>NC_086447.1:493949352-494295352 GCF_028390025.1 Pseudophryne corroboree
TGTAACAGCACAGTTCTGATGTTACCTTCTGTTCTGGCACGTCATGTGATGTCCTTTGGTCACGACACTGCAGGAAGAAAGCTGACTGCGGAGTTCGCAATACTGGTGTCAGAGCCTGTGTTAGTGATTCTACCTCTACTCAGAAAACAGATGTATTGGAAGACCTTATATAAGCATTCATGACTGACTACCAGATTACTGTTTGCTTTGCAACTTTAATAATATGAGAGATTCATTCTTTGCAATGACGTTTATGTTGATGACTGGGTATAGTTATACATGTAATTTATAACAGTTAATGACTCACATGATAACCTAGGATGCTAATTTATCATGTTAGTTTCTTGTGTATGAAAGGAAACACTAAAGGGGAAATTCAATTGGGTGCGAGATTTAGCGAGATTTGTGTACCTTGCTCAATTTTGGATTACCGTGGATATGCGTGCTTCTGATACATGCAGTATCCAATAAAAAAAAAAAGTGGTTGTGGAGTTTTCAGCACTGATGTAGTTCTCCCAGCGGCTGGCTACAGAAGGGTGGCCTACACTGACACACGGGGGGGGGGAGGGTCAAAGACACCGGGGGTCATACACACTCATGCACACACTCCTTCAGACACACGCTTACACCAACAGGCTTTGCTTGCAGACGCTTGCAAACACTCACACACCTCACATACTCAGACTCCTGCTAAAGACCCGGCTCCTGGTGCTGGAAAAAGAAGACACCACTTCGGAAGGTGAGTAATAACTGACTAATTAAGCTAATTGTAAACTTCCAATTGCTTAATTAGTCCTCGGAGGGGTGGTGGTGGTGGTGGGGTGCCTTCGGGGTGTCAGAGCAATTCCCGCTGATTTTTTCCTAAAAACCCCACGGCTGCGGGAAAACCCCTGCACCACTGTTTTTTATTATTTCCCGCCCACAATTGTATTTATCCCTAATGATTGACCATACAGTAAAATAATTCATAAGCTTGTGTTATGTTGAGTAGGATTCATCAAGTTTGAATAAATATGACATAGGTATATCTAACATCTTCATCCTTGCACCTGTTGCCTTCCATTAGCTAAATATGTTGTGTGTTATTGTAAATGTTAAACTGATGCTTCAACCTTAGCGCAAGATTTAGGGGTACATTTACTAAGCAGTGATAAGAATGGAGAAGTGAGCCAGTGGAGAAATTTCCCCATCAACCAATCAGCTGCTCTGTATCATTTTATAGTATGCAAATGATAGATGTTACTTCAGTGCTGATTGGTTGCCACGGGCAACTTCTCTACTGGCTCACTTCTCTGCTCTTATCACTGCTTAGTAAATGTACCCCATAGGCCGCTAATCCCCTGTTGTGAAAACTGATGTGCACATGCCTACCATAAGTGTTTGATATGTGCTTGACGCATTTATATGCATTTGCAAATGCATTGAGAACACAGGCCTTATAAAGTGTACGTACAATTGATCTGAATGAGAAGTACAGAAGAAACAGATGCAGACAAAAAAAAGTACATTCCCAAATGTTCCGCTTTTCAGTGTCTCTGCTCTGCTGTGCATGAACACAGCTCATGCACAGTGTGAGGAGAGCCTGGGGCAGCCCTGCATCTCTGTGAGTGCTGGTCATGCCTTCAGAGTGATGGAAAGGGGCTTGCCACAAGGTCACGCCCCCTTCCTGTGAGGACACCTCCCTTTTTGAGATGCAGCCAGAATTGTGTGTTACTGTGAATTAGACCCTAAGATTTAGTACTTATCCCAACAGTGATTATTGGCATATGCTATATTTTTATATAGTTATCATTAATTATTTAACTTCAGCTCAAAAATCAATTGTATGTTTACACTGGTCATATTTATTCTGTAATTCTTATTAAAAAAGTAATTGGTTTTAAATTATCTGTGGTGCACATTTTTTGTGCACTCCTACATCCCTATGTTGTGGCAGATTTACTAACTATTGGAGAGTGATCAAGTGGAGAGAGATAAAGTAACAACCAATCAGCTCCTGTCGAATTATAGGCTGTGTTTGAAAAATGACAGGAGCTGATTGGTTGGTATGGTATCTTTCTCCACATTATCACTCTTCAAGGCTTAGGGGCTAATTCAGACCTGATTGCTGCTGTGCATGTTCGCACAGCAGCAATCAGGTCTGAAGTGCGCGGTGCCGGCGCATGGCAGACAGCCGACGGCTGTCTTAGCCCTGCGATCGCCTCTGCCTGATTGACAGGCAGAGGTGGTCGCTGGGTGGGAGAGGGCGGGCCGGCGGTGTTTGCCCGCCGTTTAGGGGGAGCAGTCCGGGCAATGCAGGCATGCCCGGACCATTGGGGAGTGCCGCGGTGACTGCGTGATGTCACGCGCAACCGCTGCGACCCAGACAGTGACGAGCAGCTCCCTGCCAGCGCTCAGGAGCTGTGCTGGCTGGGAGCTACTCCTACAGTACAAAAGCATTGCCGCTGTGTGATGCTTTTTTACTTGTACGACGGGGCAGGGCCTGACATGCGGGGTGGAATAGCCCTGTGCTGGGCGTCCCCCCGCATGTCAGGGAAGCTGATCGTAGATATGCTAAATTTAGCACATCTACGATCAGGTCTGAATCACTCCATTAGTACATCAGCCCCATTGTGTGGATGAGCAGTGACTCCCATATTTAGGAGCAGCAAGAAACAAATTCTTTCCAAAACACACAGTTTGTACTTTGCAAGTTCTCCACAAGGACTGAATTATATTAGACCCTGTGATATTATCACAACATGGGGGGTAATTCTGAGTTGATCGCAGCAGGATTTTTGTTAGCAGTTGGGCAAAACCATGTGCACTGCAGGGGAGGCAGATATAACATGTACAGAGAGAATTAGATTTGGGTGTGGTGTGTTCAATCTACAATCTAAATTGCAGTGTAAAAATAAAGCAGCCAGTATTTACCCTGCACAGAAACAAAATAACCCACCCAAATCTAACTCTCTCTGCACATGTTATATCTGCCTCCCCTGCAGTGCACATGGTTTTGCCCAACTGCTAACAAAAATCCTGCTGCGATCAACTCAGAATTACCCCCATGATGTCATCACTTTGCTTCACTAATCTCTCCTCATCACAATCGCATATTCACAGATAGTATTTTCAGGGAGGTCTCTCAGAATGCGGCTGCTTTGCTTGCTCAGTTGGAAATCCAGGAGGTCTCCCAATAATGCAGGAATCTCCCAGATATTCTGCTAGGGTAGGCAATTTAAAGCTTGTGAGCAGGGCCTTCTTACCTATTTATCTGTTTATTACTCAGTCTTTTTTTATTACTGTTTTGTTCCCAATTGTAAAATGCAACAGAATATGCTGGCATTATATAAGTAAATGTTAACCAACAACTATAAAGCTGGTTCTCTATGGGAAAGGCCTGTGGGGCTAACACATAGTAGTATGTTTTTCTCCCATATACTTGTTACACTTGTTACTGCCCGAGCTGGGGCTTATTCTGAAACAGCCACACACCTAAATTGTGGGAGGATGACAGTGAAGATAATTGGATCACTGAATATACAGACACAAATAACAAGTTGCAGTATTTTTCATAATGCAGGGATAAGGACAATGTTAGTACGGGTGTGGTATGCGTGACTGCTGGTCAGCATACCGAAGCTAGGAACCCAGCAGCGGAATCCCGTGGGGGGTGGCAAGTGCAGTAAGCCCCTTGCGGGCTCGTTGCGCTGCCCGCGCTGCGGGCTCGGTGGCGACCTAAGATCGCCACGGGTTCTATTCCTACTCTATGGGTGTCGTGGACACCCACGATTGGGAATAGTCCCTGTTGGTTGGCATGCCAACCGTTGGGATTGTGAGGGGGAGGTTATGTGACCGTCGGTCTCCTAACTGCCTGTCACATAACTACATCCCTGTTAGTACTTTAACCCAGGGACGTGCGGTGAGCTAAATGGCTCAGGAGGCACTGGCTAGCAACCTCTATGTGTTACAGTGTTAATTTTGACAAGGATTTTCAATGTAGTTTTAGCCTTAGTTGCTTACATAAAATTGTAGTTGGTTTAAAGACACTTTTTTTGTTTTTGTTTCACTTTAGTCAAAATTTAGTCAGTGGATCTCAGTTTTCATTTTAGTCTCATTTTAGTCAATGTTTTATTCATACCTTTTGCAGTTTCATTAAACTGTAATAGATTTTTCTAAAGAAAATTCCCAAAACTTCTTATGACAAGTTGCATACATTTAACTGTGTGTTTAGTAAACTAGGCACAGTAGGCTGAGAATGTGTTACATACTGAGTCTAACTTACCGTAGTGATCCCATATATCATATACAAATTAATGCCTTAAGGGGCCCATTTATCATTGTATATTTGCGGCTATTTCCTCCCAAAAATCCGCTTTCGGAAGTTAGCCACAAATATTAAGTATGCCTAGAATGTATGTAGGAGGGACCACAAACACTGTATCTGCTGCGATCCCTCCATTCCCGCTGGCAGCCACATCCCTCATAGGTTTCTATCGGGTATGCAATGCTGCCAGATGTATCAGAATGTGAAGCATTCCCGATATTGCCCGCCACAGGCTACACTTTGTTTTTGTAGCCAGTGGAGAGTTCCTCCGGAGCCTTCATCGGAAATGGCCACTGTGCACATGCAATCAGCAGGACTATGCATGCACAGTAGTCCCGGTACCACATTCGACACATCGCGGGACGGGTTCCTTTCAGAGCCCCTGTCCCTGCGGGTGCAAATTGATGCATACCACCATTTTGATCCATTCTACAATGCGTTCTTGGGTGATATTATCGCAACCAGATCACATTGCAAATGCGATCAATGATACATGGGCCCCAATGTTTGTTAGAACAAGCAAGTGCAATACACAATCATATTTCCTTTGCAGCGTGTCATATTTATTTTTTGCAAATATCTAGTACACGTAATTGTTCTTTCAAAATTTAAAACCCTACTTCCAGTGTTAATTTTGACAAGTATTTTAAATTTAGTTTTATTCTAGTGGCTTTTTTTTTGTTTTATTTTAGTTAAGATTTAGTCAGTGGATCTTAGTTTTCATTTTAGCCTAATTTTAGTCTAATTTTAGTCCTGAAATAAACTGGAGTAATCACTGTCTGCCTTTTCGTTCCTTTTTGGAAAAGAGGGTACAGCCCCTTATTAGTCAGTGAAAATGCCAGAAAATGGGGATATCACTGCTTTGTGCTATTACTCCAATATATACATGGTTTGAGTCACATTGTTTTGACCTCCTACATTTTACGTCGGCAGCGCGTAGCCTATGAAGTACGTCACATGATGTGCTCTGGCTTGGTGTGTATATAAGATGTGCGATAGGCCGTCTGCACACACATCACTCATTGCTGTCATGGGTAAAAGGGGTGATTTATCCGAGTTGCAAAAAGGGATTGATTATCGGCTTTTGGGCCAGGGGTGGCAGTATTTCTGAAACAGTTTGTGAACTGTTTGTGTGCTGCTGTGGTGAAGGTGTATTGTGACTGGACAAATGGCACCATTGCGAATAACTGACGTGGAAACTCATTGATGAATGTCCGCTACGAAGGTGCGTGAGGGCCGGCTGCTGCCCACTGTTAAAATTAATCTGGGGGCTACCAGACGTGTGTCTAAAACGACAGTTCAGCGAACCCTGCTGTATAGGGTCTCTAAAGCGGTTACCCTGGCTATTTGCTGGTGATCATAATAATGTGACTCAACTGTGTATATTCAAGGATGTTATACTCTATGTTGTTGTTTTCAGAGCCTTGCTGTCAGCAGCCCCGTATCTCTAGTACTAGTATAGAGAGCAAGGTTGTTGGTAGACATACACTACTACTTTATGTTTAGGCTGAAGCACATTGACCTCGAGTCCCTCCCAGTACAAGCCCGTTACATTATCATGAGTTGCTAAAGTTCAATGCTGATGGTACATCAAAGATAATGGCTCACTCTAAACCATAAAATATCTTGCCAGCAGCAATATGACAAACTCACTTTAACTTCCCATACTTATGTCTTCTCACACATCAAAGTAAAATTGTTAACCCATAGGCTAAACATTGTTTGGTTCTATTGTGTAAGAGTACGGATATCACATGACATTTGGCATGAGTTTGTATGCTTTAGCTTGTGACTCAGTGTTCCACAGACAGAGTGCTGCATAGCTTCATCTTTGTAACGTCAGATGACGGACTGGATGCTGACCCCTTTTTCTGTCACTAGTTTTCAGGATTGATTGCTTCATCACTTTCCGTGAAGATGTCCTGAAGCAATACATTTAATAGCCTCTGTTTTTAGACTCATTGGGAAAGCATCCTGTTGATTACCTGTAAACAATCTTTTCCTTGTCCTTCTTTGCTTTGAGTGACTTGCCCCATGCCTGATGGCTGTCTCCAAGATTGTTATATAGCTAAGAGGGATCCGTTATTATTCAGAACCCAATAAATGTGTCCTATACCCAAACTCTTTGTGCGGACTGGTGTATTTGCAACAAACTTTACATTACTGTTTTATACTTTGTTAGCCTTGGATATAAACAGAAATGAAATAAAATAAATGCTGGGTCGTTTTAATAATAATAATAATAATAATAATAATAATTTTATATAGTACTCTTTCTCCAGCAGGACTCAAATGAGAGACAGACTTTTTTTTTTATAATTCCTCCACGTCCCAGTTGTAGGAACCAAGGGGTCTTCTATAGATCTCAAGTAACTTACTCCTGCTACCAGGCAATGACCACCTTGAAAATAATATATATCGCTCAGTGCAAATGCATTAATAGCTCTAATTTGGGGGAATGGTGTTAATATCTATGGCTGGTATTCTCCTTTAAACTGCAAACTTTTACCAATACTTTTATCTTCTAATATTGAACATCTTAAACCTAAAAAGTTATGCTTATGTAATCTGTTTAATTATAGCGTGATCATGTTTTTCCGAGACAACACTTTTACATCTTAATGGTGAAGAGTCGTCAATGTCCAGCACTCCAGCTGCTGTGGAATAAAACATCCCAGCATGCCCTTCCACAGTTTTAGCATGCCCTAACAGCAACAGGGATTGTTGGGATGTGTAGTACTACAGCAACTGGAGTGCTAAATGATGCCTACTTCTGTCTGACAACCAAAAACAAAGGTCTGTCTAGGTTTCTGGATATATAGAGGAACTTCTGTCATTTCTGTTTCATTCTTTGACGTGTCAACCTCAAAAGCCATTTTTTGGCACTTATATCCATAAAATGTCACCAAGGGACAGGAGAAAGAGAACCTTAAAACATCAGAACTTTTGAGGCAAACTGCCTGCATGAAAACAGGGAAGATTTATCTAAACCCTTTAAAGAGGACAGATTCTAGTTGTCATTTATCTAGTTAGTACATTCTAAAAGTGATAGCTAGGATCAGGTTGTTATCTGTTGGCATCACCTCCACTTTAGATTGTATGCTAAAGTTTCACCTATGTCTTGGTTTGAATCAGAAAATGTAAATCCATTGTGTCAGGTCCTCTGATTAGCAACTGGAAATAAATATAAAAGAGAAACTTGTGTCTATGCTAAACCTGCATTTTGAAGCCTCTATTCACGGAACAAGATAAATCTATGAAATGCTGCTTGTGTTTTCTTCTTACTCCCATGTGGTCTATCAACAATATTTCCCACAGCGTGGAAGGGTGGAATCAGTGGATTGGTGGAGAAGTGGGTGGGACAGAGCTAGGATCATGATTGGCAATGCTTCTTCATACGCACAATCTTATGTTACAGTGCAAATAGCAGATAGGGCAGTGCACTTGTATTGCTTGCATTGAAAGTTTTGCTACCTTTCATTAAATAAATTCATTCTTTATAGAAGTTCTTGGCAGGCATGTGGATAAACATTTAACAATTTGTATCTCTCAAGGCCTTTTCCAAATAGTTTTTCCTATAATGTAACTTTTCCTTTGTTGAATATGAAATGCTGGCAAAGGCTTTATTGTATTTACATCTAACAAACACAGAGCTGTCAGATAAGCCTGGAAGGCGCTTAGGGCAACCATTCCAGATCAAGAGGGAGATTTATGAAAGCTTGGAGAGAGATGAAGGGGTATATGTTTATCGTTAGGAGCTGGTTGGTTGGTTGGTAGGTACTTTACCTTTCCACTTTGTCTTACTCCAAGCTTTAGTACATATGCCCCAAAGCACAACCAATCAGCTTCTGTCATT
This sequence comes from Pseudophryne corroboree, assembly GCF_028390025.1. Taxonomy (NCBI): domain Eukaryota; kingdom Metazoa; phylum Chordata; class Amphibia; order Anura; family Myobatrachidae; genus Pseudophryne; species Pseudophryne corroboree. The sequence goes on from NC_086447.1 coordinate 493,957,515, forward strand.
ATTCAAACACAGCCTGTAAAGTTACAGTTTGGAGCTGATGGGTACCTTTTGTCTCTCAAAGCTTTGATAAATCTCCTACCCCAATTAACAATTATATCATTTTAAAATCACGAGGAGACAATCATCAGAAGCAGTTGAAGAAGGGAAGGGAATGTATTTGACATTGTGGATAATGTATCAAAGCTTGCAGAGAGTTAATTACATGTTACAGGCTATGGCCCAAATGTATTAAGCCTTAAGAAGTGATAAAGTGGAGACAGATAGAGGGCCATATTCAATTAGCAGTGATAACGGACTTTTCACGTGAAAAGTCCGGTTTTCGGGTGAAAAACCGGACTTTTCACGTGAAATGCAATTACAGCCTATTCAATTATCCTGGAAAATTTATCGGTGATCATGTTTTCACTAATTTCACTTCACCTTCTCTGAAGCAGGTGAAAAGTTGGGAAAAGTCACTATTTTAAGGTAAAAATGTTTGGATATGGTACAGAACTCCTGGGACACCCCCCTTTATGACTAATTAGGCACGTTGAAGTTTTTAATTATTTTTAATTGGCCAATAATGACATGTCATTTTTGGGGTGAAAAAGTAAAAAGTGATGGAAATTGGGGTTCAAGGTATGGGACAGGTATATTGGGGTGCTTTATGAGTGGGACAGGTGTTTTTTAGGCTTGCAGATGGGAGTAATCGGTCTGTTTCCACTTTTTTTTAAAGTACCCTAAAATGACCCAAATATATACTTATACCCATTTTCATGTACCCCAAATTTAATGAGAGCATTTATTTTGCTCAAAAAAACTTGCTTTCTATCATTTTTTTGCATTTAAAAAAAAATGCATATAACCGCCATTTCACACAATTTAAGTCCCCAAAAACTCTCTAATGTGATCTCTAACACACTTCTCTTCTGTTTTCCTATGTTAGTTTAGCATTTTTTGGGGTACAGGCTGATTTCCCCATTTTCACCTGCACTTTTCACTGCAAGAATTTTCACGTGAAACCCGGTCGGAATTGAATAGGTCGAAAAATGGAGCGTTTTCGCGGCAATTTTCGGCCGATTGCCGCGAAAAATTTTCGGGCGAAAAATTGCCGCGAATTTGCGGATAATTGAATACCCTAGAAAGAGTGATAAATGATCAGCCAATCAGCTTCCTAATTGCCATGTCACAAGCTGTTTTTGAAAAATGACAGTTATGAGCTGGTTAGCTGGTACTTTATCACTCTTCGGGGGGTATTCAATTATGTCCGGATTTTTCGGATAGCCGAAAATTCAACCCCGGCGTTTTCGACCACTTTTTCTGACACTGCGGATTCAGCTCAGTCAAATCTGCATCCGCGGAAAATAGTAGAACAATAGCCGTGTTTTCTACAAAAACACGTGGATCGGCGAGTAATTCGCCGATCCACATGTTTACCAACAGTGCAGGATTTTTCGACAGATGAAAAATCGGCACTTTGATTGAATAGGTGGAATGTTAATTCAATTTACAAGATTACTTACCCCTTTCACACTGCCTTGATGGACCCAGGTTATTCCCACATCGTCACAGTTAATACAGGGCAATTGAAGATGACGAGCCCGGGATGCACAACTAGGGTTGATCATTTCACACCGAGTCAGGACCTGGGATGCGCCTGCCTTCCCTCGGCAATAACCCGGGTCAGAGGATCAGTGTGAAAGGGGTATAACAATTATATCATTTTAAAATCGTGAAGAGACAATAATCAGAAGCAGTTGTAGAAGGGAAGGGAACATTGTGGATAATGCATCCTAATTATAAGTTCAGACTCTGTGGGGAAATTCAATATTTTGAAAAGTTGGTTGGGTGTCTGTTTTTTCCTGTCTATTAGATAGGAAAAAACAGACTGGGACATCTACTTTAAGCGGCTGCATCTGGACTGGGACATCTACTTTAAGCGGCTGCATCTGGACTGGGACATCTACTTTAAGCGGCTGCATCTGGACTGGGACATCTACTTTAAGCGGCTGCATCTGGACTGGGACATCTACTTTAAGCGGCTGCATCTGGGCTGGGACATCTACTTTAAGCGGCTGCATCTGGACTGGGACATCTACTTTAAGCGGCTGCGTCTGGACTGGGACATCTACTTTAAGCGGCTGCATCTGGACTGGGACATCTTCTTTAAGCGGCTGCATCTGGACTGGGACATCTACTTTAAGCGGCTGCATCTGGACTGGGAGATCTACTTTAAGCGGCTGCATCTGGACTGGCTGGTGCAGATTTCCTTCTGTGTATGGCCTCCAAGGTGAACGATTAAGCATCTGTGAACACAACCAGTTTAGCGGCATGCCTGGGACACTCCTATAACATACCCATAAGACGGACCATATATGTGCGTCTAAATAGTCACGGCCCAATACATATCTACTACATTTCTGATAGCGCACTTCTCAGTCACTGCTGCGGCACTGTGCGTATACTCTGTAACCCATGCAGCGTATTATCATGCACCCACAGTAGCAAAACATCGCTTGACTCCATGAACATCTGCCTTGTGTGCAACTCAGGTCCTGTAGCCGTAAATAAAAGTGTAGTCACATAGGGAATTATGATATGTACAGCTGTAAATATAGCATACAGATGCATTCTGTACATTTACACTGAGCCTATTAGAGGTGCAAAGATCCACCTCGTAAAAGGTTTATCTTAAAGACACATGGGGATATAGTTACTTAAGTGTGTTTTTTTAGAAGTCGAGATGTTGCCCATGGTAACCAATCAGATTGTACTTACCATTTATATAGCACCTTCTAGAAGATGATTGGTTGCTATGGGCAACATCTCCACTTCTAAAAACTCGGACATTAGTAAATAATATACCCCTTGGTATGCAGTCAGACACATCACACAGGGTTAATTCAGTAGAAGTTTTGTCCATCACAATCAGTTTGCAGAGTAGTGGTTTGCTGTAAGCTGCATGTTGTGTAATGCAACCTGTATGTGGGCTGTAGTAATCTAGATGCAAACTGTGCCATTTAAAAACAGCACATTAGATGCAATAAATACATATTAATAAATGATGTGGTTTGAGTGCTAAATCAGGGGCATTTTTTTGGAGTACCATATTAAGAAAATTACTTTTAATGGAGGGCCACAATTGTTTTTTTCTGATAGTATGCTCACCAGAAATTAGCTAAGGGTTCTTTGTTAATAAAACCACCCCCTCGTGTTCCAGCCCAGAGTCATCGCCAGAGTCCTTCCCTCTTATGTGCCAGGGTCGGGATTTTGACCGTCGATAAATGGTTGTCGGAATTTTGACTGTCGGGATTTTGATTGTAGGTAAATTGACCGCATCCCGTTGATAAGTACTTTGTATGCTTATTCTGGGTAATACTCTAGGGGGTGATTCAGTTCTGATCCCTAGGCTGCTAAAATGGTTTGCTGCGTTCAGCACTAGGCAAGTGTATATTCGATGTGCTTGTGTGCAATCGCATGTGTACGCCGAGCTGCTAAAAAATCCCTCAGTCAGCGGACAGCTGCAAATCCGTTCGCCACTCACTCACCAGTGGCTGGTCTTTAAATGTGTGTGCAGTCTGTGCGCAGCCCAGGACTTACTCCTCCAGTGCGTTCAGAAAGGGCTGAAAACGCTTGGGAACACCTGCGTTTTTCCGAACACTCCCAGAAAACGGTCAGTTACCACCCACAAACAGCTTCCTCCTGTCAATCACCTTGCAAACGCCCATGCAAACAAATTTTTCGCACCATCCCGTCGCTGACCAGCGATGCCCTTTGTTGTTGTCCGACGCGTGTGCGCATTGCGGTGCATACGCATGCGCACAGCAGCGATCAGATCTGAATCACCCCCCTAGTCCTTGTTGACCTTAACCTCAACGCTTTTTGCTATTACTTTTTTTTATTACTTTTTTTTATTAGCCCAATTGAATAAAATCATTTTCCTTTTTTAATGTAACAGACATGTGGCCTATATGATTAAATGTCCAGGCTTATATTAATTTGCCAAGTAGTGCTACAGCCCAGTTTGATAATGATGATATTAATAATAATTAACAATAACAGAGAAAACAGGTTTTCAAGTACAGACATGGTTTGACAAAGGTTATTTAAGGAGTTCAGTTCAGTGAAGGACAGAGGAAGCCTCTAGAATTTACATTGTGTAATTGTATTAGTTCATTCTCATTTACTGTTGTAATTTATGGATTCAAACACTCACGGGTGATTTACCAGAGCACCGTAGATGCCTAACTCAGCAGGAAAGCGCTGCTTTCATGTTCCAGTAATAAGCAGTTAATATTTGATATAAGCAGCAGGTAGCCTGTCTAATGCTTAACTAGTAAATGTTCTCAACTGGTATAATTGGTTACTGGAGTCCAGCTGTCCTTTCAATATCTACTAATATCGGAAAAATGAACAAGAAACAGCTGGCTCACCTTTCCTTCAACTCCCTCCTTGTCCCTGGAACATGCAACATGCTGCTGTACAGCCAGAGCAGGAGACTTGTAAAGTGTTTTAGCTAGCAACAGCTAGAATATTTTGATTATTTTCCCCATTTTCAAAAAGTTTACTTTTCTTTGTGTCTACAATGAAGTTAATTTCTATAGTTTTCATCGTTTCAAAACTGAGATATTTCTTTGTTCCATTTATGTGGAAACTAATACTGAGAAAGGTGTGTGTAAATACTAATATAATTGAGAGTATTTATCAGTGTACAGTACAACATCGGAACAGCTGCATTCAGAGCACCAAGTTGTACGTTAATGCATTCGCAGCTGCGGTCCTGTGCGCAGATACTGTCCAAAAATATGCCAGTGTCTCAGCCACCAGGATTTGTATTGAGATGCCCACAGGTGGCTTTGCAGATCCAAGCAGCTGCGTACACAGACGCAACTTCGGTTGCAAACCATTCCATGTTAGCAGTTCTGACTAACTCTATGGTCATGCAGAATGGGTGTGGTAAACGAGATGCTTGACGCCATGTTTTCTGCATATAGGATCACAATTGTAAGCTGTGACACCCCCTTCCCCCCGAATACTACTCTGACGCGCCTATGGTTTTGCCGCTACTCCCAGTTACCTCCCCCAAAACACTTCCCGACTGTCAAATAAATACTCACTGCAAGTGTCATCATTAGGGTACCTTGGCACGGGCGCACTGCAACTTAGATGCAATTTGCTGATAATCTCTCAACTACGTAAATCTCGCCAATGCGTACACCTCCAAATCAGGCCCAGAGTCCATAATGACATTTGGCTTGCTTGTTTATACATCTAGCTATATTCAGACTTTGAAGCGCGGGCAGAACAAACAGATTTTTTTAAGTTTAAAAGGCGTTTTTATTGAAGTTTTAAGATAATTGTTTAATTACAGATGTGTCCTCTTACATCTTTGATCCGTGCGCTACAAGTCGCATTATACACAGCTTGTGAGTGCCATGTGACTTGGTAGCACCGTGCGTCTTTTTTTGCAATTTTCCCGCGAAAATGCGTCTTAGACGCAAATGAATGTACTGGGACGCACACACAGCTTCTGCTGATTAAAATGATATGCAGCATGCCTATATTATGTGTGTGACTTCGACTCATGCAACTTCATGGAAAACATTGTAATGTGGCTTTCGGATGCAGATAGAGCTGCAATTACACACAGAATAATTGCGGCATATCATTTTTATCAGCAGAAGCTGCTTGTGCGTCTTATCACATTACTTTTTCACAAGAGAAAACGCAAAAAAAGACGCTCAGCGCTTTATGTAACACAGATTTTTACTACATACCTCCCAACTTTTGATGGTGTAGAAGTGGGACATGCTGCACAGAATGCGCAACCTCGGCATAAAAGGTGTGTGGCCGTGAAATGAGTGGGTGTGGCCTCGGGTGGAGTGGCATGGCCTGGTGTCGCTACCCCCTTTTCCGTCATGTTGGGGGCACTCCCTGAGTAGCTGGGCAGCCCCTGGCTAACCCTCTCCGCACTGATATTCAGTGATCACCAGCTGCTTTGCAGAGCAGCGGTGATCACTGACTCTCCCAATCTGCAACCCCACCCCCCGGCCGCCAGACACTGCGACCCGCGGGACATTGTCCAATTAGCGGGACTATCCCGCTGTATTTGGGATAGTTGCGAGGTATGTTACTATAAGGCAGCTTTGTCCATGGAGGTAAAACCTGCACATTGTATTAATGTTTTCATAGTGTTAACGTGTCTCAGAAGTATCAATTCAGAAATACTACAATGCAACGCGCAGAGTGTGTTTCGGCTGTGGCATGTTATGCCGACACCAGAGTTTCAACATGTTCTGAATGTCAACATGGCTGTTATGTTGACATGATATGTGTTGACATAAACAATGTCCAAATAGTTAATATTGTATATATCGACAGTCGGCATGTTAAGATAGTGTTTTTTCACTATTGAGACCCTAAATCTAACCCTAAACCTTAATCTAGCAGCAAAATATATTGTGATTGTTGATACGCTGAATGTTAACATCATGACTGGATATAATTTGTGAGGACTTTCACATCTAACATAGTAACATAGTTTTTGAGGTTGAAAAAAGACAATTTGTCCATCGAGCTCAACTTATTAGTCTTAAAATATTGCAGTATAGGAGATCACTAATTTTAACTTTGGTGAATGTTTAACTGTTATGTCCATTCCTCTTTTTTATTTTTTTTTATAGTTATTTTATTTTATTATTATTATTATTATTATAAGTGCATGATTTACCCACCATAATCCTGAATATCCTTATCCATTAGGAATTTGTCCAGCCCATTCTTAAAAGTAGTGACCGAGTCCGCCATTACTACTTGTCAGGCAGGGAATTCCAAGTACGTACTGTCCTTACTGTGAAGAAACCCTTCCATCTCAGAGTGCTAAATCTCTTCTCCTCTAACCTAAGTGGGTGTCCCCGTGTCCTTTGTGGTGATCTTACCAAAAACAAATGCCCCGCTAGCTCTGTGTATTGACCCCTTATATATTTGTAAATATTAATCATGTCCCTTCTTAATCTCCTTTTTTCCAGTGTAAACATACCTAGCCCATCAAGAGGGTAATATCTATGACATCATCCTAAAGAATAATAATATTATTCACTTATTATTTCATACAGATCGCCTCATCTTTCTATTATCCACCACTAGAAGAACATGCTACACATGTGCCAGATGCCACCTGGGTATACACAGATCAGTTGCAAACACAGGATTGCCAGATGGGGATTTCCAAATGCTTAATTTTAGAGCGAGTGTGGCAAGCCTCATTCAGCATGGGTTGTAGATGTGCGAAAAATCGCACACCTACAACCCATTACTCTAACATGCGGGGGGACGCCCAGCACAGGGCAAGTCCGCCCGCATGCTGGGTCCTGCCCCAGCCCTTTCCGCAAACATGCGCGTGCATCATAAGACAGCAATGCACTCACATGTTTAGTCTGCAGTCAAGCGGGCAGCCATCTTTTGGGTCGCAGCAGCTGCATGTGACGTTGTGCAGCCGCCGCGTCCCACCCCCGCCCCCTAAATGGTGTGTCGACGCCCACAAAATGTGGTGGTGACGCCCCATCACTGACCCCCCCCCCCATGACTTAAATGGTGACATTTAAGTTTAAGACCTTAAACATGCGCGTACATGTGCTGAAACTGCCAAATAGCAATTTTAGCACAATTGCGGCTGATGCTGAATCAGCCCCTAAGTCACTTGCTAGCTGCTCTCTGGTACCACAGGTTGATGCGCTGATTGAGCACTCAGATTCACGTACAGCAGACTTGGTAGCAGACTCTGCTGCAGCTCTATTCTGCCCTTTTTACTGCATGTTTTTGCTGTTGGTTGGACTGTGCCACGGGGACTGGGTTTTGTGAATCCGGAATTGTGGCGTGCGGTTTGGTATCGGTGACTTTAGGCAGGATTAGCCGAGCAGGTTGAATGAAAGTCTTTTCATAGAGCTTTAAAGGAGGTTCCACAGGTGCCCTGGCTGTTTACTTGTTAGAGCGGTTGCGTCGGCAGGACCTGTACGTCTGTGGACAAACGTCTGGCGGAAACCCAGATAGGAAGACTGTAGACTGGGGTAACTGAGACTCGCTGAGAGGGATGGTGACTCGGAGAGGTCAGCATACGAGGAGAAATAACCGGGTGTAGATCCAGCAATCCAGGTGAGAACTCAGGGAACAGGATGCTTTAGAAGCAATGCTGTGGAGCACAGGGAACTAGCACACACAAGGCTGTGTGAGAGACGTTGCACTGGCAATTTGCTTACCCAGAAATCCCTAGATTTATACCTGCAGACTGTTTCCCATTGGTTTTGCAAACCTTGCAGGTGACTGAGTGTTTTAGATTAGCTGACCCTTCCAAGGCGGTGACGCCCATCCCGAACCTCTGCAGCTGGAAGCTGCACAAATGTTTGCTGCTGCCTCTGAGCCCTCCCCTTCCAGACATGCCTGCAAGTTGTGCCCCTCGCCAGCAGCCCGCACCCCCACCGGAGGGACCGCGCCAGAGCATCCAGACAGGTAAGTACCGCTGGTCCCGGAACCCGATCCGCCGGACCGTGACATTACCCCCCCTTTTAGGGATGGCCACTGGACAGCCACCAGGTTTGCTGGGATTTTCTTCATGGAACTTGTGAAGTAAAGCGGGAGCATGAACATCCAAAGAATCCTCCCAGGAACGCTCCTCAGGACCGTAGCCCTTCCAATCCAGAAGATATTGTAGACGTCCATGTCTTACTCGGGAGTCAAGGATCTTCTTGATCTCGAATTCAATACCACGATCCGTGACAACCTTTGGAGAGCGAGGAAGGATCTTACAAAACTTGTTTAACACTAAAGGCTTCAAAAGAGAAACATGAAAGGCTGGGAAGACTTTCAGGTACGGGGGTAACTTAAGCCTATAAGTTACGGAATTGATGATTTGTTCAACTGGGAAGGGCCCAATGTAGCGAGGAGCGAACTTCATAGATGGAACACGTAACCTTAAATTGCGCGTAGAGAGCTAAGACCTGATCTCCAACTGCCAATTTAGGTACCACCCTTCTCTTCTTATCAGCCCAGAACTTATAGCGAGCGGAGGCTTTTTGTAGATTTTGGTGAACTTTTCGCCAAACTCCGGAAAGTCTCTTGAGAGATTCCTAAACCGCAGGAAGATCTTGAGCTGGTAAAGCCAGGAACTGAGGAACTCGAGGATGGAAGCCATATACGGTATAGAAAGGGGTATGACCTGTAGAAGAGTGGTAGGAGTTGTTGTGAGCAAACTCTGCCCATGGTAGTAGTTCTAGCCAGTCGTCTTGAGAAGAAGAGACATGAATTCTGAGGAACATCTCCAAGTCTTGATTGACTCTCTCTGTACTTCCATTGGTTTGAGGATGATATGCCGTTGAGAATTTTAACTGTACCCGTAGGGCGGCACAGAGAGCCCTCCAGAATCTAGCCACGAACTGGACTCCCCGGTCAGAAACAATTTCGGTCGGAAGACCGTGGGACTTGAAGATCTCTGCAATGAAAAGCTGAGCTAACTCGGGTGTGGTGGGAAAACCCTTAAGAGGTACAAAACGAGCCATCTTAGAGAAGCGGTCTATGATTACCCAAATAGTAGTAAATCCTTTACAAGAGGGTAAATCCGTGATGAAGTCCATAGAAAGGTGGGTCCATGGCATCTTAGGAACAGTTAGGGGTATTAGCTCTCCCGCTGGCCGAAGACGAGGGATCTTATGCTGTGCACACTTGGTGCAGGAGGCGATATAAGAGGAAACATCAGACTTCAGTGCAGGCCACCAATACGAGCGTTGGATAAGGTCGGTTGTCTTATGGACTCCAGCATGGCTGGCAAACCGAGAGGTATGGGCCCAGGTCAGTAATTTCTTTTGAAGGTGAGGAGGTACGAACACTTTTCCCAATGGAGGTTGTAGTTTAGTGGAGGCGAAGTTCCGAGACTCCAAAACAGGCTGAGGAGAAGGAGAGTCGTTGGAATCCTCAGAGGAGTAGGATCGGGAGAGAGCATCTGCCTTCTGGTTTTGAGAACCAGGTCGAAAGGTTAGGGAGAAATTAAATCTTGAGAAGAACATTGCCCATCGAACTAGACGAGGATTCAAACACTGAATATTCCTGAGAAAGATGAAATTCTTCAGTGAAAATAGTGATAGGAAACTTAGCCCCCTCCAAGAGATACCGCCACTCTTCCAATGCTAACTTAACAGCCAGTAGTTCTTGCTCTCCTATCGTATAGTTCCTTTCTGCTGGTAAGAACTTCTTGGAAAAGAACCCGCAAGGATGAAGTTTGTTGTCATTGAGACGTTGGGAGAGAACTGCTTCCACAGCATCGGCCGAAGCATCTACTTCTAAAACAAAGGCTTTATTGACATCGGGTTGCCTCAACACTGGAGCTGTAGTAAAAGCCTGTTTTAATCGTTGGAAAGCTTCGTCTGCAGATGTTGACCATTCTCTGGGATTAGCCTCCTTTCGAGTGAGAGCGGTGATAGGTGCCACTATAGAGGAGAATCCTTTGATAAATCTCCGGTAGAAATTTGCAAAACCCAAAAAGCGTTGGATTGCTTTAAGGGTGGTGGGTTTGGACCAATTTAGAACCGCTTGTACCTTGGCTGGATCCATCTCTAATCCTGAACCAGATAATATGTAGCCCAGGAAGGGCATGGAGGATTGTTCGAAAAGACATTTTTCCAATTTGCAGTACAAATGATGTTGGCGAAGCCTCCGCAGCACCTCTTGGACTTGAGAACGGTGATCTTTCAGGTTGGTCGAAAAAATTAGTATATCATCTAAATAGACTACTACAGAACTATAGAGTAAATCACTGAAAATTTAATGTACAAAATTTTGGAAAACTGGTGCGTTGCTAAGCCCGAAGGGCATGACTAAATACTCGAAGTGCCCATCACGAGTGTTGAACGCCGTTTTCCATTCGTCACCCGCTCTGATCCGGATCAGGTTGTATGCTCCCCTGAGGTCCAACTTGGTGAAGACAGAGGCACCCTTAACCCGGTCAAATAGCTCTGAGATCAAGGGCAACGGGTAACGATTTTTTATTGTTATGTCGTTCAGACCCCGGTAGTCGATGCAGGGACGAAGACCACCATCCTTTTTTTGGACGAAAAAGAACCCCGCACCGGCTGGAGAGGTAGAAGGCCGAATAAATCCTCTAGCTAGATTTTCCATGATGTATTGTGACATGGAGTCGGTCTCAGGGGCCGATAGAGGATATATTCGCCCTCTAGGAGGAATCTTTCCCGGAATCAGGTCAATAGGGCAGTCCCAGGGTCTGTGGGGTGGTAAGACTTCTGCTGCCTGTTTTCTGAAGACATCAGAAAAAGAGGAATACTGCTGAGACGGAATTTGTGGTAGGATCTCCAGTTGGCTCTTATTCACATGTTTAACACTGGTAAGACAAGTTTGAGCACACGACTCTCCCCAGGCCAAAATTTGCATATTCACCCAATCGATTCTTGGGTTGTGCTTCTGGAGCCAAGGAAGTCCCAAAACAATTTCATGAGTAGCTATTGGAATGACTAAGAAATTAAGTAACTCCTTACGGAGAGCTCCTACACATAGCTGAAGGGGAAGAGTCTGGTGGGTAACTACTCCACTGCAGATTCGACTTCCATCTACAGCGGAAAGGGCAATTGGTCGGGAAAGCTCAACTGTAGGAATCCGTAGTCGCTGTACCACATCTGCCGTGATAAAGTTTTCAGCAGCTCCCGAATCTAGGAGAGAGAAAAACCCTTTAGAACCCTGTGGCAGGCCCAAAGAAACCTCTAGGACAGGCTCAGAACGAGATGGAGACGATGTCACCACTCCTAACCTAATGTCTTCTCTTCTGGTTAGGAGCGCTAGTTTCCCGGACGCTGGGTGCAAGAGGCTACCAAATGTCCTGAACCTCCGCAGTATAGGCACAAGTTCTCCCTGCGCCTTCTCTGACGCTCCTCTGGCGAGAGACGAGCCCTATTGATCTGCATAGACTCATCCTGGGACGCTTCAGCTGACACACTCGAGGAAGAAGGCGGAGGAGGACGGAACCTTGGGCGCTCCCCACGATTCTTCTCTAACTGGCGCTCTCTAAAACGAAGGTCAATCTTGGTACAAAGGGAAATCAAGTCGTCTAATTTGGGCGGAAGGTCCCGGGTAGCCAACTCGTCCTTGATTTTGTCAGACAGACCTTTCCAGAAGGCCGATACTAGTGCCTCCTCATTCCACCGTAATTCTGAAGCATAGGTTTGGAATTGTACTACATACTGTCCCACAGACCGGTCTCCCTGCCGGAGGCGCATTATCTCGATTGATGCCGACGTGGTTCTTCCGGGCTCATCGAAAAATTTTCAGAAGGTAGCGATGAATTCATCATATTTGTGAAGTAGAGAATCAGCTCTCTCCCACAGGGGTGACACCCAATCCAGGGCTGGACCGGCCAGGAGGGAGACGATATATGCTACCTTTGCCTTCTGTGATGGGAAGTTAAAGGGCTGTAAAGAGAAATGAATCTCACACTGGTTTAAGAACCCGCGGCACATCTTCGGGTTCCCGTCGAATTTGGTGGGCGTCGGTAGTCGCAGGGATGAAGGGGAAGCTACCATAGGAACTGGGGCGGTCGACACTTGCTGAGTCTCCGGGCGTCGACCAGTGGCGACATGAGCAATGTCGGCTTGCATGGAATCCTGGCGGGTAGCCATCCCTTGAATAAATTGAGCTAATTGGCGCTGGGATTCCTCTAGACTCTCCAGACGAGCTGCTATGCCCTGCAGAAGATCCGTACCGGAACCATGAGCACCCTCCGGATCCATAGGGCCAGTGCAAACTGTCACGGGGACTGGGTTTTGTGAATCCGGAATTGTGGCGTGCGGTTTGGTATCGGTGATTTTAGGCAGGATTAGCCGAGCAGGTTGAATTAAAGTCTTTTCATAGAGCTTTAAAGGAGGTTCCACAGGTGCCCTAGCTGTTTACTTGTTAGAGCGGTTGCGTCGGCAGGACCTGTACGTCTGTGGACGAACATCTGGCGGAAACCCGGATAGGAAGACTGTAGACTGGGGTAACTGAGACTCGCTGAGAGGGATGGTGACTCGGAGAGGTCAGCATACGAGGAGAAATAACTGGGTGTAGATCCAGCAATCCAGGTGAGAACTCAGGGAACAGGATGCTTTAGAAGCAATGCTGTGGAGCACAGGGAACTAGCACACACAAGGCTGTGTGAGAGACGTTGCACTGGCAATTTGCTTACCCAGAAATCCCTAGATTTATACCTGCAGACTGTTTCCCATTGGTTTTGCAAACCTTGCAGGTGACTGAGTGTTTTAGATTAGCTGACCCTTCCAAGGCGGCGACGCCCATCCCGGACCTCTGCAGCTGGAAGCTGCACAAATGTTTGCTGCTGCCTCTGAGCCCTCTCCTCCCAGACATGCCTGCAAGTTGTGCCCCTCGCCAGCAGCCCGCACCCCCACCGGAGGGACCGCGCCAGAGCATCCGGACAGGTAAGTACTGCTGGTCATGGAACCCGATCCGCCGGACCGTGACAGACTGTGGGTTAGGGGATTTCCAAGCAGCTGGAATCTCCCCCTAAATTAGCTACTGTACCTTGGACCTGCAGTGTAGGCTGCACATTGCTAATACCCCAGTGAAGGCGATTCATTCTTAGCATTTTAAACCCTGCGACTTGTGTAAAATAATGCTTTGGTGGGGTTTAGTCGTAATTTAATGAATTGTACAAAACATCCATCTCTTCATCAGGCCTAATAATAATAATAATAATTATTATTATTATTATGAAAATAGTATAGTCTATTTTTGCTGTTTTTGAGGTAACTTTTACTTACAAACCGATGTCCTGCCTACGTGGATTTCTGAGTCTCATAAGGTGTGGGATACCATGACCTATCTGTGAGTGCCATTTGAAGCTGCGCATCAGGTGAGAATGTTTACAATTTTGCAGGAATGTTCCAGGAGTACTTTGGTTACGTATGTCTGTCCATCTTTCTATATGTGTTTGGAACAAAATATGACATGAGAACAAGTGGAAGTTATTGAGTAAGAAGGTGAAGTAAATAACATTAACATGTTATAATGGCACCTATCAAGCGGTAGAATATACTGTATTAGGCAGCTCGTGAACAGTCAGTTCTTTAAGATGATGTGTTAGAAGCAGGAAAATGGCAAGCGTAAGGATCTGAGCAACTCTAACAAGGGTCAAACTATGATGGCTAGACGACTGGGTCAGGGCATATCCAAAACGGCAGGTCTTGTGGTGCGATTCCGGTGTGCAGCAGTGGTTAGTACCAGTGGTGGATTTTACCTAGATGCTGCAGTGTGTGCAGCTCCCCAATAAAATCTGCCACTCCCAGTGAAGCTAACCAGTGATTCTGTACATTGAGTGTCTTCCCTGGCAGTGGCTTCCCATTGAATTGGCAATGTTTTTTCTCCCCCTGTGATTATCAGAAAGAGCACTTCCAATGCTAAGCCTCTGCCTGCGTTTCCATCAGCCTTACTTGACTTTTAGCATCTGCAGCCCATGCAGTCCCTAGAAACCAGTGTTTGTATGCATGTGCCGGTCACGCCCAGATCCATTGCGCATGTGCAATGAACCTTGCAGACGCTGCAAGTGCAATAACCAGAACCTCAATTCAAATTGCCCCCTTCATGGAATAAGGTAGGAGACGCCACTGGTTAGCCCTACCAAAAGTGGTCAACTGTGTAAAACGGCAACAGGATCATGGGCTCCCAGGGCTCATAGGAAGAGAAGGCTTGACTGACTGTCTGGTCTGATTTCACTGAAGAGTATTTGTAGCAGAAATTACTGTGTGTTGTTTACCTAGGGAAGAGATGGCACAAGGATGCACTGTTGGAGGAAGGCAAGCTTGCAGAAACAGTGTTATGTTTCAAATTCTCAATCAATGGAGCATATATGAGATGTGCTGGAAAAGCAAGTCTGTGCCATGGAGGCCCCACCTCAGAACTTACAGGACTTAAAGGATCTGCTGCTAACATCTTTGTTCCAAATACCACAGGACACCTTCAGTGGTCTTGTGGGGTCCATGCCTCGATGGCTCAGGGCTGTTTTGGTGTTACAAAGGGGACCTACGCAATATTAGGCAGGTTGTTTTAATGTCATGGCTGATTGGTGTATTTGCCCATCATGCACATCATCCCATTCATCTTTGCAAACCTTTTACAGGATCATTTGTGGCATAGAAGCCTATCATAAGACCGTGTACTAGTAGAAATGTGAAACCACCATCTAATTAACTAACCCCTTTTCCCTATCTCTCCTAAAATATTACTTACTAGAACCTTCACCAAGGCATGACAGTAAGGTTACAGGAACTTTTTTTAATATGTTTGCGTATATTTTCATTTAAGTGATTTTGGCACATATACAAATGTGCACCCTCATCAAAGGCATCTCTGTGGTGAAAAAAGGATGCTGGAACAAGGTGGATACCCCATGCAGATATCCCCCCCCCCCCCCCCCCCCCCCTGTTTTTCTAGTAGCAGGACAGGCTCATAGGACTCGGGCTGGTTATGCTTTTTTAGAAAGGGGGGGGGGGATAAGGGGCGAACACCATTCTTAGTAAATTTACCTTGTAGAATGTGTTAAAATTAAGTCTGTTTGTAGGACAAAAAATGATATGTAGACATCTGCTAATCAATGGGGATTACCTTGTCACCCCACCGTACGTCAGCAGCAATATTATGGGAAATGATCGAATTGGTTTTGAATGATATGAAAACGCCACATGCCTTTATGTATACAGTTTTACTAGATTGCAGGTCTTGCACAGATTTTGTGGAATCAAAACAAACTACATTCTGGTAAATAATGTAGCCTTACTCACAGAATAATCAGTGTTTCAAGCCTGTGCTTTAATGTTGTAGGCCTGCATCAGGCAGAAAATCCATTGTTGAGAGATGACATCACAGTTTGTACTAACAGTGCCCTTGCGCAGATGCCAGTGGAAACTGACGACTACTTGAGGAAATGATGACAGACAGAATGATGAAAGTTAAAAAAATAATTAAATCTTAGAGTTCATCAGCACATAAATATTACTCCGTTACCCTTTTGAGCAGATCTTATTCCATACCCAAATATGGAAACACACATACACCTCCAGATCTAGTATTCCTGTATTATAATAAAACAGTAAAGGATGACTGAAGTGATTAAAGCTGCCAGGGAGCGTTGTAAATGAACTCGGTGTGAGGCTGTGCTAGCTATGAAGCCTCCATAATGCTGAACGTGATTTATTTGGTGGTTTGGAAAAATGTACCAGTTCGATGTGATACCAGGTTACTGAGAACTATATGCCAAGTACAGATTTTCACATACTATGACTATTTCCAAGTAGTAGAGCTAAGACTGCACACGCAGTTCATCAATTCATATGCTTCAGAGAGATCGCTGCTTTCCTAGCTGATGTTTACTCCATACATTGACGACGGTACAGTATACTATCTTTTCTAATGCTGCCCCCCCCCCCAATCATGTAACCAGCCTTGTATTATAATAGTGATCCAAAAACCTTGATTAACAAGACGCATTCTGAGTTATAGTTTCAAATAAAGAAGCAGGTTGTTTTCAATATGTTAACATGTCGACATGTTCATTAGGCATGTAGAGATGTGCACGTCGAAAAAGTGTCAAAAAGTGAATTGTGGTGCTAGATTTAGGGTAGGGTTAAGGCTTAAATAGTGAAAATCGTCCATGTGGACATTCTGAATGTTGACATAACATACCACCCATTGGTGCAGATGTATTAACCTGGAGAAGGGATAAAGAAGTGATAATGCAGTGATAAGTGCAAGGTGTTACCGCACCAGACAATCATTATGGATTTGAAAGATTACAGGAGCTGACTGGCTGATGCGTTATCACTGCTTTATCAATGCTTTATCCCTTCTCCAGGCTTAATACATCTGCCCCATAGTTTTTAAAATAAACATCTGATTGAACAAACTTTCCTGTCATGCTTTCCTCTTATAGGGGTATATGCAATTGCGGTCGAATTCCCGAAATTGTCGAATTTCGGGAATTTTTCGCCAAAAAAATAAATTCGACAATGCAATTCAGTACTTTCCGACAAAAAAACGGACTTTCAAAATTCGACTTTTTGAAATTCGACTTTTGACAAATTCGACTTTTTTGCAATGATACACATGCTGCAATTCGACCAAAGCCTATTCAATGGAAGTTTGGAAATTCGACAACAGTGCTTTTAGACAGTAAATTCGTCATTTTCAATCCGCCACACTTTGGAGGGTGAAACTAATTAAAAAATTTTAAAACATGTTTTTTTTGTGTTTTTTTTTCTTGGTAATATCATATCTATTTATATTAGAAGGGATTAGGTACTTGGTTTGTCTTTTTTGGAGGCACAAGTATTATTTATATATTTTTAAAAATAATATTATTATTTTTTTGGATGGAATGGTAAAATCCCTGAAAAAAATGGCGTGGGGTCCCCCCTCCAAAGCATAACCAGCCTTGGGCTCTTCGAGCTGGTCCTGGTTCTAAAAATGCGGGGGGAAAATTGACAGGGGTTCCCCCGTATTTTTAAAACCAGCACCGGGCTCTGCGCCTGATGCTGGTGCAAAAAATACGGGGGACAAAAAGAGTAGGGGTCCCCCGTATTTTATACACCAGCATCGGGCTCCACTAGCTGGACAGATAATGCCACAGCCGGGGGTCACTTTTATACAGCGCCCTGCGGCCGTGGCATTAAATATCCAACTAGTCACCCCTGGCCGTGGTACCCTGGGGGAGTGGGGACCCCTTCAATCAAGGGGTCCCCCCCCCCAGCCACCCAAGGGCCAGGGGTGAAGCCCGAGGCTGTCCCCCCATCCAATGGGCTGCGGATGGGAGGCTGATAGCCTTGTGAAAAATGTCAGAATATTGTTTTTTCCAGTAGTACTACAACTCCCAGCAAGCCTCCCCCGCAAGCTGGTACTTGGAGAACCACAAGTACCAGCATGCGGGAGAAAAACGGGCCCGCTGGTACCTGTAGTTCTACTGGAAAAAAAATACCCAAATAAAAACAGGAGACCGACACCGTGAAAGTAAAACTTTATTTCATACGTCGACACACACATACTTACCTATGTTCACACGCCGACATCGGTCCTCTTCTCCAAGTAGAATCCAGGGGTACCTGAAAAGAAAAGATAAATACACTCACCTCATCCATGGTCCAGAGGTAAATCCACGAACTTGTCAAAAAAACAAACCGGACACCCGTACCACACGGACTGAAAGGGGTCCCATGTTGACACATGGGACACCTTTCCACGAATGCAGAGAGACCCCCTCGTGACAGCTGTCACTGAAAGGTCTCGTAAGCCAATCAGCGAGCGCAACGTCCTTGCACTCTGCTGATTGGCTCTGTGCGCGTCTGAGCTGACAGCGCATCGCAAAGCCTCTCCATTATATTCAATGGTGGGAACTTTGCGGCTAGCGATGGGGTCACCCGCCGGTCAGCGGCTGACCGCGGGTAACCCCACCGCTGACGGCAAAGTTCCCACCATTGAAAGTAATGGGAGAGGCTTTGCGATGCGCTGTCTGAGGTCACACGCGCACAGCCAATCAGGTGAGCGCCACGGAAGTAGCGCTTCCTGATTGGCCGAAGGGACCTCAGTGACAGGAGTCACGTGGTGTCCCGGCATTCGGGGAAAGGGGTCTGATATGTAAACATGGGACCCCTTTCAGTCCGCTGGTCGGGTGTTCGTGTTTTTTTTTTTAACAAGTACGTGGGTTAGCTCCCGGACACTGGATTGAGGTGAGTCTAATTTTTTTCACAGGTACCTCGGATCGTCGGAGACTGTGGCAGTCGGCGTGTCAACATAGGTAAGTATGTGTGTGTCGGCAGTGTGTAATAAAGTTGTACTTGTCACGGTGTCGGTCTCCTGTTTTTATTGGGGTATTTTTGTTCCAGTAGTACTACAGGTACCAGCGGGCCCGTTTTTCTCCTGCATGCTGGTACTTGTGGTTCTCCAAGTACCAGCTTGCGGGGAGGCTTGCTGGGACTTGTAGTACTACTGGGAAAAACAATATTCTGACATTTTTCACAAGGCTATCAGCCTCCCATCCGCAGCCCATTGGATGGGGGGGACAGCCTCGGGCTTCACCCCTGGCCCTTGGGTGGCTGGGGGGGGACCCCTTGATTGAAGGGTCCCCACTCCCCCAGGGTACCCCGGCCAGGGGTGACTAGTTGGATATTTAATGCCACGGCCGCAGGGCGCTGTATAAAAGTGACCCCCGGCTGTGGCATTATCTGTCCAGCTAGTGGAGCCCGATGCTGGTGTATAAAATACGGGGGACCCCTACTCTTTTTGTCCCCCGTATTTTTTGCACCAGCATCAGGTGCAGAGCCCGGTGCTGGTTTTAAAAATACGGGGGATCCCTGTCAATTTTTACCCCGCATTTTTAGAACCAGGACCAGCTCGAAGAGCCCGAGGCTGGTTATGCTTTGGAGGGGGGACCCCACGCAATTTTTTTCCGGGTTTTTCCCGTTTTTTCCCTTTTTTTAATTCGCGGCAAAATCCGGCAAATCGGCCGTTTTTCGCCCGCGGGACTGTCGAATCCGTTTTTCATTGAATATGGTGAATTCCGGCAGCCACCTGCCGGAATTCACCTGTCGTATTGTGTCGAATTAAAAAATGGCGATAATTTGCCGCGATTCGCCGTGAATTGCATATACCCCATAGTCTGTCATTAAAAAAGAGGCAACATCCTCAGTACTAAATTTGACCTTCAGGGATTTGTTTATACAGTTTTAAGTTATTAAGCTGTAATGACGGTATAAACAGAATTTGTTTTAGGTACTGAACAAGGGCATGTGAAAGTGGAATTTGATCAAATTGGGAACTGTATGCATGCTGAATGCCAACTGGCCAAATATGCATTCAAGAAAGAAGCTAAAAAGCCACACAGAAAAATAGTGTACAGTATTTATACCTATATACTGAGGTATATACAGATGTAGCCACTTTTATCTTGACCGATTCTCCGCCTAGACGGACGTTTAGTCACGCTAAGGCGATAGCTTAGCTTGCTGAGTTTAATCACAGGCAGGCGCGTTGAGGCGATTCTAGATACTCAGCATGCATTACACATCTCCACCACTGGGTGGCTAATGCTCCACTAATCCAGTAATTTCGATCATATAGCGGCGGACTGATCTACAGCTCTGGCAAATGGTCAGTGACGACTGTAATGTTAATAAATGGTGACCAATGGTCAGACGGTGAGAGTTCTCAATATAAATAAATAGTTTATACAGACACAAACGAACATGTTAAAACACTTGTGTATGCAGACACAAGATTGTGTATGGAGACGCAACTAATTGTGTAAAAGGAAGTATGTACAATGCATAAACACCGTGCTTTTGAAATACATGTACAGTATGAGCGTCCCAGTTCCCGTGACATTCACTTTATTATAATTTTTTTTCTTTGTTATACATTCAATGGAAGGGTGCACACAGGTTTCACATAAATCTTGTCTTGTAACCTGATCGGAACTCCCTTCCTGTCTACTGCATGAACTGTGCAGGCTCCCAGGGGGGAAGGGGAAAGTGGGATGGGGGTAGGGCGAGGCAGTGGCAAATACCGTGTTCAAAGAACGGGCCAATGCTGAAGGAGCGTCAGAATCCCCAAGCTAAAATACACAGGGTCGATAGGGATAAGCGAGGTCTATGCACATAACGATACACCAGACCCCATCGCATCACAAAGTGACAAAATGTCCGAGGCACATGAACCCCCGCCTTGTAGCATTATGTGCATAGACTTCGCTTAACCCTATCGCCCCTGTGTATTTTAGCTAGGGGAATCCGACGCTCCTTCAGCACTGCCCCATAACCTGCAAAACCTATGCCATTACTCGCTCCATAGCTGAGTGCTGACACAAGGTGGATGTTCATGTGCCTTGGACATTTTATCACTTTGTGATGCAATGGGGTCTGGGGGAACGTTAAGTGCATAGACCTCGCTTATCCCTATCGACCCTGTGTATTTTAGCTAGGGGATTCTGACGCTCCTTCAGCATTGCCCCGTGACCTAAAAAAATCTGTGCTGTTACTTGCTCCATAGCCGAGGGCCTCCATGGGGCAAGGAGTCACAGGCGGTAGCCATATCAATTCAGTCTGCCCTGCTACAGAATTGTATGTGTACTGTATGGTGCATAGAACCTTAACAGTACAACCGCTCCTGCAGCTGTGCCCTGGTTTATGTGAATAACTCCCTCCCTGTCTACTGCATGACCTGTGCAGGCTCCCAGGGGGGAAGGGCGATGGGCTAGCGGGAGGCGGTGGAAAATACAGTGCTTTTGAAATGCAAGTATTGTATGAGTCCGAGTCCCCAGTATGTTCTTCTAGTGTACTAATTAGCACGAACAGCTTGTAATGTACAGTGGCAAGTTTAATCTTTCTATGTATAATGGAGAGATAAAAGCTCCTCCCTAAGTTCATAGATGCCAAATCACCATCCTTAGTATCTCTGTACAGTATGTTCTACTAGTGTACTAATTAGCACGAACAGCTTTTAACTGGATGCCAAATCACCGTACTTAGTATCTCTGTACAGTATGTTCTATTAGGGTACTAATTAGCACGAACAGCTTGTAACGTACAGCGGCAAGTTTAATCTTTCTATGTATAATGGAGAGAGATAAAAGCTCCTAAGTAAGTTCCTGGATGCCAAATCACCGTACTTAGTATCTCTGTACAGTATTTTCTATTAGGGTACTAATTAGCATGAACAGCTAATTAGTACCCTAATAGAAAATACTGTACAGAGATACTAAGTACGGTGATTTGGCATCCAGGAACTTACTGAGGAGCTTTTATCTCTCTCCATTATACATAGAAAGATTAAACTTGCCGCTGTACGTTACAAGCTGTTCGTGCTTATTAGTACCCTAATAGAACCTAATGTACAGAGATAATAAGTACGGTGATTTGGCATCCAGGAACTTAGGGAGAAGCTTTTATCTCTCTCCATTGTAATCTATCTAAGTATAATGGAGAGAGATAAAAGCTCCTCCCTAAGTTCCTGGATGCCAAATCACTGTATGTAGTATCTCTGTACAGTATGTTCTACTAGTGTACTAATTAGCACGAGCAGCTTGTAACGTACAGTGGTAGGTTTGATCTTTCTATGTACAATGTAGAGAGATAAAAGCTCCTCCCTAAGTTACTGGATGCCAAATCACCGTACTTAGTATCTCTGTACAGTATTTTCTATTAGGGTACTAATTAGCATGAACAGCTAATTAGTACCCTAATAGAACATACTGTGCAGAGATACTAAGTACGGTGATTTGGCATCCAGGAACTAACTGAGGAGCTTTTATCTCTCTCCATTATACATAGAAAGATTAAACTTTCCGCTGTTCGTGCTAATTAGTACCCTAATAGAACATACTGTACAGAGATACTAAGGATGGTGATTTTGCATCTAGGAACTTACAGAGGAGCTTTTATCTCTCCATTATACATAGAAAGATTAAACTTGCCACTGTGCGTTACAAGCTGTTCGTGCTAATTAGTACACTAGTAGAACATAGAGTACAGAGATACTAAGGACGGTAATTTGGCATCCAGGAATTTAGGGAGGAGCTTTTATCTCTCTCCATTATACTTAGAAAGATTACAATGGAGAGAGATTAAAGCTCCTCCCTAAATTCGTGGATGCCAAATCACTGTACTTAGTATCTCTGTACAGTATGTTCTACTAGTGTACTAATTAGCACGAACAGCTTGTAACATACAGTGGCAAGTTTAATCTTTCTATGTATAATGGAGAGATAAAAGCTCCTCTGTAAGTTCCTAGATGCCAACTCACCGTCCTTAGTATCTCTGTACAGTATGTTCTACTAGTGTACTAATTAGCACGAACAGCTTGTAACGTACAGTGGTAGGTTTGATCTTTCCATGTATAATGGAGAGAGATTAAAGCTCTTTCCTAAGTTCCTGGATGCCAAATCACCATAGTGTTCATTCTAGGATATTTTTAGGGCAGGGTGCTGATCATTGAGGAGGGCACATTTTCATTTTGAAGGGCACATTTTTGAGGTGACGCTTTGCGCAAAAAGCATAGCGCATGTTTATAGTTTTTAGACATATATTTTCCCCTTAATGTATCATTTACCCCTACATACATATAGGACACCCAACATCTGTACTGAGAAAAATACTATATTTGTACAGTCTTCTTGAAAGAACGGCTACAGTATATACATAATAAGTAGATAATAATAAAGGTCTCCTCCACTGCTGAAGTAGTTATAATCCTTATGTGTTATAATACAGAAAGTTAAGCAGTTAAGCAGAGGGTTAAAATATACAGTATAGGTATAACATAAAAGTCTGTTCTTCTACTAAGGAAATAGTGTAAGCAGTACATGCTCACTGCTTACCCTGTTCTTTCCCTCTTTATCGGAGTTCTGTGTTATGCCGGCAGCCACTGCAGTGATGCCATTTACTGTCCCTCCTCTGCCATCCATTTCATTAAGTATAGAAATTGTTTCCAATTTCAGAGGTAGGAAAGGAGTAGACAACTACATTGTAACATGCACTCTGACTGTTGCATTCTGTATAAAAGGGGGCAATTTATGATCCTGCAGGGTGCACTGAAAAAGGGCAGGGTGCTTTTTCACATTTCAAAAATGGGCAGGGTGCAGCACCCTGCTGAAACAGCCTAGAAGGAACATTACACCATACTTAGTATCTCTGTACAGTATTTTCTATTAGGGTACTAATTAGCATGAACAGCTAATTAGTACCCTAATAGAACATACTGTACAGAGATACTAAGTACGGTGATTTGGCATCTAGGAACTTACAGAGGAGCTTTTATCTCTCTCCATTTTACATAGAGAGATTAAACTTGCCACTGTACGTTACAAGCTGTTCGTGCTAATTAGTACACTAGTAGAACATAGAGCACAGAGATACTAAGGACGGTAATTTGGCACCCAGTAATTTAGGGAGGAGCTTTTATCTCTCTCCATTATACTTAGAAAGATTACAATGGAGAGAGATTAAAGCTCCTCCCTAAATTGGTGGATGCCAAATCACTGTACTTAGTATCTCTGTACAGTATATTCTACTAGTGTACTAATTAGCACGAACAGCCTGTAACGTACAGTGGCAAGTGTAATTTTTCTAAGTATAATGGAGAGAGATAAAAACTCCTCCCTATGTTCCTGGATGTCAAATTACCATGCTTAGCATTTCTGTACCGTATTTCCTATCTAGCCAGAAACTCTGCATCCTGTGCAAGCTAGGCGGACAACTGGAGGGGACCCGATACACGGTTGCTTCCTGTTTCCCTTTCCAGTGTCACATAAACTAGTGGTTGGTCTGCCCCGAAAGCCAAGAGTCTCCTCTTTTGTATGGTACCAGTCCTGAGTCTCTGGGACACCCAGAACCAGAGATATCAGTATGGGAAAATGGGTCCACTTTGCGTAGACTATAATGGGCCCGTTAGTTCAGACCCACCATGGGTTCCGACGCTTGCCATGAGCCTTGTGGGGGTCACAGAAACTTGGGGTTGGTACCCTCCGGTAGCTAATTGTCTCCCCTTCCATACCAACCTAGTGATGAAGGCTCTCACCTCCCACGCTGAGAGTCCCAGGTTTGAGTCTCAAAGTGCCAAACTTTATTTTTTCATATATGTTCCCGTGACATTCACTTTATTATTATTTTTTTCTTTGTTATACATTCAATGAAAGGGTGCACACAGGTTTCACATAAATCAAAGTAAATCTGCAGCAGCGATTCATTCCGCTATATACAAATACACAGCGGTAATGAGTATAAATTAGTGTATTCCGACGCAACTAACTGAGCAACACAGTACTGTAGATCGTGGCATTTGTGTATTGTACCTGACCTGAACTTCCTCCCTGTCAACACCAATGGGAAGGAAGTGACAACCTTTTATTTAATGTGTTCCTGTAACATTCGCTTTATTATTATTATTTTTCTTTGTTATACATTCAATGGAAGGGTGCACACAGGTTTCACATAAATCAGAGTGGGCGGGGGATTTTCCTACATACAGTAGTATACTGTTGCACCTGTCTTGTAACCTGATCGGAACTCCCTCCCTGTCTACTGCATGTACTTTGCAGGCTCCCAGGGGGAAAGGGGAAAGTGGGATGGGGGTAGGGCGAGGCAGTGGAAAATACCGTGTTCAAAGAAAAGGCATAATCAAAACCATGGGGAACTCTGCGGTGTATCATTATGTGCATAGACCTCGCTTATCCCTATCACCCCTGTGTATTTTAGCTAGGGGATTCTGACGCTCCTTCAGCATTACCCTGTAGCCTGCAAAACCTATGCCGTTGCTCACTCCATAGCTGAGTGCTGCCACAAGGCAGGGGTTCACGTGCCTCGGACATTTTGTCACTTTGCGATGCGATGGGGTCCGGTGTATCGTTATGTGCATAGACCTCGCTTATCCCTAACGCCCCTGTGTATTTTAGCTAGAGGATTCTGACGCTCCTTCACCATTGCCCCGTAGCCTGCAAAATCTGTGCTGTTACTTGCTCCATAGCTGAGTGCCTCCATGGAGCTAGGAGTCACAGGCGGTAGCCATTTCAATTGAGTCTGCCCTGCTATAGAATTGTAGGTGTGTCCGTACGGTGCATAGAACCTTGACAGTAGAAACTCTCCTGCAGCTTTGCCCTGCTTTATGTAAAACTTGTGTTTTGTCAGTTTGCTATGCGATAGAGCCCGGTGTAACGTAATGTGCATAGACCTCGCTTATCTCTATCGCCCCTGTGTATTTTGGCTAGAGGATTCTGACGCTCCTTCAGCATTGCCCCGTAGCCTGCAAAACTTATGCCATCTCTCACTCCATATACGAGCGCTGCCTGCCACGTGGTGGGGGTTCAGGGGTGGCGGCCATTTTGCCAATGTGTTATGCGATTGAGTCCGGTGTACCGTAATGTGCATAGACCTCGCTTATTCCTATCGCCCCTGTGTATTTTAGCTAGGGGATTGTGACGCTCCTTCAGCATTGCCCCATAGCCTGCAGAATCTGGACTGTTACTTGCTCCGTAGCCTAGGGCCTCCGTGGGGCAAGGAGTCATAGGTCGTAGCCATTTCTATTGAGTCTGCCCTGCTACAGAATTGTATGTGTACTTTACGGTGCATAGAACCTTAACAGTAGAACCGCTCCTGCAGCTTTGCCCTGGTTTATGTGAATAAAAAAATAAATAAAGTGTCTGGAAAAAACTAACATGCATTCGTACTTTAGGAATCGAACCCGCGACTCTGAGTATAGGAGGCGGAACACTTCACCACTTCACCGCAGACAGATGAATAAATCCATTGGTTTTGATTATGCTGTAATGGCTAGGGATTAGGACGCTAACATACTGTACAAAATTCCTAATCTCAAGAGGCAATAGTGAACTTCTAACACGTCCATTTGCGACAGTGTACACTACTGGTTTTATGTTGTTTTGTCTGCGGGACTTGGACGCTCACATAATCATAAAGTACTGTAGATGGATCATATACTGTATGCTGTACTATTTGCGTCAGTACCGTATATACTGTGTTAAATAATGCAGCGTAATGAGTATTTACTGTATTAAATAATGCAGCGTAATGAGTATTTACTGTATGCAGCGTAATGAGACGCCTTAGTAAAGTAGTCCTTATTATATATTTCAGTATTGTATTTTACAGGAGACCACACGCATGCGCAGTGGTGATTGTAAAAAGTGACATCTGGTGGATGATCGCAGGTATTACACGTAAAGGTAACGCCAAACGCTCTGTCTGCCTCCGTGCGATTAGGTACGCCTCTCTGTGACTAGGCGCGCCTCCCTACGCCCCGGTACGCTGTGTATGCTCAATCGGGACAAACGCCTCAGCCAGTCAAGATAAAGGTGGCTACATCTGTACATTGCAAGATACATTCAGTTCGACAGTGGTCGCATATGCAGCAGGTTTACATCAGGCATACAAGCCATTCTTATACCCAACCAGGTTATACTGGAAGTGCAAGAAAAGTTTTGTAACATTTGTTTTTATAGCAAAATATGTATTCGTTGTTATGTTTAATTTAAGTAAGAAAAAAACAAAACACTAGAACAAGCTGGATGTTATCTGGGTTTCTCTCCAAGCAGTAGTATCACACCTAGGCTTGCAAGGCTAGGCATGTTTACATTGGAAAAGAGGAGACTAAGAGGGGACATGATCAACATCTACAAATATATAAGGGGTCAATACACAGAGCTTGGGAGGGACCTGTTTTCTATAAGATCAGCACAGAGAACACGTGGTCACTCGCTTAGGTTAGAGGAGAGGAGTTTCCGCACATTGAGGCGAAAAGGTTTTTTCACAGTAAGGACAATACGTGTTTGGAATTCCCTGCCTGAGAGAGTAGTAACTGCAGACTCAGTCAACACCTTTAAGAATGGGTTAGATAAATTCCTATTGGATAAAGATATTCAGGGTTATGGTGCGTAGGCACGCATTATAGTTAATTTAACTAATCCTAACATAAAAATAAATAGTCCTATAATAAGACTGCATAGGAGACCACAAATAGGTTGAACTCGATGGACAATTGTCTTTTTTCAACCTTAGTTACTATGTTACTAAGCTCTTTCACACCACCTGTCCCTGACTTCCAGCAGAATGTAAGGGATAGTGTTGTGTGCCACTTCTACTGACGAATCTTGTTCAATCTCATTCTTGGGTCCTCATTTCCCACCCAATGATTTGGGTGACCTAAGTCATCATGATACTCGTCCTACTCTTATATTACTCAATGTATCTGAGGGTGTTGAAAAAAATCTGAGCTTACCAATTTGTTTAATAATGATTTACCTCACTTTGCCATTTTCCTCTTTTGGCTATGTACCTATGCTTACTGGTGGAGGGATGGGATGGATACTTCCATGATGGTTCAGGCATTCCCATTCTTTACCTACAAGTGGTATAGGATGATGCCTCATTTTGTTTGCATGTCCACCTGTCTCCAGATGACTTGTCGCTTAGGACTTGATTCTGTGCTGTCCACATTTAAACCATGATTTTATGTCTCGCTCTTCAAACTTCTTTATGTTTCTGACCCTTTCTGTTGCTAAATACACTGTGGGGGTGATTCAGACCTGATCGCACGCTAGCTTTTTTCGCTGCGCTGTGATCAGGTCACAATTGTTGCTCGGGTACAAAGCGGATCATTGCTGTGCGATGGGTTTTACGAAGAATCCATTCGCACAGCCGATCGCAAGGAGATTGACAGGAAGAGGGCGTTTGTGGGTGGCAACTGACCGTTTTCAGGGAGTGGTTGGAAAAACTCAGGAGTGTCCAAGCGTTTTCAGGGCGGGTGTCTGACGTCAATTCCAGTCCCGGACAGGCTGAAGTGATTGCAGCAGGTGAGTAAGTCCTGGGCTACAAAAGCCTGATGAGGGGAATGACCTGACTTAGGCTGGCAGTGTCTGAACTGACTTCACGTGTGGCAAGTTCAACTGCAAAAGATCTTTTTGTAGTGCTCGGCTGCACATGCGTTCGCACACTTGCACAGCTAAAATACACTCCCCTGTAGGCGGCGACTATCTGATCGCAGCACTGCAAAAAACTGCTATTAGGCCCTCTGTCACATAACCTATAGTATGACATTTGTTTAACACAGTTATCTCCTAGCTTATTATTTTCAATACATATTCTGGATGATTAAAGACTGTATGTTGTTTATTATTTTATTTTCCTTACCCTTGTTCCCCTTCCACAGCATGATAACTGTTAAAACAGATTTTGGCAAGTAAATGAACATAAGGAAGTCAACCCTGGTAAAGAAATTTCAAACAAGTAGGTAAATGTATGAAGCAGTGATAAGAGTGGAGAAGTGAGCCAGTGGAGAATTTGCCCATGGCAACCAATCAGCTGCTCTGTATAATTTTATAGTATGCAAATTATAAATGTTACGCCAGTGCTGATTGGTTGCCATGGGCAACTTCTCCACTGGCTCACTTCTCCACTCTTCTCACTGCTTCATACATTTACTCCTATGTTTCTATACTAAGGATGACTTCCCTTATGTTCATTTACTTCCCATTTTTAAATAATTATACCCGGCTGGATTATTGTCACCCAGGAAAATATTTATTCTACTCAGGCCACCCCTCAACCACAGCTAACATATCACTTTTTAAAGTTCACCACATGTTAAATCTTATCCAATACTAAATACAACATGTTATACAATTTATGACATTTGTCATTGAGACCACACTTGTTCTTCCTCCCCAAGACTCCTATTTTCTGATAATTATATTGTCTAGTTCTGAATATACTGAAAAATAAGAAAGTTTCTTGTTATGCTGTTATCCGTTTTTGTACATATCTACAGTATCTGGATGCAGGGCCATCTTAACAGCAGTGTAGGCCCCTGGGCAAAGAAATGCACTGGGGCCCCTACCCATTCTCCAGCGGTAGGAGTAGGGGGTGCTATCAGCAGCAGCTTTGATGTCCCGCGGGCGGTAGGGGGTATTCTATCTTCTATGCAGCATGTACAGATGGAGCTGCGCTCATCTAGTGCGGCTCCATCGCAGACGTGCACTCCCGGCGGAACTAGGCGATCAGGCGCCTAGCCCCGCTATGGGAGTGCACAGTGACGCTCACATTGTTGTGAATGGGGCACGCGCATCCCATTCACAGTGATAGGCACGGCTAGGTGGGCAAGCTGCGGCTCAGATGGAGCCACAATTAGCGTGGCTCCATCTGTAGAACCTGGAGCAGTAATTTCTGCTAATTACTCCTTTACTGCACAGATGGTGGGAGATAGGGCAGGAGGGAGAACACTAAACTGTAGAAAGGGGGATTGGGCTGAAAGAAGGGGCCCTGGTACATGACTTCCAGGAGGAAAGGGGTGTTTAATACACAGGGGAGGGGTGAATAGTTGAGTAGGCTTAATATTCATCATTTTCTGGTGGGAGGGCAGCTTGCTTGACTACAGATATCTCCAGCTCCTGCAAATAGATTTCTTAGCTTTCAATGGTATAAGAAACCAGAGAGTCCCACCTTTCAGGAGGTACTGGGGACTTGGGGATCAGAATTGAGAAGCCAGAGCAATCCACCGACGGAAATATAAAACTGCATATTAGGCATGTGGAGCTGGAGCAGGGACCAGCTGCTGTAAGGCTGATATCTCTGGTTCTGGGCATAGTAGAGACAAGCTGCCAGTGTCCACTGAAAGGGGAGAGTCCCAGCTTTTGGAGTATACCCTCAGATAAACTCACAGAACCTGAGATATCTGGCTGGGAAGAGCAATTAATATGGTCGATTTACTTTGAAGACAGATATCTCTGGTTCCCCAGGGCCGATTTAAAAAAAAAATGTGGTACCCCTGGAAAAAGGGAACCCTCAGCTATCAGCCTAGGGCCCGTATACTCCTGGGGCCCTTGGGCAAGAGCCCATTGAGCCCATACAAAAAGACGGCCCTGTCTGGATGTACACCTTGGCTTCTGCTTTGTCATTATTTAGTATAATGTTTTTGTTGCATGTACAGTGGGGGTTACTCAGATGTGGTTGGATTTGCTTTGTCTGCCGCAGAGTACTGATTTTTGGTACATTCTGCAAAGGGAATAAGGTTGTCATTAGAGACAATAGTTTTATTTTCCGACCAATTTACAAACATTGTGATATAATAGTGTTACAATGCTAAAATGCAAGTCTACTGGGTATTAAGCCTTAGGGGTCTACTGCATATATTGGTGGCTAAGTGGCGCATAAATGTTGAGAAACTCAAACAGACTTTCTTCAGCAAAAAAACTTTTTTTTTCAGAGTCTAGGCTTAACACGGGTTCCTGGGGTATATGCAATTGCAGTTGAATTGCCGCAAATGTCGAAAAACGGGGCATTTTCGACAAAAAAAACCTGTCGAATTGGATTCGACAATGCAATACAGTACTTTTCGTCAAAAAACCTGCCGTTTCAGATTCGACCTTTTGCAATTCGACATTTTTCAAATTCGACATGTCTGCAATGGCAAAAATGCGGCTTTTCGACAAAAGTATATTCAGTTGAAGAATGTCGATTCGACAACAGTGCTTTTCGATAGTCATTTCATCAATTTCAGTCCACCTCATTTTTCTGTCGTGATCTAATAAAAAAATTTAAAAACATGTTTTTTTTTGTGTTTTTTTGATTGCTAATAGCATATCTATTTATATTAGTAGGGATTATCTACTTGGTTTGTCTATTTAGGAGCCACAAGTATTATTTAATATATTTTTAAATGAATATTATTATTATTATTATTATTATTTTTTACTGACTAAAATAATATGGAGAGATCAGAGCATGTTTTTCAGTGGGAAGGGGTGGGAATGGGTAAAAATTTCAGGAAAAAAATGTGTGGGGTCCCCCCTCCTAAGCATAACCAGCCTCGGGCTCTTTGAGCCGGTCCTGGTTGTAAAAATACGGGGGGGGGAAATTACATGGGATCCCCCGTATTTTTTCCACCAGCACCGGGCTCAGCTAGTCAGAGAGATAATGCCACAGCCGGAGGACACTTTTATATAGGTCCCTGCGGCCGTGGCATTAAATCACTAACTAGTCATCCCTGGCCGGGGTACTATGGAGGAGTGGGGACCCCTTAAATCAAGGGGTCCCCCCCCTCCAGCCACCCAAGGGCCAGGGGTGAAGCCCGAGGCTGTCCCCCCCATCCAAGGGCGGCGGATGGGGGGCTGATAGCCATGTGTCAGAAAAAAGAATATTGTTTTTTGTAGCAGAACTACAAGTCCCAGCAAGCCTCCCCCGCAAGCTGGTACTTGGAGAACCACAAGTACCAGCATGCGGGGGGAAACGGGCCCGCTGGTACCTGTAGTTCTACTACAAAAAAAATACCCAAATAAAAACAGTACACACACACACCGTGACAGTATAACTTTATTACATACATGCACACTGACATACACACATACTTACCTATGTTGACACGAAGTGTCGGTCCCCTTGTCCACGTAGAATCCACGGGGTACCTGTAAATAAAATTATACTCACAACAATCCGGGGTAGATCGGTCCTCTTCTTATTAGTTTGTAATCCACGTACTTGGCAAAATAAAAAAACGGAAACCACGGACCCCTTTCCCCGACTGCCAGGACCCCCCGTGACTGTTGTCAAAGAGGGTCCCTTCAGCCAATCAGGGAGCGCCACTCGAGATACACTGTAGCGCATAGGCGCTCCATTGTAATCAATGGTGGGAACTTTGCGGTCAGCATTGGATACAATGGAGCGCTAATGCGCTACAGTGTATCTCGAGTGCGCCGCCTGACAGCTCAGACGCGCACAGCCAATCAGGAGAGTGCCACGACATGGCGCTCCCTGATTGGCTGAAGGGACCCTCTTTGACAGCAGTCACGGGGGGTCCCGGCAGTCGGGGAAAGGGGTCCCATGTGTAAACATGGGACCCCTTTCAGTACGTGGTCCGTGGTTTCCGTTTTTTTATTATGCCAAGTACGTGGATTACAAACTAATAAGAAGAGGACCGATCTACCCCGGATTGTTGTGAGTATAATTTTATTTACAGGTACCCCGTGGATTCTATGTGGACAAGGGGACCGACACTTCGTGTCAACATAGGTAAGTATGTTTGTATGTCGGTGTGCATGTATGTAATAAAGTTATACTGTCACGGTGTGTGTGTGTACTGTTTTTATTTGTTTTTTTTTGTAGTAGAACTACAGGTACCAGCAGGCCCGTTTCCCCCCCGCATGCTGGTACTTGTGGTTCTCCAAGTACCAGCTTGCGGGGGAGGCTTGCTGGGACTTGTAGTTCTGCTACAAAAAAAACAATATTCTTTTTCTGACACATGGCTATCAGCCCCCCATCTGCCGCCCTTGGATGGGGGGGACAGCCTCGGGCTTCACCCCTGGCCCTTGGGTGGCTGGAGGGAGGGGACCCCTTGATTTAAGGGGTCCCCACTCCTCCAGAGTACACCGGCCAGGGGTGACTAATTAGTGATTTAATGCCACGGCCGCAGGGACCTATATAAAAGTGTCCCCCGGCTGTGGCATTATCTCTCTGACTAGTGGAGCCCGGTGCTGGTGTTAAAAATACGGGGGACCCCTACGTGTTTTGTCCCCCGTATTTTTGGCACCAGGACCGGACGCAGAGCCCGGTGCTGGTTGTTAAAATACGGGGGATCCCATGTCATTTTTATTCCCGTATTTTTACAACCAGGACCGGCTCAAAGAGCCCGAGGCTGGTTATGCTTAGGAGGGGGGACCCCACGCTATTTTTTTCAGGTTTTTTTTAACACTTTTGTGCCGTCCATGAAGTCGAATCCAGGACACACACTATCGTCAATTGGTCCGTTTTTCGACAGCGGGACTGTCGAATCCGTTTTTTATTGAGTATGTCGAATTCGGGTCCCGGCGGGAGGGTTTGTGACTGTCGAATTGTGTCGAATTAAAAAACGGTCGAATTCCAGCCAGAATTCGACCGCAATTGCATATACCCCATAGACCCCTAAGAGTGTTAAGGCCCGTACACACTGGTCGATATATCGGCCGTTCTCCTGAACGGCCGATATATCGCGGGACCGTCGGCCAGTGTGTACGGTCGATACGTCTGTGAACTCCGTCGTTCACAGACGTATCGCGTCGGCCGCGCAGCACAGCCGACGGCCAATATATCTACCGATATATTGGCGCGTCGCTGTGTGTGTACGGGGCGGTCGGCCGACCGCCCGTACACATGCTGCGGCGGCCGGCGGTGATTGACAGCTGAACTGGGCGGGCGTGTGTACACGCCCGCCCAGTTCATGACGTCAGTCCCCGACGGATCGAGCAGTGTGTATGCTGAACACACTGCTCGATCCGTCCATAGATATATCTGCAGATCAATTGATCTGCAGATATATCTGTCTAGTGTGTACCCACCTTTAGACTATACTAATTTGAGTAAGATTATTGAAAAATATGGGGATGGGCATGTGCCATATGCAACACTCTCTCCCAGTTTTTTTTTTATATTAATGGGCAAATGACACCCTAATAACAGTATAATACAAGAACCAATGTTCCAGGATGTCGCCAACTTCGCAGACCTTTGATCTTTGGCAGACATCTAGGTACAGGTGTGCAAATCAAGAGGCAGCAGCACCTATATGATTTCTCTATACACCTTTACAGTTATGCACTTTGTACATAATCTCTATAGTGCTGGTATACATAAGTTGATTGTATAACGTTTGCCGTTGTCAAAAGTTTCTATCTTTTCAATCTGTAATTGTATGATTATTAGCACTTTTTGAAAACAAATGAAATAAGAGCTGAGTAAGCTTGTGGGATTAATTGCTGCTGATCTAAGTACAAGGTGCACGTTGTATTTTTACATGCAATATCCTGATTTCGTCCACTCATCACACCCCGAGTCTGCAGCATAGATGGCTACGTACGGTTCATTAGCGAGGCGGATTCTTGTGTTGTGCTGTGTTTACAAGTTATATGAACTACTGAAGGTCACTGAATTTGCCTACTATGTGCATATTTCCTAGTTAATAATTAAGACTTGACAGACTCTGCATTACAAGGAATAAACCCAACAGAAAGAGTTTTACTCAGTACTGTTTTTTTTGCCAATTGCCATCATCATTATCTCAGGGCATAATAAGTTATTGCTCTTGGCATGAGCTACAGAGATAACTGAGTGCTTGGTGATAGGGCCATTATCAGTATAGCCAGCTTTCATTTCTAGTGAAAACAGTCGTCTGTTACAGACTAATGTAATCTCCCTATTACTTTTATTTTGTTTTAGTTTTAACTAGCAGTAAAGTGTTAATTATTATTAAAAACACAATTTCAAAATATTTTGGAAGAATCTGTAAATGTCTGAAATTACTTGCAGAATATTTAGCAGTGCTTTAAACTTATGGTCTATCAATTGACTGTAATTCAGACTAACGATATCATGAGCCCTTCAAACATGATATTACTTGGCAGTGAAATGAAAACACAACCTTGCAGCCCTATGGGCGTCTATTCTGTAACAAGATGGGGACTGCTACGCAGGGTAACTAATGTTGTTGATACACATTTTTCAGTAAATTGTACATCATTTTGTAAATTACTGTCTTTAACAATAAACAAAGATCTAAAAACATTGGGACTGATTCAGGTCTGGTCTCTAATTTAGAAAAGTCAAAATGAACCGATGTTTGATGCATTGTGCATGGGCAGGACCGTACTGTTCATGTCAAATATGGGTCCTGCATCGTTGCTCGCAAAGTGGCTGTAGGCGCCAAATGATTGACAGTCTGCAGCCGTTTATTGGCTGGGAGGGGCTGGTGATAGTCTCTGTTTAAAAAAACGGAGGTGTGTCGTCTCTGTTTTGTGGGAGTGCCGAGGCCCGGGTGTCCGTCTTCCGAAGGAGATTTTCCTGTCCTCAGCAGTGTTGCTGTGGTGTCCTGTCTGGCTAGCCTCAGGGTTACTCAGCCGACCAATGGTATCGCAGAGTAATCCGATGCTGTGTGGAGAACTCATGCATGCAGGAGGCATCTACTTATACCAATTGCCTCCGGCTTCATTACCATATGTAAGCATTTCTGCTAGTTCCAAATAACAGCAACATTGCTTAATACAACTGTATCTGAATCAGGCCTATTGTCTCCCTTGTTAAAGTTAATTGTTGTGGATGAATGGATATTTTTTGGTATTTTAGCTGTGACATTCTTGGGTACACAAACCTTCCTTAAATATTTCAAGCATGTTTGATACTCAAAGTGTCCCTCACATCCAAATACATGATTTTACCTTGGTTTAAACACGGTATAGTCCCATCCATTCCAAACACATGGTACCATCCACATTGTAATACAAAAAAATGCATGGTACTTATGAAAAGCTCATTATAAAAAAATGTACAAACACATAATGAGGCTGCCACTTCGAAGCAAGCAACTTATCCATGCAAAATACACTGCAGCAAGCAGCAGAATAAAACAGGTATTTTACAGCTGGTTTTACCATGTGGCAGAAGCAAAGCTAGGGGGCAGGCAGAACACGTGCCCCGGGTGACAGTGGAGGGGAACACTAGTAGGTGAGCATGTGCGTGTTGGCTATAAACCTTTACCCCTTTGTGACCATTCATGCCAAACATAATATTTGCCAGTGCCCAATAGACCTCATTCAGGTCTGGTTGTTTCTGCTATGAATGGCGCAAAGTACCAATTATCAGTACTTTGTGCAGGCACAAGACCCGTTCTGCGCATACTCGAACGGGTCCTGCTATGTAGCGCGCAGACCAGCATCAGACTGTCAGTGATTGACGGCCTCTGTTCTCCAAACAAAGGAATGTCACCACCGTTTCGGAAGAGGGAAGAGGCCAGGGATCTCCATGGTTGCACTGAAATTTGCTGGCTTTTGCAACGGGCGGCTTGCGCGTCACCCTCTGATGATCCTATAGTGCGTCCTTGGACACAGTTTGGATCAGTAATGCAGCAGTAGGCATGACGCTATGGCATGACACATATTAGAACTATCGCTGCTATGTAAGCAATAGCAAGAGCACCTTCAACCACATCTGAATTAGCCCCAATATGTCTAAACAGCATGCAATGGGGAAGCTAGGTGAGAAATGTCTAATGGTAGAGGAAGAACAGGCTGATGATATCAGAAACCCTTTGAAAATCCATTGACAATTGGACAAATGGCTAGAGAATACTTAAAAGGAGCCCACAGCCTAGCCAAATGCCAGTCACCCACTGAGAAAACTGGTGGACAAGTACAAGCCAATAAAGTAAACCAATGATTTCCCTGATTTCCAGGGGTATTTTAAAGTGTATCTGAATGTGCAACCAGCAATGCTTGGGTTTATTGAGGGGAAGGTTGCAGGGGGCAGCCTAGGGCTTCAGAAGAGCTAGACACAATTCTAGGATGTATCTAAACCCACTGTATGATGCTACCAAGCACCATATTCAGTGGATTGCTGCCACAAAGCAATGGCACGCACTCCTCCTGAATCCAGAACATATA
Source organism: Pseudophryne corroboree (assembly GCF_028390025.1). Lineage (NCBI taxonomy): Eukaryota > Metazoa > Chordata > Amphibia > Anura > Myobatrachidae > Pseudophryne > Pseudophryne corroboree. The sequence continues at coordinate 493,994,488 of NC_086447.1, forward strand.
TAATATAGGGTGATTCAAAAGTCGCAGTACACCCTTGTCAAAGTCGCAGTACACCCTTTTGTTTCAAAAACTGTGCTGGAAATGGGAAAACTGACTTAGATATAAGATGGCCGATTTCAAGGTGGCGCCCATGTTTGGTACATACCCTAAAAGATAGCCCACCTCACCCATATCTTACTAGAGTATTCAGTTTTCCCATTTCCTGCACAGTATTTGAAACAAAATGGTGTACTGCGACTTTTGAATCGCACTGTATAATTGGAAGGTGTGCTATGTAAACTACAGTTTGTGGGGTCTATTCATGAAGCAGTGAAAAGAGTGGAGAAGTGAGCCTGTGGAGAAGCTTCCCATGGCAACCAATCAGCTGTTCCGTACAATTGTATAGTATGCAAATTATAAATGTTACTTCAATGCTGATTGGTTGCCACTGGGAACTTCTCCACTGGGTCACTTTTCCACACTTTTCACAGCTTCATGAATAGACCCATGGGTCTCCCATATCCGAAATCCCGATAACTGAAATATTCCAAAATCCTAAATGTTTTGAGTGCGACTGAGATAGTGACAGCTTTGTTTTCTGATGGTTCACTGTACACAAACTTTGTTTCATGCACAAAATCATAAAAAATAGTGTATACAATGACCTTAAGGCTGTGTGTATAAGGTGTATATGAAACATAAATGCATTTTGTGTTTAGACTTGGGTACGAACCCCAAGATATCTCATTATGGTATGCAAATATTTAAAAATACGGAAAAATCCAAAATACTTCTGGTCCCAAACAGTTGGATGTGGAAGGCTCAACCTGTAATAGGCTGCTTCTAGAGCGCTAAATATCTTGCATCTGGCGGGATTGGCCCTTCAATTATATGAAATTCTAAATAAGCACAGCTAGAGAAAAGGAATATCAGGGCAGCAAATGCCCAGCATCATGTAATAAGCCATTGTTGGGGAAGAATCACGCTGTAGGTTTACAATTTTCTAGTACTGTCGCTAAAAAACATAGTCTGCTCCACATGCAGCAGGGGTGTGGATTATTAGATCTATACTAAAAAGGTCTACAGTCAGTAGGTCTACCACTAATGGCATTAGGTCGACAGGGTCAAAAGGTCACAAAGAGTAGGTAGACAGTAGGAATGGTTGACAGGGTCAAAAGGTCGATGTGGAAATGGTTGACACAAAAAAGGTAGACACATTTTAATTTTTTGGGATGTGTTTTGTCACTTTTCTGCCACAAACAAGCACCATTAGTATACTGTGTCCACACGCAAGGCTGACTTTCCTCGCCATGCTTCGGGCAAGGTGCCTCGCTCCGCTGCCACTGTGCTTGACACAAGTTACTATTCCCAATCATAGTCCACGTGGATGGTAAGGTTGGAAAGTTGGAAAAAAAGGAAAATAAAATTAAAAAACATGTCTACCATATGTGTGTCGACCTTTTGACCCTGTCAACCTGTCTACCTTTTACTTGTCACCCTTTTGACCCTGTTGACCTAATGCATGTCTACCATTAGTGATAGACTTATTGACTGTAGACCTTTTTAGTGTAGATCTATAGTCCGGATACCGTGCAGCAGTAGGGTTGTCCTGCAGTAAGCGCACAAATGAGCACTCCGCACAGTTACATCTGTTCATCCATTCTGCTGGCAGTAAATGAGCTTTAGTGAATGCTGGAGATGTAAAAAATTTAACATTTTAGTAAAGTCTTTTTTTTCTGAACTATTGACATACCAGAATATATTTTAGTTCTCAAATCCAGCATAAAAATATTTCCTTAGGAATCTACATAGCAACATTAGCAGAGTGAACTTATGTTACATGTACACATGTTTGGCAAGGACGTGCGGTGAGGTAAATGGCTCAGGAGGCATTGGCTAGTACCAGAGCCAGATTTACACACAATATATGAGCCCAAGGGTTCATGTGGGCATTATACACAGGTGCAGCAGTATATACTCCAGGAAATTTGGTGAGTTTTGATCAGAGATGTGTGGAAAAGATAAGCACTGCCTCACCTGCCATAGACTTTTTACTCCAGAGTTTTGGCTATAAAAATGATTAGAAGAATACAAAGCTGAGCTGTGCGGAAGCAAGAGGTGAGTGCTTGACATTCCAGTTCAGAGCAACTTGCCTTAAGACAAATCCATAAAACATACCTCTACACTCCCATCAGACATGACACATATTGCCTGCCTCACAGTGCAGTGTCTGTGTGATTCTGTGTTTACACTTTACACAACTCTGCCCTGTATAATATTAAACTCCTGGAGCTGATAATAGCAGTCTTGAGATGTAGTAGCACAATGAGTAGTGTTGTAATTATATTACTGTAAGTATTAATGGACAGTCCGCAACTCTTTGTTACAGTCATATGATGACTGAGATGTGCTCAGATCATGCCAATGGGCCTATAAAGATGAATACACCATGCCTCTGTTAGTCATACACTGTAGTATAGTATAAACATGTGTTATGGTTTCTTATGGTTAACACTTTTGAAAATGTGCTAATGTAATATGAAGCCACTATTGTAGTCAGGGCCGGTTCGAGGGCCCTCGGCGCTCCGGGCAGGGAATGGGGGCGTGGCTTAATACATGGGGCGTGGTCAGTTACGCCCCCTGTACAGCAGAAGCGCCGCTTAAATGCTGAGCGGTGCGCGATGACGTCATCGCGCACCGCACAGCAAAAGGTCCTCTCCGCGAAGGGAAACTAGACGCGTAGCGTCTAGTTCCCTTCGCGGAGAGGACCTTTGCTGTGCGTTGCGTGATGACGTTATTGCGCACCGGACCACAGCCGCAGGAGCCGGGGGGGGACAGCGGGCAGCGGAGGGCACAGCAGTGGCGGATCTTGCCATGGTGCGGCGCCCTCCGGATGGCGCCAGCGCCCTCCGGAAGGCGGCGCCCCGGGCAAAAGTCCTGCTTGCCCGTGGCAAGATCCGCTACTGATTGTAGTAGTAGTAGTAGTAGTGGTGGTAGTAGGAGTAAGAATAATATTAATAGTATATGTAATGCAGTTGCTAGTAAGAAAATCACATATGTAAGCAAAAATGATAGTAAATAGTGCACAAGCAGCAGTAAACTCTCACAAGAATGTGAAGTGTTTTTCATGATAAATTGATGAGAATGTAAAATGCAGTGTGCTACATGGGAAGCAATGCCTGATACACTTCCGAACACTTATTTTATATGTGGAATGACATTTTCGTCAAGTGTTCTTGTAAACAGACTGGACGTTATGAGCATAGTTTAGGGTTTATGTTATGTTGTTTTTAAACTGTGATATGCTTTTGAAACGACTATTGTAGAGTTACTTAGAACTGTTTTTGCGTTCTTTCCAGTCTGTGCAATGTGATACACAGTGTGGTAATCTAAAATATGTGCATAGTTTTACTGTTAATTTAGCTGATTCATGAACCTTTCACAGCTCTGCCGATAGTAGGACATCTACTGGCCAGGGAAGAGTATAGAACTAAACAGTTAATTTTCTGGGGATTGCGTATAAGAATCTAAGAACTTTTTTTTTCATATTAAAAAATTTGTGATCAGGCCTGGGAGCACTCAGCCTGTACAGTTGGAAGGTTTATTGTAAATAGTTGCATTGTGGGATGTTGTTAAAATGTCAGCTTCCTGGTTATCGTATATCTCAGAAATAACATGTTACTTCCCATGTCTGATGGCCTGTAGTTCTTTGTTTAGTTTCAGTAGGTAGACTGTTATACAGTGTCAGACTGGGGCATGTAGGGCCCACCGGGCGAATGCAGTGGTAGGGAGCCATGTTTAGGGGTGTGGCCAGTCTGAAGAGGGGGTGTGGCCTGCCACCTCATTGGTTTGACTAACCATTAGAGAGTGCAACTTCTGGGCCCCTTCAAAAATATATACAGTAAATTCAGCTGCTGCATGCAAGATAATGTACCAGATTAATAACAGATTAATAAAAGCAATGCACTGTAGAAAATACACCATAGTCCAGTATAAGGTAACATATGTATAATGTATAATTCAAGTGCACAGTCTGGAACCTGATCCTTAGAGCAGGAGGTGGGCCCCCAGGCATTGGGGCCCACCGGTGGTTTCCCCTGTAGGCCAGTCCAAGCCTGCTGTTATATACTGAAACAGAAGGGCTACTGGGCACGTGTTATGGCCACTACGCTTGTGCGTATCTTTATCTGATTATTTAACATCAGATGGTAAAGCAAGATATCTGTTTCTACCTACAGCATAGAGGAGTGTTACTTACAAAAGGAAGAAAAAAAAAGATAATTTCCAAGGCCAGGGCCGAAACTAGGGGGGGGCTAGGGGGGCAGGCGACCTGGGCGCCGGATTGGAGGGGGCGCCGAGACCCCCTAACACCCGCCGCGGCACTTTTATAACGTTGAAACCCCCTTCTCCCGAGTGCCCAGCTCGGGGGGCGGGGTTTCGCGGAATGACGCGATTGCGTCGTGACGTCACGGCGCAAACGCGTCATTCCACGAAACCCCGCCGGAGGAGGGAGAAGGGGGAGCCGCGCAGACCGGACGAGGAGGGAGAGGCGGCTGAAGAGCGGCGAGAACCGCTTCAAATGTAAGTCAGCCCCTCTCCCTTCCTCTCTCTCTCTCTCCCTCCACCACCGTCCTGCCGCAATGTGTAAAATGGGGACCTGTGCCTGCCGCAATGTGTAAAATGGGGACCTGTGCCTGCCTCAATGTGTAAAATGGGGACACTTTTTCCTGCCACAATGTGTAAAATGGGGACACTTGCCAGCGTACTGTGTAAAATGGGGACCTGTGCCTGCCTCAATGTGTAAAATGGGGACACTTTTTCCTGCCACAATGTGTAAAATGGGGACACTTGCCAGCGTACTGTGTAAAATGGGGACCTGTGCCTGCCGCAATGTGTAAAATGGGGACACTTGCCAGCGTACTGTGTGAAATGGGGACCTGTGCCTGCCGCAATGTGTAAAATGGGGACACTTGCCAGCGTACTGTGTAAAATGGGGACCTGTGCCTGCCGCAATGTGTAAAATGGGGACACTTTTTCCTGCCGCAATGTGTAAAATGGGGACCTGTGCCTGCCGCAATGTGTAAAATGGGGACACTTTTTCCTGCCGCAATGTGTAAAATGGGGACCTGTGCCTGCCGCAATGTGTAAAATGGGGACACTTTTTCCTGCCGCAATGTGTAAAATGGTGACACTTTTTCCTGCCGCAATGTGTAAAATGGGGACACTTTCCTGCCGCAATGTGTAAAATGGGGACACTTGCCAGCGTACTGTGTAAAATGGGGACACGTGCCTGCCGCAATGTGTCAAATGGGGACACTTTTTCCTGCCGCAATGTGTAAAATGGGGACACTTGCCAGCGTACTGTGTAAAATGGGGACACGTGCCTGTCGCAATGTGTAAAATGGGGACACTTTTTCCTGCCGCAATGTGTAAAATGGGGACACCTGTCTGCCGCAATGTGTAAAATGGGGTCACCTGTCTGCCGCAATGTGTAAAATGGGGACACTTTTTCCTGCCGCAATGTGTAAAATGGGGACACCTGTCTGCCGCAATGTGTAAAATGGGGTCACCTGTCTGCCGCAATGTGTAAAATGGGGAATGGGGACACTTGCCTGTCGTACTGTGTAAAATGGGGACACTTTTTCCTGGATATGAAATTCATGTTAGAAAAGGCAATTTTTCAGGTAAAAAAGTTCTGAAAGAGATATATATATATATATATATAATATTTTTATTCATGTATTTATTTATTTTAATTTTTATTATTATTATTTTTATTTATTTATTGTAAAATAATTTATTTATTTTTTGCCGGGGGGGGGGGGGGGGGGGGTGTCAAATGACTACCTTGCCCCGGGTGACAAAAATCCTAGTTTCGGCCCTGCCAAGGCGCACTCCTAATATATAGACAGGGACAGAGAGGTATACTTCTCCTCTTGCTTTATTCTTTCTCAAATATTGCATCCAATACATTTCCACGAGAAATGACACTTGACAAGGACAAGTTGCAGAATGTGTTCTGTTTGTTGCATGTTAAATTGTATTTTATACATATCTCATTAAAAATAGGTGACAGATGGTGAAATACTGTTGGAAAAGATAACTAAATATTGAGATACATTGTTTTGTGTTAGTGGGATGTTATAAATATTTTCTCTTATGTAGTGTAGTAATTAGAATATGGAATAGGTGTACATGTACTAAGCTTTGGAGAGAGATAAAGTGAAGAGAGATAAAGTACCGTCCAATCAGCTCCTAACCGTCATGCAATAGGCTGTGTTTGAAAGATGACAGGAGTGGATTGTTGGTATCCTCACTATCTCTCTCCAAGCCCCGGTACATCTCCCCCTCAATGTCTTAAATACTATCTGGGCCTGATTGCGAGTTGGATGCAGTAGCTGTAGTCCTTGAGTCTTGATGCAGCTGTGACTTTATGGTAATGCCGCTACAAAGTCCTACCCTGCTGTACATCTGTGCGTCTGAATATGCAAGGACTGAGACGTCTGCATTCAGCTTCCGCAGACACTGAAATATCGTTTGTTGCATATTTAGACGTACCATTCGGCACACCATTAAAATTTGCACCAGCCCTAAGATAGGTGCAGCTTCTCTGCCTGGGTATGGCCTCCCTTTCTGAGCAGTTGAGCATCCCTGTACGAAACCACTATCATCGATAAGCCTGCAGCACTCCCATACGAAACAACATCTCCGTGTGTCTGTTTAGCCACCTCCCTATTACCTCCCAGTCACCGCAGAAGCACACCCCATACATCTCTGCTACTATGCGGATAAATTTGTTCTGCCACTTTGTACAAACAAAATCAAGATGCATGCGTGGTGTGACTCTGATGCAAGGGCAGACAGAATGCAGTGCTCCACTGCATCTGACATCGCCAATGCGCCCAACTAAGAATCAAGCCCACTATGCTTGCATCTGGTTTAGATGATATTAGAGTACTGTCTTTATATTAGAGACACATCTTTTGTGGCAAGAACCTGTACTGTACATGCTAGGTTTATTTCAACAGTAGAATGATCACAGGAACAAATGATTAGATGTTAGATTTGATGTTATCCTACAGATATAGGGGCCATAATGTATTCTATCCATGCAAACTGTAAGGATCTGTGTAAAATAATATTCATCTGGTGCCCCTGTGGATAGAGATAAAGATAGGATTTGTATGTGAAACTAATTAGTAGGCACTTGGGTATGACTCCTCACAGCTTAATGTAATGTTACAGCTGCCATGAGATATTTGTCTGACAAATCACTTTATACAGTATGATGTATTTCTCAGTGGAGCTTCATGGATGTACCCTTTCCCCTTATATCTGTAGTTTGCCCACCAGATCTATTAAGAGACTTTGGGCCTAATTCTGAGTTGATCGCAGCAGCAATTTTGTTAGCAGTTGAGCAAAACCAAGGCCCTCATTCCGAGTTGTTCGCTCGGTAAAAATCTTCGCATCGCAGCGATTTTCCGCTTAATGCGCATGCGCAATGTCCGCACTGCGACTGCGCCAAGTAAATTTGCTATGTAGTTAGGAATTTTACTCACGGCTTTTTCATCGTTCTGGCGATCGTAATGTGATTGACAGGAAATGGGTGTTACTGGGCGGAAACAGGCCGTTTTATGGGCGTGTGGGAAAAAACGCTACCGTTTCCGGAAAAAACGCAGGAGTGGCCGGAGGAACGGAGGAGTGTCTGGGCGAACGCTGGGTGTGTTTGTGACGTCAAACCAGGAACGACAAGCACTGAACTGATCGCAGATGCCGAGTAAGTCTGGAGCTACTCAGAAACTGCTACGAGGTGTGTAATCGCAATATTGCGAATACATCGGTCGCAATTTTAAGATGCTAAGATTCACTCCCAGTAGGCGGCGGCTTAGCATGAGCAAATCTGCTAAAATCCGCTTGCGAGCGAACAACTCGGAATGAGGGCCCATGTGCACTGCAGGAGGGGCAGATATAACATGTGCAGAGAGAGTTAGATTTGGGTGGGGTGTATTCAAACTGAAATCTAAATTGCAGTGTAAAAATAAAGCAGCCAGTATTTACCCTGCACAGAAACAAAATAACCCACCCAAATCTAACTCTCTCTGCAAATGTTATATCTGCCTCCCCTGGAGTGCACATGGTTTTGCCCAGTTGCTAACAGAATTTCTGCTGCGATCAACTCAGAATTACCCCCATGGTTTTGCCCAAATGCTTACAAACTTGCTGCTGCGATCAACTGAGAATTACCCCCAGTGTGTACACGCCTTTACTTTAGTAATCAATGATAAGCTTTGTGTTAGAACTGCCCAACATAGGGTCTAATTCAGACCTGATCGTTGTTGTGCGAAATCACACAGCGACCGATTATCGAATTACTGTGCATGCGTATGGATCGTAATGGCAGGTGCTAGGCCAAACTGCGCAAACAATCCTGCGTCTTTTTTGATCGCTGTGCAAACGCAGGTTGATTGACAGGAAGCGGACATTTGGTGGTGGTAACTGGACGTTTTCTGAGAGTGTCAGGAAAAACACAGGCATTCCCAAGCATTTTCAGGGAGGGTGTGTGACGTCACCTCCGGCCAAATCAGCCTGATTCTTTCGCACTGTAGGAGTAAGTTCTGGGATACGCACAGACTGCACACACTGGATTTCTCGTACGTCCTAGAGGATGCTGGGGACTCCGTAAGGACCATGGGGTATAGACGGGCTCCGCAGGAGACATGGGCACTCTAAAGACTTTAGATGGCTCCTCCCTCTATGCCCCTCCTCCAGACCTCAGTTAGATCCTGTGCCCAGAGGAGACTGGATGCACTGCAGGGGAGCTCTACTGAGTTTCTCTGTAAAAGACTTTTGTTAGGTTTATTATTTTCAGGGAGCACTGCTGGCAACAGGTTCCCTGCATTGTGGGACTGAGGAGAGAGAAGCAGACCTACTTAAATGATAGGCTCTGCTTCTTAGGCTACTGGACACCATTAGCTCCAGAGGGTCGGAACGCAGGTCTCACCCTCGCCGTTCGTCCCGGAGCCGCGCCGCCATCCTCCTCACAGAGCCGGAAGATAGAAGCCGGGTGAGTATGAGAAGAAAGAAGACTTCAAAGGCGGCTGAAGACTTCAGATCTTCATTGAGGTACCGCGCAGCGGTAACGCTGCGCACCATTGCGCCCGCATTTACACACACAGTGTTGGCACTGTATGGGTGCAGGGCGCAGGGGGGGGGGGCGCCCTGGGCAGCAATTATGAAATCTCTAGGGACACTGGCATAGGTATATACTGCGGAGGCTGTATATTGCGAAAACCCCCCGCCAGTATAAGGATTTGAGCGGGACCGAAGCCCGCCGTTGAGGGGGCGGAGCTTGATCCTTCAGCACTAACCAGCGCCATTTTCTCCACAGCACGCTGCAGAGAAGCTGGCTCTCCGGACTCTCCCCTGCTGAACACATGTACAGAGGGCAAAAAAGAGGGGGGGGGGACATTTATTTGGCGCAGTGAGTATATTTATATAAAAGCGCTGTACTGACTGGGATTTTATTCCAGTGTCCGGTGGCGCTGGGTGTGTGCTGGCATACTCTCTCTCTGTCTCTCCAAAGGGCCTTATTGGGGGACTGTCTCCATATATATATATATCCCTGCGTGTGTGGGGGTGTCGGTACGTGTGTGTCGGCATGTCTGAAGCGGAAGGCTCATCTAAGGAGGAGGTAGAGCAGATGATTGTGGTGTCTCCGTCTGCGACGCCGACACCTGATTGGTTGGATATGTGGAATGTTTTAAATGCAAATGTATCTTTATTACATAAGAGAATGGACAAAGCAGAGTCCAGAGAAAAAACAGGGAGTGAATCCATGGCTTTGGCTGTATCACAGGGCCCTCCAGGGTCTCAGAAACGTCCCCTGTCCCAAGTAGCAGACACTGATACCGACACGGATTCTGACTCCAGTGTCGACTACGATGATGCGAGGTTACACCGAAGGGTGGCCAAAAGTATTCATTATATGATTATGGCAATAAAAGATGTTTTCCATATCACAGATGACCCCTCTGTCCCTGACACGAGGGTATGCATGTTTAAGGAAAAGAAGCCTGAGGTAACCTTTCCCCCATCTCATGAGCTGAACGCATTATTTGAAAAGGCTTGGAAAACTCCAGACAAGAAACTGCAGATTCCCAAGAGAATTGTTATGGCGTATCCTTTCCCAGCACAGGAAAGGTTACGGTGGGAATCCTCGCCCAGGGTGGACAAGGCTTTGACGCGCTTGTCCAAAAAGGTGGCGCTACCATCTCCAGACACGGCAGCCCTCAAGGATCCTGCTGATCGCAGACAGGAAACTACCTTAAAATCAATTTATGCACATATGGGTGCCTTGCTCAGACCGGCAATAGCGTCGGCTTGGGTATGTAGCGCAGTAGCAGCATGGGCAGATAACTTGTCATCTGACATTGATACCCTAGATAGGGATAGCATTTTATTGACCTTGGGTCACATTAAAGACGCAGCCTTATATATGAGAGACGCTGCGAGAGACGTGGGGCTGTTAGGTTCAAGATCCAGCGCCATGGCAATTTCTGCTAGGCGAGCCCTGTGGACCCGCCAATGGACGGGTGATGCCGACTCAAAGAGACATATGGAAGTTTTGCCTTACACGGGTAAATCTACTTTTTTACCTTATGTTCCCCCACAGCAAAAGAAAACACCACAATATCAGATGCAGTCCTTTCGGTCGCATAAGTCCAGAAGAGGTCGGGGCTCTTCCTTCCTCGCCAGAGGGAAAAGTAGAGGGAAAAGAATGCCTGCTACGGCTAGTTCCCAGGAGCAGAAGTCCTCCCCGGCTTCTACTAAATCCACCGCATGACGCTGGGGCTCCGCTGCGGGAGTCCGCGCCGGAGGGGGCACGTCTTCGACTCTTCAGCCAGGTCTGGGTTCAGTCAGACGTGGATCCTTGGGCGATGGAAATTGTATCCCAAGGCTACAAGCTGGAATTCGAAGAGGTGCCTCCTCGCCGATTTTTCAAATCGGCTTTACCAGCTGCTCCCCCAGAGAGGGAAATCATTTTAGCTGCAATTCAAAAACTGTGTCAACAGCAAGTGATTATCAAGGTTCCCCTAGTCCAACAGGGGAAGGGGTACTATTCAACTCTGTTTGTGGTCCCGAAACCGGATGGCTCGGTCAGACCCATTCTGAATCTAAAATCCCTAAACCTGTACTTGAAAAAGTTCAAATTCAAGATGGAATCGCTCCGGGCAGTTATCACCAGCCTGGAAGGGGGGGATTTTATGGTGTCTCTAGACATAAAGGATGCATACCTTCATGTACCCATATATCCCCCTCATCAGGCGTACCTGAGATTCGCTGTACAGGACTGTCATTACCAGTTTCAGACGTTGCCGTTTGGGCTTTCCACGGCCCTGAGGATTTTCACCAAGGTAATGGCGGAAATGATGGTGCTCCTGCGCAGGCAGGGAGTCACAATCATCCCGTACTTGGACGATCTCCTGATAAAAGCGAGATCAAGAGATCAGTTGCTGAAAAGCGTGTCGCTCTCCCTGAGAGTGCTGCAGCAGCATGGCTGGATTCTAAATCTACCAAAGTCACAGTTGATTCCAACGACTCGGCTATCTTTCCTAGGCATGATTCTGGACACGGAACAGAAGAGAGTTTTTCTCCCAATGGAAAAAGCCCGGGAACTCCAGAACATGGTCAGGGACCTGCTAAAACCAAAAAGAGCGTCAGTCCATCAATGCACTCGAGTACTGGGAAAAATGGTGGCGACCTATGAGGCCATCCCCTTCGGCAGGTTCCATGCGAGGACGTTTCAGTGGGACCTTCTGGACAAGTGGTCGGGGTCCCATCTACAAATACATCAGAAAATAAGCCTGTCCCCCAGGTCCAGGGTGTCTCTCCTGTGGTGGCTGCAGAGTGCTCACCTTCTCGAGGGTCGCATGTTCGGCATTCAAGACTGGGTTCTGGTGACAAGGGATGCGAGCCTCCGTGGTTGGGGAGCAGTCACACAAGGAAGAATTTTTCAGGGACTATGGTGAAGCCAGGAGGCTTGTCTACACATCAACGTACTGGAATTGAGGGCCATATACAACGGCCTACGACAAGTGGTGAATCTTCTTCGCGGCCTACCGGTGCTGATTCAATCAGACAACGTCACAGCCGTGTCTCATGTAAACCGCCAAGGCGGGACAAGGAGCAGAGTGGCAATGGCGGAAGCAACCAGGATTCTTCGCTGGACAGAAAATCACGTAAGCGCTTTGTCAGCGGTCTTCATTTCGGGATTGGACAACTGGGAAGCAGACTTCCTCAGCAGACACGATCTCCATCCAGGAGAGTGGGGACTTCATCAAGAAGTTTTTGCAGAGATAACAAGTCGTTGGGGACTTCCTCAAATAGACATGATGGTGTCACGCCTCAACAAGAAGCTTCGGAGATATTGTGCCAGGTCAAGGGACCCTCAGGCAGTAGCGGTAGATGCCCTGGTGACACCATGGGTGTTCCAGTCGGTCTATGTGTTCCCTCCTCTTCCTCTCATCTCAAATATATTGAGAATCATAAGACGAAAAAGAGTGCAGACAATACTCATTGTTCCAGATTGGCCTCGAAGGGCCTGGTATTTAGATCTTCAGGACATGCTCACAGAAGATCCGTGGCCTCTTCCTCTCAGGGAGGACCTGTTGCAGCAGCGGCCCTGCGTGTTCCAAGACTTACCGCGGTCATGTTTGACGACATGGCGGTTGAACACCGAATCCTAGCGGGGAAAGGTATTCCGGAGGAAGTCATCCCTACTCTGATAAAGGCTAGGAAGGAGATGATGGCGAAACACTATCACTGTATCTGGAGGAAGTATGTATCTTGGTGTGAAGCCAAGAATGCGCCTACGGAAGATTTCCACCTGGGCCGTTTTTCTCCACTTTCTACAAACAGGAGTGGATATGGGCCTAAAGTTAGGCTCCATTAAGGTACAGATTTCGGCCCTATCAATATTCTTTCAGAAGGAATTGGCTTCTCTCCCGGAAGTCCAAACTTTTGTGAAGGGAGTACTGCACATCCAGCCTCCTTTTGTGCCCCCAGTGGCACCATGGGACCTTAACGTGGTGTTACAGTTCCTAAAATCACGCTGGTTTTAACCTCTTCAAACGGTTGAATTAAAATTTCTCACTTGGAAAGTGGTCATGTTGCTGGCCTTGGCATATGCAAGGTGGGTGTCCGAATTGGCGGCTTTGTCTCACAAGAGCCCCTATCTGATTTTCCATGTGGATCGAGCAGAGTTGAGAACTCGTGAGAATTTCTGCCTAAGGTGGTTTCGTCATTTCATAGGAACCAACCTATTGTGGTGCCTGTGGCTACGGGGGACTTAGAGGATTCCAAGTCCCTTGATGTAGTCAGGGCTCAGGGCCTTAAAAATGTATGTAACTAGGATGGCTCGAGTTCGGAAAACAGAGGCACTGTTTGTCCTGTATGCGGCCAACAAAGTTGGCGCTCCTGCTTCTAAGCAGACTATTGCTCGCTGGATCTGTAACACGATCCAGCAGGCTCATTCTACGGCTGGATTGCCGGTACCAAATTCGGTAAAGGCCCATTCCGCTAGGAAGGTGGGCTCTTCTTGGGCGGCTGCCCGAGGGGTCTCGGCATTGCAACTTTGCCGAGCGGCTACTTGGTTGGGTTCAAGCACTTTTGCTAAATTCTACAAGTTTGATACCTTGGCTGAGGAGGACCTCATGTTTGCTCAATCGGTGCTGCAAAGTCATCCGCACTCTCCCGTCCGGTCTGGAGCTTTGGTATAATCCCCATGGTCCTTACGGAGTCCCCAGCATCCCCTAGGACGTAAGAGAAAATAAGATTTTAAACCTACCGGTAAATCTTTTTCTCCTAGTCCGTAGAGGATGCTGGGCGCCCGTCCCAGTGCGGACTGAATTCTGCAAGACTTGTATATAGTTATTGCTTACATAAGGGTTATGTTACAGTTTTGATCAGTCTCTGGCTGATGCTGTTTTGTTTCATACTGTTAACTGGTTCGTATGTTCCTAGTTGTACGGTGTGGATGGTGTGGGCTGGTATGTATCTTGCCCTTAGATTAACAAAAATCCTTTCCTCGTACTGTCCGTCTCCTCTGGGCACAGTTCTCTAACTGAGGTCTGGAGGAGGGGCATAGAGGGAGGAGCCAGTGCACACCCATCTAAAGTCTTTAGAGTGCCCATGTCTCCTGCGGAGCCCGTCTATACCCCTTGGTCCTTACGGAGTTCCCAGCATCCTCTACGGACTAGGAGAAAAAGATTTACCGGTAGGTTTAAAATCGCATTATTTTTTTTAATGGTGAGTGAGTTGCGAACGGATTTGCAGCTGGACAGCGTTTGCAAAGCTTTTCGCACAGCGTACGCAGACTTGCACAGGGCGGTTTTTCACTCTTTCTGATTGCAAAACTTCTCAAATTTGCAGAGGAGCGATCAGGTCTGAATTAGGCCCATAGAACAAATGATGTAAACAACTGATTTATATTAAAATAATTGTTTAATACATATATTTAAGAGATATTTAAGATAAAAATTTTTTTTCACTTTTATGATATTATGGGGTAAATTTACTAAGATGGGAGTTCTATTTAAGATGCAATTATGCCCATAGCAAACAATCAGGCACCCTGTACCAGTTATATAACAGTGTCTCTGTCTCAGGTTTTATAAATAGAGTTGAGGTCTCCCATGACTGTGATGATGGCATAATTCGGGATTGCCTCTGCTAACATTCAGGAAATTATGGCTTTAGAGCAGGGGTGGGGAATAAGGCCCGCGAAGCCGTTTGGTCCGGCTCACCCGCTCCTCTCAGTGAGACACGCCGCCGCACAGTCCGGCGGCAGCGTGTCTCAGCTGTCACCACACGGAGGAGAGCGCGGCTATTGTCGGGCGGCGGCGTGTAGGACTTGAAAGCAGCCGCCGGTTCGTGAGCCAATCAGAGCTCGCGGACCGGCAGCCAATCAGGAGCCGCGGCTGCCGGTCCACGAGCTCTGATTGGCTCTCGAACCGGCGGCTGGTTTCAAGTCTTACACTCCGCCGCCCAACATAGCCGCGCTCTCCTCCGTGTACCCGCCGAAAGGAGCGGGACGGGGGGACGGGGGGGGGGGACGGGGGGACATCTGTATACCTGGCACTGTGGGGGCATCTGTATTCCTGGCACTGTGGGGACATCTGTATACCTGGCACTGTGGGGACATCTGTATACCTGGTACTGTGGGGACATCTGTATACCTGGCACTGTGGGGGCATCTGTATACCTGGCACTGTGAGGGGCATTTGTATACCTGGCACTGTGGGGGGCATTTGTATGCCTGGTACTGTGAGGGGCATTTGTATACCTGGCACTGTGGGGGCATTTGTATGCCTGGCACTGTGAGGGGCATTTGTATGCCTGGCACTGTGAGGGGCATTTGTATGCCTGGCACTGTGGGGGCATCTGTATACCTGGCACTGTGAGAGGCATTTGTATACCTGGCACTGTGGGGGCAATTGTGGATCTGGCACTACACTATTGGGGGCATATGTGTATCACGTCCCATTTTAACTGGCCACACCCATTTTTTTGGCGCATGCGGGGGCAGACTTGTATGGCCCCCGAAGGATTTTATAAATATCCAAATGGCCCTCGGTAGAAAAAAGGTTCCCCACCCCTGCTTTAGAGCCAGCACAACTCAGGCTAATACTCACATGTAATGTGCTGTATTTTATATATGACTTGTCTGAGTTTTGTGACTAATGTTTGCTAGTGATGTGGGCCAATAATATATTGCTTTGCTAAACATGTAAGTATTGTTTAGTTGAAGTATGCTCTGAATATGCGTTACAAGAAATGAACACATGGGGCCTAATCCTGAGTTATGTGCAATTTTGAATGGGGACGCAGCTTCTGAACCTAAATACAGTGAGCATGCATAGCAGCCTACATACACATATATGATTGAGCAGTACACATTTGTGTCACGTCTCAAATGTGGCTAAATGTCAGTGCTGTACTCTGAATGTGTAGTCACAGGGGGCTTGTTCTGAGACGCTGCTATTCCAGGGTGCTGCGTCAGCCTGCTTACTAGCTTATGCTAATGTGAGAATCCACTTATGTATGAAGAAACTCTCTGCCATTGCATGTGGAAGCCCACGTTTTTCTGTCCACACCCACAGCCATCATTAGTAGTATCTGGTCTTGCACCCACCTCAAACTGGGTCTAAGACAGGCATCCCACCTCCATCTGCACATTACATTTGAGTATGAAAGTTGGCCTACACACCCATGACACTCCTCCCAGATGGAACAGATCTGTGCTTTCGCAAGGTCACAGAATGCCCATTTCACAGAACATGTGGTTAGTCAAAGGACGGATCATTATGTACACCCAAGCAAACATGTGTAGTAGGGTATGCCAGCGGCCAGGCTCCCGGCGGCCAGCATACCGGCACCAGAATTCCGACCACCGGCCTACCGACAGCTGGGCGAGCGCAAATGAGACCCTTACGGGCTCGCTGCGCTCGCCACACTGTCTATTCTCCCTCCAGGGGGGTCGTGGACACCCAATAGGGAGAATAGGTATTGGTATGCCGGTTTCCGGGATCCTGACAGCCAGCAAATTGAATACCACCCCTAGCGAAAACCATCTGGAAACTTAAGTCTGATTTGGTGCATGTGCTGTTGCTGATTTCCAGTATGCTAAAGTTGCCACGTATGTCACCCCCCGACTATTATGGGCACCTCAGAATACGGGTAAATGTATTCATTGACTTCCAACCACTGGGAGCAGCTGGAATTGGGAGCACATTACAGAATCAGGCCTAGGCCCGTAGATCTTTAGGAAAACACACATCTGACCTTCTCCAGGGCTAGTATACGTATTCAGCATAATGTTCCATATGTTACTTTCGTTTCTGACTTTCTATTTTGTTGTTGTTTTTTATTTAATAAATTTAATCCTTTTTTTGTTCCACAGCATGGGTAAGCTCCTTGTCCATGGGAATGATCTTTTTCTGCTCCCCTGTGGTCAGCGTATTTACAGACATATTTGGGTGTCGGAAGACGGCAGTTGTTGGTGCTGGGGTTGGTATAATTGGCCTTCTTTCCAGTTCTTTTGTGAAGTAAGTTTGCTAAGCCTTGTACACCACTTAACGGTTAATGTATTCCGTGCTATTGAGTATGTAAACCTGCTCAGTAAGCGTTAGAAGGGTTAAAACGAGCTCTTGACTCTGTAAAAACAGGGTAAAAAGAGTCTATAATATAGCAAGCAGTAAGCATTGTTTATGTGTTTTTTTTGATCTTGTGGGAGCTGGGATTATTGCAATGATTTTGGGGACCAGATAGTTGCAGGTTGCAGATCCTATTTAGCCCTGACTTTCCCTACCTTATCCTCTGGCGATCTGGTAAGGTAGTTTATTCTCCAGCCATCCCCTTGTGGCCAGAGATGGAGAGTCTGGCCATGGGCGGTTGATGATGTCACTCTCTGGTTCCCTGCTGGTCTCCAAGTTCTTTCAATCAGTGGGATGGTATTTTTATGCTATAAAAACTACAATAAAATATATTTTAGTACCTATACAGACAGACACATCAAGCATTTGCTTTAACCCTTGCTTTTGTACACCATACTTAAGGTTCTTAAACTAACAAACTTCCACTGAGGCCATTTGTTAGAATGGAGCAAAATGAGAGTGAGGCGGACAGAATCATCTTGTAGGCGGCCATTTTGTTCATAGCTTGCATAGTGGACTGATCATATTTGGATTCCACTGGCGTCTTTCCATGTGTTGTAAGAATAACCTCACACACAGGATCATTTTTCTAGAGTGTTTTCCAACATGCCTGATAATGATCTAATCAGTTTGGAATTATAATTATTATCATAATCATCTTTATTTGAATAAAACTTTGATTAGTTATGTATGTCAATGGTATACAAGTATGATAGATTATAGACATATTACCAATTCCATATAAATGTAAATACACTTTTGCAGTGCAGTAAGGTAGTATATTTTGGTTTTGTTTTTCCAGTGGGGACATGGTTGCAGGAAAGATCAGACACTGGGGAATATGATGGGGTACTTTGTTGGAAACCTCAGCACTGGAATAGTTCAGCAGATGTTATACAGTGTCTATAGTACTTATACATCATCTTCCTGCTTTAATTACAATTTACTCAAGTATGGCTTTTGATATATTGTTTATTTTAAATGGTAATATAAAGTGTTGCTTTTACTGTGGTACTCATTCTGTGCAAATCTCTTCCCACAGGAGCTTGGAGCCTCTCTATTTTACCTATGGCATTTTATTTGCCTGTGGCTGCTCGTTTGCTTACCAGCCATCCTTGGTCATCTTGGGACACTATTTCAAGAAACGTCTGGGACTAGTGAATGGGATTGTGACAGCAGGCAGCAGCCTGTTTACTGTGGTGCTGCCTTTTGTCCTCAGCTATTTGCTTGACGGGATAGGACTTTACCACACCCTACGTGTCTTGTGCATCCTTATGTTTATTCTCTTTTTGGCTGGTTTCACCTACAAGCCACTCATACCTAGACCCAGTAACAGGCGGAAACAGATCTTCAATTTCTCCATCTTCAAATCAAAGAGCTACTGTATATGGGCATTTGGAATCCCAGCTGCACTTTTCGGATACTTTGTACCTTACGTTCACTTGGTAAGTAACCGTTTTAACTTCTATTTTCTATTTCAGCAATGTTGTGATGACATTGCATTCTTGAGTTTTTGCTGGGAGGCAGTTACATGACCGCTGACCGCCGGTCACGCATACCCACCCATTTTTGCTTGGTCTTTGCAGCTCTGCTTTGCCCCTTCTGCAGAACTGGTCCCACGTGAGCACAACTGAGTAGTAGAATTGGACAAAGCAATCTATGTATAATACCAAATATATGACTTCAAGGCATCCTAACACTCCAGGTTTTGAAGCCATCCATGGTAAAGGACAGGTGACTTAATTAGTACCTTTATCAGTTTGGTTCAGTGGCAAACGCAGAATTTGTAAGGGGGAAGGGGGTTCCTGACCTCCCAGTGCATGCGTAGCCAGCGTTACTATACAGACACAGGTACAGACACGACACGTGACATCTGTGGGGTATATTGGGGGCTGTCTGGTTGGCAGTTTTGGCTGCCATCTTCCTTCTGCTGCTGTCACTGACCATTAATGGAGCAGCAGCCTGAGCTGGGAGAGTGGGCAGTCAGGAGAGCAGGGAGCCAGGCAAGCGCATGGAGTACTGAGCTCATCCATCCTATCTGAGGGATATATATATATATATATATATATATATATATATATTGGGGCTGGGAGACCGGCGCTGGGGATCCCGGTGGTCAGCGTACTGACCCTGAGATCCCAGCCGCAGAGTGCCGGTAGGGGGGCTGCGCTCGCCACACTGCGGCCTTGGCGGCTTGATGCGCTTGCCACAGTTTCTATTCCCACTCTAAGGGTGTCGTGGACACCTACGAGTGGGAATAATCTCTGTTAGTCGGCATGCCAACTGTCGGGCGTTTGATCCCGAGCGCCGGTCACATGACCGCATCCCATATATTTATATCTTTATATATATTAATTCTGGATGCCGCCCTGTGCTATGACCTATACTCCAGATGTCTCCGCGGTATGTGTGGTTGCTTCTGTGTTGTTAAGTGGGCGTCCTGTGCGTGTGACGACTAGTGCGATGACACTGTAACCATGGCAGCCTGACCGGGATGTCTGGAGGTGGGGTCGGAGATGCCGGTGCGCTACTTCCAGTTGACTTCACAGTAGTGCGCCCTGGCGTCCTGGAAGTCCAGGATAATGTGTCTGTGGAGCAGTGACTGGGCCAATGGTGGTTCATAATAACAGATGAGCACAGTTGTCACTGATTGTTAATGTATTTAAGATGCATCATGGACACTGTTAGATTGATTCTCCCCTGAAAACGGCCGTTGGGAGCTTTGGCTGGGTTAGAATTATATCCCCAGTGAACCTACACATTGGATATGTGAGATCTTTTTGATATGCCTTGTAAACCATGTGCTATGCCCTATAATGCTGATATTTGAACATATTTTGCACAAATTTCTCAGAAGACATTAAATATTTAAATGGAAATGTGAATGGAGTGCTGGTTTTGTCTGCATCATAGCCCCTGCTGGAGCCTCATATTGTGGATATATTAATATATATATATATATATATATATATATACCAAACAAAAATGATGAAATAATTTGCACATGGAAAATCAGATGCTCAGGTACAGAGACAAATCACTTAGTAGGCGAACCTTATAGTGAGACAATTTGCACATGGAAAATCAGATACTCAGGTTCAGAGACAAATCACTTAGTAGGCGAACCCTCAATAGATCTGCAAAGCCACCTTTGCAGATCTATTGAGGGTTCGCCTACTAAGTGATTTGTCTCTGAATTGTCTCACTATAAGGTTCGCCTACTAAGTGATTTATCTTTGAACCTGAGCATCTGATTTTCCATGTGCAAATTGTCTCACTACAAGGCTTGACTGAGTGGCCAATTTGAAGTCCTAGGGACCTATAGGGTCTTGTCATCAAGCATTCACGAATGAGCCGTTGAGATTGTGGTTCTATATACTATTCATACCAGGGCCGAAACTAGGATTTCTGTCACCAGGGGCAAGGTAGTCATTTGACACCCCCCCCCCCCCCGCAAAAAATAAATAAAATTATTTTACAATAAATAAATAAAAGTAATAAAATAAAAAATAAATAAATAAATTAATAAAAATATTATATATATATATATATATATCTCTCTTTCAGAACTTTTTAACCTGAAAAACTGCCTTTTCTAACATAAATTTCATATCCAGGAAAAAGTGTCCCCATTTTACACATTGCGGCAGGAAAAAGTGTCCCCATTTTACACATTGCGGCAGGAAAAAGTGTCCCCATTTTACACATTGCGGCAGGCATATGTCCCCATTTTACACAGTAAGCTGGCAAGTGTCCCCATTTTACACAGTACGCTGGCAAGTGTCCCCATTTTACACATTGCGGCAGGCACAGGTCCCCATTTTACACAGTACGCAGGCACAGGTCCCCATTTTACACAGTACGCTGGCAAGTGTCCCCATTTTACACAGTACGCAGGCACAGGTCCCCATTTTACACAGTACGCTGGCAAGTGTCCCCATTTTACACAGTACGCTGGCACAGGTCCCCATTTTACACAGTACGCTGGCACAGGTCCCCATTTTACACAGTACGCTGGCACAGGTCCCCATTTTACACAGTACGCTGGCACAGGTCCCCATTTTACACATTACGCTGGCACAGGTCCCCATTTTACACAGTACGCTGGCACAGGTCCCCATTTTACACAGTATGCTGGCACAGGTCCCCATTTTAAACAGTACGCAGGCACAGGTCCCCATTTTACACAGTACGCAGGCACAGGTCCCCATTTTACACAGTACGCAGGCACAGGTCCCCATTTTACACAGTACGCTGGCACAGGTCCCCATTTTACACAGTACGCTGGCACAGGTCCCCATTTTACACAGTACGCTGGCACAGGTCCCCATTTTACACAGTACGCTGGCACAGGTCCCCATTTTACACAGTACGCAGGCACAGGTCCCCATTTTACACAGTACTCTGGCAAGTGTCCCCATTTTACACAGTACGCTGGCACAGGTCCCCATTTTACACAGTACGCTGGCACAGGTCCCCATTTTACACAGTACGCTGGCACAGGTCCCCATTTTACACAGTACGCTGGCACAGGTCCCCATTTTACACATTACGCTGGCACAGGTCCCCATTTTACACAGTACGCAGGCACAGGTCCCCATTTTACACAGTACGCTGGCACAGGTCCCCATTTTACACAGTACGCTGGCACAGGTCCCCATTTTACACAGTACGCTGGCACAGGTCCCCATTTTACACAGTACGCTGGCACAGGTCCCCATTTTACACATTACGCTGGCACAGGTCCCCATTTTACACAGTACGCAGGCACAGGTCCCCATTTTACACAGTACGCTGGCACAGGTCCCCATTTTACACATTACGCTGGCACAGGTCCCCATTTTACACAGTACGCAGGCACAGGTCCCCATTTTACACAGTACGCTGGCACAGGTCCCCATTTTACACAGTACGCTGGCACAGGTCCCCATTTTACACAGTACGCTGGCACAGGTCCCCATTTTACACAGTATGCTGGCACAGGTCCCCATTTTACACAGTACGCTGGCACAGGTCCCCATTTTACACAGTACGCTGGCACAGGTCCCCATTTTACACAGTACGCTGGCACAGGTCCCCATTTTAAACATTACGGCAGGTGGTGGGGAGAGGGAGGGAGAGAGAGAGAGAGAGGAAGGGAGAGGGGCTGACTTACATTTGAAGCGGTTCTCGCCGCTCTTCAGCCGCCTCTCCCTCCTCGTCTGCGCGGCTCCGGGCTCCCCCTTCAGTTCTCCCTCCTCCGGCGGGGTTTCGTTGAATGACGCGTTTGCGCCGTGACGTCACGACGCAATCGCGTCATTCCGCGAAACCCCGCCCCCCGAGCTGGGCACTCGGGAGAAGGGGGTTTAAAAGTGCCGCGGCGGTGTTTGGGGGTCTCGGCGCCCCCTCCAATCCGGCGCCCAGGTCGCCTGCCCCCCTAGCCCCCCCCCTAGTTTCGGCCCTGTTCATACTTACCATTTAGTTGAGATCCACCCCCGATGAAGTCTTGGAAAAAAGACGAAATGCGTCAGGTTGTCTTCTTATGAAGCTCATGTTAAAGAAACAGTGGATATTACAGAATATCACCTGTAAATTGCTATTGTGGTCATTGATCTGTAAAAAGGGTGAAGCGAGTTACCACTTTTTCTATGTACAAATATTGATTGTATGTTTTTACAACAATAAAAGTTTTTAGATGGAACATGTCACCATTATGTTTTAGGAGTAAAGTTTTTTAAAAGGGTATGTTTACATCATTAAGTATTGATACGTATTGTGGGCGCCAATTCTTCTATTGTGTTATATATTCTTATTTTCAATTCCTTCTAACAGGGAATTTAGAAGAACAAGGCTGCCATTCCTACATCCAGTGCAGTAATTTGCATTAAGTATACTACACTTATCAGCGCAGAGGGAGAGTATTGTTTTGATATATATATATATATGTATGCAATACACGTTAAAAAAGGGGCGCTACGGCCCCGAAACGTCGGTATGGTGTGATTCATTAAACAGCACGTTATGCACTTTAATTGCTGAGACCAGACTCTGAGTGCCGCCACTTGTTGGGATTTTTGTTTTAATATATATATATATATATATATATATATATATATATCTATCTCCATACATATATACACATTTATATATACACATATATACATATAATTCCCTCTTTCAATATATTAACTAGAAGTATAGAAGCAAATGCATCTAACTGGTAGTAATGCTGCCCCCATATATATTGCACACACAAGCTTTCACTTACTGTACACTTTGTAAGTACTGGAGCAGGACTCAAGAGGGTAAATTTACTAAGATGGGAGTCCTATTTAAGATGTGATGTTGCCCATAGCAACCAAACAGATTCCAGGTATTATGTTCTAGAAGGTTATAGATAAATGAGAACTAGAATCTGATTGGTTGCTATGGGCAACATCCCATCTTAAATAGAACTCCCATCTTAGTAAATTTACCCCAAGGTTGTTCAGTCAGTGGAGCCAAGCACCTTACATAATTAGGCTCTGCCCCCTCCCCACAGGCCTATGAATTGCAAAATGCCGCTGGGGACAGGGCTTAATTATGAATTAATTCTCTGAAAGTTGCATCACAGTGCCTCTACCATCGGCTCACAGGCCCGAAAATTGCAGCGATCGCAGCCTGCGGAACCATGGACATTAGAAAAAAACGTGGTCCAGCAGAGGGGGTTTCTGGGTACTCAGAAACCGCCCCTGCGTGCTCCACTGTGGTTATACAATCTGCACAAGCATGGATATCATTAAAATCTGGACTGTTAGGGTGCCTTGAGGAAATGCTGATGTAAGGGGGTGTAGTAGGGTATGCCGGCGGCCAGTATACTGGCTCCGGAATCCCGACCGCCGGCATACCGACACAGCTGGGCGAGCGCAAATGAGCCCCTTGCTGGCTCGCTGTGCTCGCCACACTGTGGGCACGGTGGCGTGCTACGCTATCTATTCTCCCTCCAGAGGGTTCGTGGAGAAAAAGGGATAAAAAGTGTCAGTATGCCGGCTGTCGGGATTCCGGCGCCGGTATGCCGGCTGATGGGATCCTGACAGCCGGCAAACTGAAGACCACCCGATGTAAGGCATACTTCAATAGTAGAGTAAAGGGTTTCAGTGTCAGAATGATCAAGTGTGTACTAGGCATAATGTAGTACGTATATAATAAATTCCCCTTCTTGAATACAATACTACTTTCTGAAAATTAAGAACTAATTTTAAACAAGTTGTATAGGTCCCTCTACACTACAGTCTCATGTTTACATTTCCCCCTGTCACTGTTATAGGTCCCTTTACAGTCTAATGTATACATTTCCCTTTGTCACTTATTGTATAGGTCCCTCTACACTACAGTCGCATGTTTACATTGCACTCTGTCACTTGTATAGATCCCTTTCCAGCCTAATTCATACATTTCCCTTTGTCACTTGTTGTATAGGTCCCTCTACACTACAGTCTCATGTTTACGTTGCCCTCTGTCACTTGTTGTATAGGTCCCTCTACAATCTCGTGTATACATTTGCCTCTGTCCCTTGTATAGGTCCCTCTGCAGTCTCATGTTTACATTGCCCTCTGTAACTTGTTGTATAGGTCCCTTTACCATCTCATGTATACATTGCCCTCTGTCACTTGTTGTATAGGTCCCTCTACAGTCTCATGTATACATTTCCCTCTGTCACTTGTTGTATAGGTCCCTCTGCAGTCTCATGTTTACATTGCCCTCTGTAACTTGTTGTATAGGTCCCTTTACCGTCTCATGTTTACATTGCCCTCTTTCACTTGTTGTATAGGTCCCTCTATAGTCTCATGTTTACATTGCCCTCTGTCACTTATTGTATAGGTCCCTCTATAGTCTCATGTTTACATTTCCCTGTTACTTGTTGTATAGGTCCCTCTACAGTCTCATGTTTACATTTCCCTCTGTCACTTGTTGTATAGGTCCCAATATAGTCTCATGTTTACATTTCCCTCTGTTACTTGTTGTATAGGTCCCTCTATAGTCTCATGTTTACATTGCCCTCTGTCACTTGTTGTATAGGTCCCTCTATAGTCTCATGTTTACATTGCCCTCTGTCACTTGTTGTATAGATCCCTCTACAGTCTCATGTTTACATTTCCCTCTGTCACTTGTATAGGTCCCTCTATAATTTCATGTTTACATTTCCCTCTGTTACTTGTTGTATAGGTCTCTCTATAGTCTCATGTTTACATTGCCCTCTGTCACTTGTTGTATAGGTCCCTCTATAGTCTCATGTTTACATTTCCCTCTGTTACTTGTTGTATAGGTCCCTCTACAGTCTCATGTTTACATTTCCCTCTGTCACTTGTTGTATAAGTCCCTCTATAGTCTCATGTTTACATTTCCCTCTGTCACTTGTTGTATAGGTCCCTCTACAGTCTCATGTTTACATTTCCCTCTGTTACTTGTTGTATAGGTCCCTCTACAGTCTCATGTTTACATTTCCCTCTGTCACTTGTTGTATAGGTCCCTCTATAGTCTCATGTTTACATTTCCCTCTGTCACTTGTTGTATAGGTCCCTCTACAGTCTCATGTTTACATTTCCCTCTGTTACTTGTGGTATAGGTCCCTCTACAGTCTCATGTTTACATTTCCCTCTGTCACTTGTTGTATAGGTCCCTCTGTAGTCTCATGTTTACATTGCCCTCTGTCACATGTTGTATAGGTCCCTCTACAGTCTCATGTTTACATTTCCCTCTGTCACTTGTTGTATAGGTCCCTCTATAGTCTCATGTTTACATTTCCCTCTGTTACTTGTTGTATAGGTCCCTCTATAGTCTCATGTTTACATTTCCCTCTGTCACTTGTTGTATAGGTCCCTCTACAGTCTCATGTTTACATTTCCCTCTGTCACTTGTATAGGTCCCTTTATAATCTCATGTTTACATTTCCCTCTGTTACTTGTTGTATAGGTCTCTCTATAGTCTCATGTTTACATTGCCCTCTGTCACTTGTTGTATAGGTCCCTCTATAGTCTCATGTTTACATTGCCCTCTGTCACATGTTGTATAGGTCCCTCTACAGTCTCATGTTTACATTTCCCTCTGTCACTTGTTGTATAGGTCCCTCTACAGTCTC
Organism: Pseudophryne corroboree; assembly: GCF_028390025.1. Taxonomy (NCBI): domain Eukaryota; kingdom Metazoa; phylum Chordata; class Amphibia; order Anura; family Myobatrachidae; genus Pseudophryne; species Pseudophryne corroboree. The sequence continues at coordinate 494,020,777 of NC_086447.1, forward strand.
ATGTTTACATTTCCCTCTGTTACTTGTTGTATAGGTCCCTCTACAGTCTCATGTTTACATTTCCCTCTGTCACTTGTTGTATAGGTCCCTCTATAGTCTCATGTTTACATTGCCCTCTGTCACTTGTTGTATAGATCCCTCTACAGTCTCATGTTTACATTTCCCTCTGTCACTTGTATAGGTCCCTCTATAATTTCATGTTTACATTTCCCTCTGTTACTTGTTGTATAGGTCTCTCTATAGTCTCATGTTTACATTGCCCTCTGTCACTTGTTGTATAGGTCCCTCTATAGTCTCATGTTTACATTTCCCTCTGTTACTTGTTGTATAGGTCCCTCTACAGTCTCATGTTTACATTTCCCTATGTCACTTGTTGTATAAGTCCCTCTATAGTCTCATGTTTACATTTCCCTCTGTCACTTGTTGTATAGGTCCCTCTACAGTCTCATGTTTACATTTCCCTCTGTTACTTGTTGTATAGGTCCCTCTACAGTCTCATGTTTACATTTCCCTCTGTCACTTGTTGTATAGGTCCCTCTATAGTCTCATGTTTACATTTCCCTCTGTCACTTGTTGTATAGGTCCCTCTACAGTCTCATGTTTACATTTCCCTCTGTTACTTGTGGTATAGGTCCCTCTACAGTCTCATGTTTACATTTCCCTCTGTCACTTGTTGTATAGGTCCCTCTATAGTCTCATGTTTACATTGCCCTCTGTCACATGTTGTATAGGTCCCTCTACAGTCTCATGTTTACATTTCCCTCTGTCACTTGTTGTATAGGTCCCTCTATAGTCTCATGTTTACATTTCCCTCTGTCACTTGTTGTATAGGTCCCTCTACAGTCTCATGTTTACATTTCCCTCTGTCACTTGTATAGGTCCCTTTATAATCTCATGTTTACATTTCCCTCTGTTACTTGTTGTATAGGTCTCTCTATAGTCTCATGTTTACATTGCCCTCTGTCACTTGTTGTATAGGTCCCTCTATAGTCTCATGTTTACATTGCCCTCTGTCACATGTTGTATAGGTCCCTCTACAGTCTCATGTTTACATTTCCCTCTGTCACTTGTTGTATAGGTCCCTCTACAGTCTCATGTTTACATTTCCCTCTGTTACTTGTTGTATAGGTCCCTCTACAGTCTCATGTTTACATTTCCCTCTGTCACTTGTTGTATAGGTCCCTCTATAGTCTCATGTTTACATTTCCCTCTGTCACTTGTTGTATAGGTCCCTCTACAGTCTCATGTTTACATTTCCCTCTGTTACTTGTGGTATAGGTCCCTCTACAGTCTCATGTTTACATTTCCCTCTGTCACTTGTTGTATAGGTCCCTCTACAGTCTCATGTTTACATTTCCCTCTGTCACTTGTATAGGTCCCTTTATAATCTCATGTTTACATTTCCCTCTGTTACTTGTTGTATAGGTCTCTCTATAGTCTCATGTTTACATTGCCCTCTGTCACTTGTTGTATAGGTCCCTCTATAGTCTCATGTTTACATTTCCCTCTGTTACTTGTTGTATAGGTCCCTCTACAGTCTCATGTTTACATTTCCCTCTGTCACTTGTTGTAGAGGTCCCTCTATAGTCTCATGTTTACATTTCCCTCTGTCACTTGTTGTATAGGTCCCTCTACAGTCTCATGTTTACATTTCCCTCTGTTACTTGTTGTATAGGTCCCTCAACAGTCTCATGTTTACATTTCCCTCTGTTACTTGTTGTATAGGTCCCTCTACAGTCTCATGTTTACATTGCCCTCTGTCAATTGACAATCTTAACTAGAATCCTGTATTTAGAGGAATAAATGGCTACAATTTATCAATTTATGTGAGTGATTATGCAGATCCGATGGGATTGTATTTAGTGCCAGATAGCCATTGCCTTTATTTGGCAGCTGTAGTTTGTGGTTTGTCCTGGAAGTGCCTAAAGATCCTCAACTTAAAAACATGTTATTGCAATCCTCTCTGTAGTGAATATAGAGGACATTCCTTCAATTCCACAGCTCCTTAGTGCTACAAGCTTTCCAAATCTGGGATTCAAACGTCTGTAAGGCAGCTTGCCTTTTACAGCAATGTCCATTAGATTACATGATGAGATATATTTTCTAGAGGTATAATGTACTTTAGGGTGGCAAAATGTAGAGATCGAATCCTTAAAATTATTTCAACAGCTGAAAGATTTCTTCCTGCCCACCATTATTTCTTTATGTTCATTTATAAGTTTCAAGAAGCCTCCTGCGAATTCGAATGTTAAGGGTCGCATCGGCTGTGTGTGATGTCACGCAGCTGCCACGACCCACCCCAAGCAATGGCCCGGACACGTATCAGTTGTCCGGACCGTGCCCCTTAAACGGAGCGTTGACACCGACAAAACACAGCATAGACACCCCTTATTCACCCTCTCCAGGTATTAAACTGCGTTCTGAAGAGAATAGGACCAGCGTACGTGCAGATGTGCAAAATCACTTTATATTGACTTTTGCACTTCAGCGACAGGGTCTGAATTAGGCCCTAAATTATGAATTATTTTTGGTATATCCATTAAGAGATTGATAGAACAGTGTCGATTTAGATAATTTGAGTGAACAAAGAGTATGAAATCATGTCATATAAAGCCCCCCATACACGAGAAAGATCAATATATATCGTTAGTGAAAGTGCAAATATTTGGGATTTCACTAACGGGATGCGGGCACGATCCCGCCAGACGGGATCCCGACGGTCGGAATGCCAACACCGGGATCTTGACCGGCACAATCTTGACATATTCTCCCTCTGTGGGTGTCCACGACACCCATAGAGGGAGAATAAATTAGTGTGGCGAGCGTAGCAAGGCACCGTGCACGCAGTGTGGCGAGCGCAGCGAGGCCGCAAGGGGCTGCGTTGTACTGGCCCCCCTGTCGGGATTGTGCCAATTGGGATCCCGGTGTCGGTATTCCGACCGCCAGGATTCCGTCCGCCGGGATCTCGTACTGATCCCTCACTAACGATGACAATCCAAATAGAACCTTCAATACTTTAACATAGAGTTCAATTCCTAACCCATATATACAAAAAGTTAATTTGAAAATCGACCCCAAATTCAAACAAAAATCACCATTTTCAATAGAACCATCAGAAATAGTTCTATTTGATTTTTTTTCTTGTAGAATTGTCTGAAACCTCAATATGATGGGAAAAAACATGGGAGAGAAGCATGTGGGGCACTGTGGCTGCATAAACCATTACACTGAAAGACACAGCAATGATTGGAAAAAAAAATTGTGTATATGCAAATTTGCCCAGGAATGAAGGTGTACATTGTCGGTAATACAGTACATGTGACCTGTTTTGACCAATAGAAATGCTTTTGTCTATCTTGGGTCGAAGTTTTATCATTTTTTGATCAGTGTTATTGATTTTTGACAATTTTGGGTCAATTTTTGATGAATAGGACACTTTTAAAACTTCAAAATAGAACTCACATCACATAGCAATTTTTAAAAGTATCTCAAAATCGAATTTTAGTAAATGAGAAACACTAGTCGATTTTGTGAGGATGTTGGTTCTATTCTGGTCAATTTTAAATAGAACCAAAATCGACTTTTAGTAAATATACTCCCATGAGCCTTATTCTGATTTGGACGCAAGGTGGACAAAGCACATAAGTTTGCATCTGGAACAAACCATTGTGCAATGCAAGTGGAGGAAATAAATGTATATATTTTCTGTGCATGTAGCCCACAAATGTTTTATTTTTACACTGCAATTCAGATTTCAGTTTGGATACCCCCACCCAAATCTAACTCTCTCTAACTCTCTCTGCAGTGCAACATGGTTTTGCCCAGTTGCTTGCTTTTTTTGGTTGGCTTCCACACCTGAATAACCCCCCATTTGAGTCTAAACTGACGTGCTCAGGATGTCAGATGCGACAATTGTCAGGTGCGACCAACTACTGCACAGGTAATAAATATGCCTCCCTCCTCATGTGCAGGAATATGACTGGAGGTGTGGCATCAATATAGAAAATGAAGAAAAGACCGTATACAATTTATACACATTACAGTATGTAACCCAGAAAGTACTCAAGCTGCATGAAGCATGATCAAAGCATGATCAAAGCTAAATGAAAAATATGCAAATACAAACATTTTAAATTTTATTAGTCCACATTAAGGGGAGCATTTACTAAGCAGTGATAAGAGCGGAGAAGTGAGCCAGTGGAGAAGTTGCCCCATCAACCAATCTGCAGCCAGTGGCGTAACTACTGCCCCCGCAGCCCTCGCGTGGCTTGGGGGCGAGGGGCTGCGGGTGCGCCGCCACTGATTTAGGGCAGATTGGCATGTCACTCTGTTCTCACTAACCCTCCCTGCTGTAAGGAGGGACACGGAGGGCACAGCGCGCGCCTCTCCTGTGTCCCTCCTGCGTCTCCGGCGGGTCTAATAAAGGAAGTGCCGTTCATGAGCTCCGATTGGCTCACGAACCGGCACTTCCTTTAACAGACCCGCCGGAGACCCAGGAGGGACACAGGAGAGGCGCGCGCTGTGCCCTCCGTGTCCCTCCAACACAAAACAGAGGGGGAGCGGGGGCACGCAATGGGGGAGCATATGTGCACTGAGGGGGCATATATGGCACTGGGGGGGGGTGTATGTGTACCTGGCACATGGGGGGGGCTATATTTGGCACTGGGGGCACGTGAGTACCTGGCACTGTGGGGGAATATCTGGCACTGGGGGCATATGTGGCACTGGGCCGGTATATGTGTACCTGGCACATGGGGGGGGGCTATATTTGGCACTGGGGGCATGTGAGTACCTGGCACCGTGGGGGAATATCTGGCACTGGGGACATATGTGGCACTGGGAGCACAGCCCTAGCAACAAGCACTACCCCCTAGCAACGAGCATGACACCCAGTGCATAAAACCCCTGGCAACGAGCATGACACCCAGTGCATGAAACGCCTGGCAACGAGCATGAAACCCAGTGCATGAAACCCCTGGCAACGAGCATGACACCCTGAGCATGAAAACCCCTGGCACCATGCATGGAACCAAGAGCATGAAACCCCTGGCAACGAGCAGGTAATTTAAAAGTAATTAGAAGCCTTACTGTAGGACTTAATGTGTAATGGGCATTACGGTGTGTGGCATAATGTATCACGGACATTGCGGTGTGTGTCATAATGTGTCACAGGCATTACGGTGTGTGGCATACTATATCACGGGCATTGTGGTATGTGGTATAATGTCTCAGGGGCATTGCAGTGTGGCATAATATATAACGGGCATTGCGGTGTGTGGCATAGGGTATAACAGGCATTGCGGTATGTGTCACAGGCATTACGGTGTGTGGTATACTATATCACGGGCATTGTGATATGTGGTATAATGTCTCAGGGTCATTGCAGTGTGTGGCATAATGTATCACGGACATTGCGGTGTGTGTCATAATGTGTCAGGCATTACGGTGTGTTGTATACTATATCACGGGCATTGTGGTATGTGGTATAATGTCTCAGGGTCATTGCAGTGTGTGGCATAATGTATAACGGGCATTGCAGTGTGTGGCATAGGGTATAACGGGCATTGCGGTATGTGTCAGGCATTACGGTGTGTTGTATACTATATCACGGGCATTGTGGTATGTGGTATAATGTCTCAGGGTCATTGCAGTGTGTGGCATAATGTATAACGGGCATTGCAGTGTGTGGCATAGGGTATAACGGGCATTGCGGTATGTGTCAGGCATTACGGTGTGTTGTATACTATATCACGGGCATTGTGGTATGTGGTATAATGTATCACGGACATTGCAGTGTGTGTCATAATGTGTCACAGGCATTGTATGTGCTATACATGTATGTGCAGTACGGATGGTGTAATGGTTAGCATTACTGCCTCACAGCACTGAGGTCATGGGTTCGATTCCCACCATGGCCCTAACTGTGGGGAGTTTGTATATTCTCCCCGTACTTGCGTGGGTTTCCTCCGGGTACTCCGGTTTCCTCCCACAATCCAAAAATATACTGGTAGGTTAATTGGCTCCCAACAAAATTAACCCTAGCATGAATGTGTGTGCGTGTACATGTGATAGGGAATATAGATTGTAAGCTCCACTGGGGCAGGGACTGGTGTGAATGACCGAATATTCTCTGTAAAGCGCTGCGGAATTTGTGTGCGCTATATAAATAACGGGTAATAAATAAATAATGTATCAGGGGCATTGCAGTGTGTAGCATAATGTATAACGGGCATTGCGATTCCTGTCATAATGTGTCACAGGCATTACGGTGTGTGGCATAATGTGTCGGGGGCATTACGGTGTGTGCATATTGTGTCATGTGCATTATTGTGTGCGGCATAATGTCTAAGGGCCATTGCAGTATGTGGCATAATGTATACTGGGCATTACTATAAGGAGGAAAAATGACAAATAATGTAAGGGGCATGAATCTGGATTATTTTTCTTTCCTTTGGTGGCCAACGTCTGGGCGTGCAGGTTGCAAAACTGGGGTATAAGGTAGTCTTTTCCTGCAATGCCACATCCCTTTATGTGAAGCCACGCCCATTCCAACGAAGCCACACACCCTTTTTGCGGCGCGCGCATGTTTCTCCCTTTAATAGTGCCAATTATGGGGGATGGGGGGGGGCGCCGAAGAATTTTTTGGCTTGGGGGAGAAAAATTTCTAGTTACGCCACTGTCTGCAGCTCTGTATAATTTTTATAGTATGCATATTATAGATGTTACTTCAGTGCTGATTGGTTGCCATGGGCATTTCTCCACTGGCTCACTTCTCCGCACTTTCACTGCTTAGTAAATGTCCCCCTAAAACATATTAGCAGCCTAGCCTTTCCTAAATACAGTAGTAAACATGCTATATTTTATAAAAGCAAGTGTTGAGTACACCATAAACCTGCTATTATATTGCAGCCTCAGCAGTTATACTATATTTTAATGATTGGGTGTTCTTAGATGCATTCAGGTAATCTGATGCGCTAGTGCCCGATGTCATCATCAGTTTACAGCATGCAACAGGGTTCAAGTACCCGCAAGTCTTCCCTAATCCACTGCTACATGCTCCTTGCTCACTGTCTCTTCCCTCTGTGTCACCCCTGTCTGTCTGTCCCTCCCCTTTAGAATTTAAGCTCTCACAAGCAGGACCCTCTTCCATCATGTGCTTTTCCCTCCCTCACTTATAGAACCTTCACTTCCCACTGCCAATAATGGCACCAAACCTGTGGGTTCAGTTGGCACTGCTCATTTGGGTATTATGTAGCATTGTTTATATAGCTTGTGATCCAAGTACTACAATGTTTTGTACTGTTGTAGGGGGATTTAATTAGGTCTGGAGTTTTTTGCCTAGGCGAAAAAATTGACTGACGTCCTAGTGGATGCTGGGAACTCCGTAAGGACCATGGGGAATAGACGGCTCCGCAGGAGACTGGGCACATCTAAAGAAAGATTTAGGACTATCTGGTGTGCACTGGCTCCTCCCCCTATGACCCTCCTCCAAGCCTCAGTTAGATTTCTGTGCCCGGCTGAGCTGGATGCACACTAGGGGCTCTCCTGAGCTCCTAGGAAGAAAGTATATGTTAGGTTTTTTATTTTCAGTGAGACCTGCTGGCAACAGGCTCACTGCACCGAGGGACTAAGGGGAGAAGAAGCGAACCTACCTAAGTGGTGGTAGCTTGGGCTTCTTAGGCTACTGGACACCATTAGCTCCAGAGGGATCGAACACAGGACCCGACCTCGTCGTCCGTTCCCGGAGCCGCGCCGCCGTCCCCCTTACAGAGCCAGAAGCAAGAAGGTGGTCCGGAAAATCGGCGGCTGAAGACTTCTGTCTTCTCCAAGGTAGCGCACAGCACTGCAGCTGTGCGCTATTGCTCCTCATGCACACCACACACTGCGGTCACTGATGGGTGCAGGGCGCTGGGGGGGGGGTGCCCTGAGCAGCAATATTAACACCTTGGCTGGCGAACTGACACCATATATAGCCCCAGGGGCTATATAGGTGTTTATTAACCCCTGCCAGAACTTTTACAATAGCGGGAGAAAGCCACCGAAAAAGGGGCGGAGCCATCTCCCTCAGCACACTGGCGCCATTTTCCCTCACAGCCCCGCTGGAGGGATCGCTCCCTGGCTCTCCCCTGCAGTCCTGCACTACAGAAAAGGGTTAAAAAGAGAGGGGGGGCACAAATTAGGCGCAGTATAAATATATTATGCAGCTATAAGGGAAAAACACTCTGTATAGTGATATCCCTGTGGTATATAGCGCTCTGGTGTGTGCTGGCATACTCTCCCTCTGTCTCCCCAAAGGGCTTTGTGGGGTCCTGTCCTCTGTCAGAGCATTCCCTGTGTGTGTGCTGTGTGTCGGTACTGCTGTGTCGACATGTATGATGAGGATAATGATGTGGAGGCGGAGCAAATGCCTGTGAATGGGATGTCACCCCCTTGCGGGGTGGATGGACTTATGGAAGGAATTACGTGACAGTGTCAACTCCTTACATAAAAGGTTTGACGACATAGGACAGCCGGCTGCTCAGCTTGTGCCTGTCCAAGCGTCTCAAATGTCATCAGGGGCTCTAAAACAGCCGCTACCTCAGATGGCAGACACAGATGTTGACACGGATACCGACTCCAGTGTCGACGACGATGAGACTAGTGTACCTTCCAATAGGGCCACCCGTTACATGATTGAGGCAATGAAAAATGTATTACACATTTCTGATAATACCCCAGGTACCACAAAAAAGGGTATTATGTTTGGTGACAGAAAACTACCAGTAGTTTTCCTGCATCTGAGGAATTGATATGAGGTGTGTGAGGAAGCGTGGACTTCCCCCGATAAGAAATTGATAATTTCTAAGCAGCGTACCCTTTTCCGCCAGAGGATAGGTCACGTTGGGAAATACCCCCTAGGGTAGATAAAGCGGTTACACGCTTATTAAAAAAGGTGGCACTACCGTCTCCGGATACGGCCGCCCTGAAGTACCTGCTGATAGAAAGCAGAAAACTACCCTTAAAGCTATATACACACACACGGGCATTATATTGAGACCTGCTATTGCCTCGGCATGGATGTGCAGTGCGGCAGCTGCGTGGTCAGATTCCCTGTCAGATAATATTTATACTATAGATAGGGACAATATTTTGCTGAAAATAGAGCATATAAAAGACGCTGTCTTATACATGCGTGATGCACAGAGGGATATTTGCCGACTGGCATCACTAATAAGCGATATGTAAAACCATTGCCGCCAGACGGGGGTTATGGACTCGGCAATGGTCGGGCGATGCCGATTCAAAACGGCACATGGCAGTTTGCCCTATAAGGGGGTGGAACTGTTTGGGGATGGTCTTTCAGACCTCGTTTCCACAGCTACGGCTGGGAAATCAAAACTTTTGCCACAAGCTACCCCACAGCAAAAGTAAGCACTGTAGTATCAGGTACAGTCCCTTAGGCCCCAGAAAAGTAGAGGACTAGAGGCTCATCTTTTCTGCCAAGAGGAAAAGGTAGAGGGAAAAAGCTGCAGCACACAGCTAGTTCCCAAGAGCAGAAGTCCTCCCCTGCGTCCGGTAAGTCCACAGCATGACGCTGGGGCTGCTCAGGCGGACCCGGGTACGGTGGGGGCCCCTCTCAGAGATTCAGCGCACAGTGGGCTCTCTCACAGGTGGATCCCTGGGTTCTGCAAACAGTGTCTCAGGGGTACAGGCTGAAATTCGAGACGTCTCCCCCCCGCCGTTTCCTAAAATCTGCCTTACCGGCAACTCCCTCTGCCAGGGAGGCAGTGTTGGTGGCTATCCAAAAACGGTATTCACAGCAAGTGATTATCAAGGTACCCCTCCTTCAACAGGAAAAGGGTTACTTTTCCACAATGTTTGTGGTACCGAAACCGGACGGTTCGGTGAGACCCATCTTAAATTTAAAATCCTTGAATACATATAACAAAAGATTCGAGTTCAAGATGGAATCGCTCAGGGCGATTATTGCGAACCTGGACGAGGGGGATTACAGGGTCTCTCTGGACATCAAGGATACTTACCTGCATGTCCCCATTTGCCCTCCTCACCAGGAGTACCTCAAGGTTGTGGTACAGGACTGTCACTATCAGTTCCAGACGCTGCCGTTTGGATTATCCACGGCACCGAGGGTCTTTACCAAGGTAATGACCGAAATGATGATACTCCTTCGCAAGAAGGGAGTTTAATTATCCCGTACTTGGACGATCTCCTGATAAAGGCGAGCTCCAAGGAACAGTTGGTAAGGGGGTAGCACTTTCTCGGGAAGTGCTGCAACAGCAGGGCTGGATTCTCAATTCCAAAGTCACAGCTGGTCCCGACGACACGTCTTCTGTTCCTGGGAATGATTCTGGAAACAGACCAGAAAAAAGTGTTTCTTCCAATGGAAAAAGCAGAGGAGTTGTCATCTCTAGTCAGAAACCTCCTAAGACCGGGACAGGTGTCGGTACATCAATGCACACGAGTCCTGAGAAAAATGGTAGCTTCGTACGAAGCAATTCCATTAGGAAAGTTCCACGCAAGGAATTTCCAGTGGGACCTGTTGGACAAATGGTCCGGGTCCCATCTCCAGATACAGCAGCGGATAACCCGGTCGGCAAGAACCAGGGTGTCGCTGCGGTGGTGGCTGCAGAGGGTTCATCTACTAGAGAGCCGCAGATTCGGAATACAGGACTGGGTCCTGGTGACCACGGATGCCAGCCTTCGGGGCTGGGGTGCAGTCACACAGGGAGTGAAATTCCAAGGACTGTGGTCAAAACAGGAGATTTCACTTCACGTAAATTTTCTGGAGCTAAGAGCCATTTACAAGGCCCTAACCCAAACAAGGCCCCTGCTTCAAAACCAGCCGTACTGATCCAATCAGACAACATCACGGTGCTCGCCCATGTAAACAGGCAGGGCGGCACAAGAAGCAGGAGGGCAATGGCAGAAGCCACAAGGATTCCCCGTTGGGCGGAAAATCATGGGGTAGCACTGGCAGCAGTGTTCATTCCGGGAGTGGACAACTGGGAAGCAGACTTCCGCAGCAGACTCCACCCGGGAGAATAGGGACTTCATCCAGAAGTCTTCCAAATGCTGGTAAACCGTTGGGAAAGACCACAGGTGGACATGATGGCGTCCCGCCTCAATAAAAAAGATATTGCTCCAGGTCAAGAGAACCTCAGGCGATCGCTGTGGACGCTCTAGTGACACCACGGGTGTACCAGTCGGTTTATGTGTTCCCTCCTCTCCCTCTCATACCCGAGGTACTGAGGATAATAAGAAAAAGAGGAGTAAGAACTATACTCATTGTTCCGGATTGGCCAAGAAGGGCTTGGTACCAGGAACTACAAGAGATGATCTCAGGGGACCCATGGCCTCTGCCACTCAGACAGGATCTGCTGCAGCAGGGGCCCTGTCTGTTAAAAGACTTACCGCGGCTGCGTTGACGGCATGGCGGTTGAACGCCGGATCCTGAGTGAAAAAGGCATTCCGGAGGAAGTCTTTCTTATCCTGATCAAAGTCAGGAAGGATGTCAGCCTGAAGTTCAGACGTTGTAAGGTAGTGCTGCATATTCAGCCCTTTTTGTGCCCCAGTGGCACCTTGGGATCTCAATGTGGTTTTGGAGTTCCTGGAATCACATTGGTTTGAGCCACTTAAAACCGTGGATTTGAAATATCTCACATGAAAAGTGGTCATGTGTTGGCTCTGGCTTCGGCCAGGCATGTGTCAGAGTTGGCGGCTTTGTCATGAAAAAGCCCTTACCTGACTTTCCATATGGATAGGGCAGAGTTGAGGACTCGTCCTCACTTTCTCCCGAAGGTGGTATCAGTCTTTCACTTGAACCAACCTATTGTGGTGCCTGCGGCTACTAGGGACTTGGAGGATTCCAAGTTACTGGACGTAATCAGGGCCCTGAAAATTTATATTTCCAGGACGGCTGGAGTCAGGAAAACTGACTCGCTGTTTATCCTGGATGCACCCAACTAGCTGGGTGCTCCTGCTTCTAAGCAAACTATAGCGCGCTGGATTTGTAGCACTATTCAGCTTGCGCATTCTGCGGTGGACTACCGCAGCCTAAATCTGTAAAAGCCCATTCCACAAGGAAGGGGGCTCATCTTGGGCGGCTGCCCGAGGGGTCTCGGCTTTACAACTTGGCCGAGCTGCTACTTGGTCAGGGGCAAACACGTTTGCAAAATTCTACAAAATTGATACCCTGGCTGTGGAGGACCTTGAGTTCTCTCATTCGGTGCTGCAGAGTCATCCGCACTCTCCCGCCCGTTTGGGAGCTTTGGTATAATCCCCATGGTCCTTACGGAGTTCCCAGCATCCACTAGGACGTCAGAGAAAATAAGATTTTACTCACCGGTAAATCTATTTCTCGTAGTCCGTAGTGGATGCTGGGCGCCCATCCCTAGTGCGGATTGTCTGCAATACTTGTACAAAGTTATTGTTACAAACATCGGGTTGTTATGGCGAGCCATCTGTTCAGAGGCTCCATTTGTTATCATACTGTTAACCGGGGTTCCTATCACGAGTTATATGGTGTGATTGGTGTGGCTGGTATGAGTCTTACCCGGGATTCAAAATCCTTCCTTATTGTGTCAGTTCTTCCGGGCACAGTGTCCTAACTGAGGCTTGGAGGAGGGTCATAGGGGGAGGAGCCAGTGCACACCAGATAGTCCTAAATCTTTCTTTAGATGTGCCCAGTCTCCTGCGGAGCCGTCTATTCCCCATGGTCCTTACGAAGTTCCCAGCATCCACTACGGACTACGAGAAATAGATTTACCGGTGAGTAAAATCTTATTTTTCACTATTTTTACGAGGATTGGGGATTCGCCCTGTTCAATAGGGCTGTTTTTATGCCTAGGCAAAAAATTCAGCAGGAGCTAAAAACATGTGGATCTGTGAATCCACGTGTTTTCTTACCTGCGCCGGTGAAAACACGGGAAGTTTTAGCTGATTTTAAGGTATTTTTCGTAAATGCCATTTCACCAAAACAAAAGGGGGAAAAGGCATTGGCGAAAATGCCTTAAAAATGGGCGAATTCAATAGCAGGGGGGCGAACTCAATAGCTCCGAGATTACTGTAGCTAATTGAATACCCCTCTTATGGGCCCTACTCACTGGCCGAGGTGCCCGACGGCCGATACGGCCGACGAGCGACCCGGCGGCGGGGGGGGGCAGTGACGGGGGGAGTGAAGCTTCTTCACTCCCCCCGTCACCCGGCTCCATAGACGTGCAGGCAAATATGGACGAGATCGTCCATATTGGCCTGCATGCACAGCCGACAGGAGACCAGCGATGAACGAGCGCGGGGACGCGCATCGTTCATCGCTTAAGTCTCCACACTGAAAGATATGAACGAGATCTCGTTCATTTATGAACGAGATCGTTCATATCTTTCAAAATATCGGCCAGTGTGTAGGGCCCATTAGTCTTTTGCACTTTTTTTCTTGTTTTGATTGCACTGTCTCTGCTTATGTATGACCCCTTGTGGTGCATTTAAATAATAATTACAATAATAAGTTGGAACTATAAAGCCATATATTGTGTAGAGTCCATCAGTTTGCTTAAAGGTGTAGGTGTTTGTGGTAGGTGGACTTATTGCATGATGAGGAATGTGCTGTAGATCACTGGGTTATTTATTCATTAACTAGAAAAACCCTGATTGGCTAAATTTAGGTAACAAGTACTTGTTGTCCCAAATCTTTAATCTGATCATGGAAATGTAACATAATTATAAGATTGGAGTCTCAATATTCCTGGACCCTGAAGCTGTATTCAAGAAAATAATAAATGGTGAAAAAAAAAATCCTATAGAAGGTTTTTCAAGACATAAAACATAAAATCTTGCATTTCCAATTTCCCAGGCCTAGTGTTAAAGTGGCATATGTCAAAAATCTCTAATCTTCCAGCAACACACCTTGAATAGCTATACTTCCTGTGTTATACAGATGTGTCGTAACATACATGGCCTAGATGCATCATCGCTTGTAAAGTGATAAAATGGACAGTGAAAAAGTCCCAGCCAATCAGGTCCTAAGGGGTCTGTTTACTAAGCCTTGGATGGAGATAAATCCGACGGCGATAAAGTCCCAGCCAATCGGCTTCTAACTGCCATGTCACAGGCTGGGTTTGAAAAATGACAGGAGCCGATTAGCTGGGACTTTATCTCCGTCGGATTTATCTCCATCCATGGCTTAGTAAATAGACCCCTTAATGCCATGTCACAGGTTGGCTTTAAAAAATGGCACTTAGGAGCTGATTGGCTGGTACTTTTCACTCTCCATTTTATCACTTTACAAGCGATGGATGGTGCATCAAGCCCCTAGCCTCAATAGGCCATGCGACAGGAGACACTTGGTGCGAAAGAGCCAGTCTAGCATCTTTTTTGCATCTATTTCCCCCAAATTTGCATATTATTCACAACGTGATGCGACAAGACCTTCACAAGACTTCACTGAGTAATTTGTAATGCAACACTTGTATATCTGTGTGCGATGGAGTCTGAATCTGTATATGAAGCACAACCGAACTTGGAGTGAAAAAAGCTGCATCCGCTGCATCATGCCACTTTGTATACAGATTCAGCCTCAGTCACACACAGACATGCAAGTGTGTTTCTGCCATCACAACTACTGTGTCCTATATTGATGTTACCCTGTTTGTACTTTGCTTGTAACACTTTCAATATAAGTGTCACATATTGAATTAATTAGTGCAGTCTCATAAAACCGTTTGTCACATCGAGTTGTGACAGGGTCTATTTACTAAGCTTTGGATGGAGATAAAGTCGACGGAGATAAAGTACCAGCCAATCAGCTCCTCGCTACCATGTTACAGGCTGGGTTTGAAAAATGTCAGTTAGGAGCTGATTGGCTGGTATTTTATCTAAGTCCACTTTACCGCCATCCAAGGCTTAGTAAATAGACCCCTTAGACACAAATTCAGTAGAAAAAGACACTTAGCTTACAAGACGCTCAGTGCAAGCCGAGTCAAGCTGGACCTAGCACACCAAGAAGGGCTGTTTGGCGCAACTGCATCAGCAGTGTATGAGCGCACATCTGTAGTCGTAAGTAACTGTGCGGTGAGAGGTATAAGCTATTTTTAGTACTCTTTGTCTTACATTTTTGGGGATTTTTTTTAAGTTTGAAAATACTCCACAGAATGGGATGTAGTTATGTGACCGGTGGTCAGGATACCTCCGTCACACTACCGACGCCTACATCCCGCCGCTTCGAAATCCCAGTCAGCATGCAGACCAACAGGGACTATTCCCTATTCACTCGTGTGTGTCCACGATACCTATAGAGTGGAGATCAATCCTGTGGCGAGCGCAGCGAGCCACCGAGCCCGCAGCGTGGCAAGCGTATCGAGGCTGTAAGGGGCTTCGTCACGGTCGCCATTACCCCCCCCCCCCCCCGTCGGCATTCTAATACCCGGGATCCCGGCGTCGACATGGTGACTGGCGGGATCCCAAGCGGCAGTCACCCATACCCAACCCATATAAATATACTGTGATCATATACAATTAAGCGTAAAATCTATAAATGAGCCTCAGTGGAAGGGCTATTAATGAGAAAGCGTGCTGACTTTAATTCCCGGAAAGTATTGGAATATATGTGAACAGTGCAGACCAAGGAATGGTATTTATAAATCATATTTAAAACTATGTGACATAATAATATTAAATAATTGATATCATTTACTAAGACTACTTTGTTACTCTTAAATTTGTTTATGTTTTCACAGATGAATCATGTTAAGGAGCGCCTTGGAGGTGATGTAAAGCAAGAGGTTCTCTTACTGTGCCTTGGTATTACATCTGGACTTGGAAGGTTAATTTTTGGGAGAGTTGCAGATTACATTCCAGGTGTGAAGAAGGTGTACTTGCAGGTAACGCTACTTAGCTATACAGCTTGGTCAAACAAAGGTGTGATTTCAAAAAATGAAACCAACTTCATTCATATGGGTTATCAGCATTGGTGGCTGCTGCCCTTTGGCTGCAGCACAGACCACATATTCCATAGTGTGGGACTGTTAACACATATAAACATACATGTGATGTTGTATGTAAAATATGTACTGGCTGTCTGTCCCCTGGGGTCAGCAGCGCTGAATGTTTTGCTGAGCTGACGCTGCAGCTTGGACGCAGCAATTGGCTTGTCTTTCCTCTTTAAGCCCACCCCAAACTCCTGTGAAACTAGGCAATAGGAGTCTGGGGGCAGGCTTAGAACAAGAAATAATGCCAAATGCTGTGTCCCGGGTGCAATTGTTGCTGTGAAAATCACAGTGCTGCTGATTCCCGGGGTCAGGCAGCCAGCAGATAAAGGGTGCTGTTCAGAGTTGGTCGCAGAGTTTGCTCTTGCTGAAAAATATGTGACCATATACTCACATGCTGGGGGCCGCCCAGCACAGCGCAAGGCTGTCCAGCATGTGTGGCGCCGCCCCGTGATGACTTGCAGTGGGTGGCAGGTGAGGCAGAGTTTTCCTGTCATACTAATGTATATGCCACAGGGGATGCAGTTATGTGACATCCAGTCACATTACTGACGCCAGGATCCTGAACGCTCAATAGCATGCCAACCAACAGGGACTATTCTCACTCTTGGGCGTCCACAACGCCCATAGAGTGGGAATAGAAATTGTGGTGAGCGCAGCGAGTCACCGAGCAATCTAACATCCGGGATCAGTATGGTGATTTGACTATATAAAGTATATTAAAAATACAAAGAATTTATTAGAAATATCTTCTTTGTATTATTCCAATCATTTTTGTAGTCAAAACTCTGGAGTAAAAAGTCTATGGCAGGTGAGCCTATCTTTTCCACACATCTCTGATCAAAACTCACCAAATTTTCAGCAGTATATACTGCCGCACCTGTGTGTAATGCCCACATGAACCCTTTGGCTCATATATTGTGTGTACATCTAGCTCTGGTACTAGCCAGTGTCTCCTGAGCCATTTACCTTACCACACACCTCTGGCCTACACAGCATGGCCGCATAGGCAGGTGCACCGCCTCTACGTTTCCTTTTGCAGGAAACACAGCAACGTCATAGGCCGGCCATGAAAATGCCTGTGATACGCCTGCATTTCCCGATTCCCCCACCCCACCCCCATGCAATGTGTGGTCTACACTACAGCCCACGAACAGCAGCAGCTGCTGGTTATCAGCTCTAATAGCTTTAGACCTTACACAAACCATGAGGGGTACACATTTCCCTATTATGATTGTTAATACATTCTAGAATTTTTTTGTAATCCATAACTTATGCATTGACTTCTTTTCCTGCAATAATTACTTTTTTCCAAGCCATGCCTTATGTAGTATACACATATATTGTCAGATTCAGTTCAGCACAGGGTCCCACTGAGGGTCACAAAAAGTGCCACTGAGCACAAATAGTGACTGTTTCTTACCTCTAGCATCCTGGGAGGCTTTGATGGGACCTTGCACAGAATTGAACTGACCCCATAATATGCCTATAAACAGATGGATACATGTTAAATTTGGTCACACATCTAGGTAGGCAGACAACACATGTATGTCAGTTATGTCCTCTAGCCCAATGGCAGAATCTCATGGAACCCAACCAGGGAGGTAGGAGGACTGAAGCAGACACTGTGAAATAGTAGTTATCGTCTACATGGTTTTCTCCAGTCACAGTCGCCATTTGATGTTGACCAGAATCATCAGTAATTTTTTCTCAAAATTGTTAGTTTTTAGCCTGTTAGGTGTAATATGGACCAATGCAGTGTAAAAAGCATGTGTCCCTTTACATTCTTGTTCCATATATGTGCATACATTTGCTGTAGGTTTTCTGCTGAGTACATCCTTCACATCACACAGTGAAAACTTCTCTCAGATGTCACCACCACAAGCTGGAGTGCAGAGAGACAGACGCATATAAAGCACTGTCTATCTATCTATCTATCTATCTATCTATCTATCTATCTATCTATCTATCTCATAAGAAGGGTTTGTTCATTTTATGGATAGTCACTTTTTTCATTATTTCTTTGCCTCTTACCAAAAAGTGTGGGAAAAATCCCTTGGTTTCCTTTCCAGTTATGCATCATTTCACCCAGCCTAATAGTTTATTTTAAGCAAAAGCTGCAACACAGAGCTGTTGGCCCCTTTGGCTTTGTCATTGCCAATATACGTAATTGCACTTACTATCCCATGTGTACATATACTGCACAGGGGATGCCTGTGATGGGTGTGGTATATTTTGTCAATCTTCAACATGTTGGCATGGTCATAATGTTAAAATAGTTGGTGTGTGACCACGCCCACATTCATCATGTCGTCACTGATTAAATATTGACACGATTAGAATGTCGAAAAACATGTGGGACCAGTTGTGTCTCAGGTCATAATGACTTCCAGTAGTGAGTATATCACTAATCAGAATCCTCCCCCTAGTGCCTAACCCTAACCTTCCCTGCCAAAGCTTATCCATAACCCTCCCACAGTGCCTAACCCAAACCTCTTCTCCCGTAGCTTAGCTCTAACCCTAACCCTCCCGTAGCCTATCCCTCCCAGCCAGTCCCTAACCCAAACCTCGTCTCCCGTAGCCTATCTCTAACCCTCTCCCTAGTGTCCAACCCTAACCCTCCCGTATCCTATCCCTATCCCTCCCAGCCAGTGCCTAACCCAAACTTCTTCTCCCGTAGCTTAGCTCTAACCCTCTCCCTAGTGTCCAACCCTAACCCTCCCGTATCCTATCCCTATCCCTCCCAGCCAGTGCCTAACCCAAACTTCTTCTCCCGTAGCTTAGCTCTAACCCTATCCCTAGTGTCCAACCCTAACCCTCCCGTAGCCTATCCCTCCCAGCCAGTCCCTAACCCAAACCTCGTCTCCCGTAGCCTATCTCTAACCCTCTCCCTAGTGTCCAACCCTAACCCTCCCGTATCCTATCCCTATCCCTCCCAGCCAGTGCCTAACCCAAACCTCTTCTCCCGTAGCTTAGCTCTAACCCTCTCCCTAGTGTCCAACCCTAACTCTCCCGTATCCTATCCCTATCCCTCCCAGCCAGTGCCTAACCCAAACCTCGTCTCCCGTAGCCTAGCTCTAACCCTCTCCCTAGTGTCCAACCCTAACCCTCCCGTATCCTATCCCTATCCCTCCCAGCCAGTGCCTAACCCAAACCTCGTCTCCCGTAGCCTAGCTCTAACCCTCTGCCTAGTGTCCAACCCTAACCCTCCCATAGCCAATCCCTATCTCTCTCAGCCAGTCCCTAACCCAAACCTCGTCTCCTGTAGCATAGCTCTAACCCTCTCCATAGTGTTCAACCATTACCCCTACTGTAGGCTATCCCTCCTAGCCAGTGCCTATCCCAGACCTCATCTACAGTAGCCTAGCTCTAACCCTTTTCCTTGTACCTAACCCTCCTATAGCCTATCCCTCCCTCTAGTGCCTAACCCTCCCTTAGCCTTTCCCTAAAAACTCTCATTAGTGCCGCCCAACCCTGAGCTTTCCATAGCTTAACTCTAACCCTCCCCCTGTCTGTGTAGAATAAGCAAGTTTCCCTGGTGCCAATTAACTACCCAGTGTTTATAACAGAGTTGCTGCAGCTTTCCAAAAAAAACAGGGAATACTCAACCCTTTTTTAAAACCAAAGACCAATAATTGAAAGCGCTGGCAAGCTGTATATGTATGAATAAAATAATTTTTATTTTATTATCCAGTCCAATTTAAAACATCATACCAGTAGGATACATTTTAAAACAAAATTACACGCTTTCCCAAGCAGACGTTCCTACAAGCTTTTTTCGGCTTACAGATGCTGATTTATTTAGATATTATTTTTACAAATAGCTTTTATGTATCTATTTAGTCTCTGTGAGCCAGTTATTTCTCACAATACAGTCATGTACAATAATAAAAGTATTCTAAGCTTTGTCTGTGTGGAAAAAGATACTATTATCTCCACAATACTTCCAAAAGTGATCTCCACATATTCTCTATGAAAAGACTTTGCTTTGTCCACAGTACTGCAGTGTTGTTGTTAATTAATAAATCAGCAGTCTATTCGATCACAGGCTGTTAATTAGAACAGACCTTTGCTTAGTATGTTAGCAGCAGCACACTAAAATCCTCAATTGTAAAGGTGGGTACACACTGGCCGATATAATGGGCGTTCTCTTGAACGGCCGATATATCGCGGGTCCGTCGACCAGTGTGTAAGGCCGATACGTCTGTGAACTCCGTCGTTCACAGACGTATCGCGTCGGCCCCGCTGCACAGCCGACGGCCAATATATCTACTGATATATTGGCACGTCGCTGTGTGTGTACGGGCGGTCGGCCTACCGCCCGTACACATGCTGCGGCGGCCGGCGGTGATTGACAGCTGAACTGGGTGGGCGTGTGTACACGCCCACCCAGTTCATGACGTTAGTCCCCGACGGATCAGGCAGTGTGTATGCACAACACACTGCCCGATCCGTCCATAGATATATCTGTCGATCAATTGATCGGCAGATATATCTACCAGTTTGTACCCACCTTCAGGCAAGTCAGTTAATTATAGCATATTTACTGCTTCTTCAGTGATTAAAACATGGCCATGCTGTATATTTAAAACAAATTGCCACATCCTTCCTAACTTACTTAGAGAATGCTGTTCTGTACGCTCCCGGCTCTGGCAGCTAATTCCTTTTGAATGAGCCATATCAGGAGATCAGTATCCAGTTCCACATCAGATAGGAGGTTGAGGTGTGTGTAAAAGATCCGCTGGTAGCACTAAAACGCGTTTCTCCGCCTTTACAGGTACTTGGCAGCTTCCTCAGTCACTAAAACGCGTTTCTCCGCCTTTACAAGTTCTCAGCAGTCACTAGTGACTAACTGAGGAAGCTGCCGAGAACTTGTAAAGGCAGAGAAACGCGTTTTAGTGCTACTTGCCTTGAAAAAGGGACCTAGGAGTCCCGAAACACGTTGTAGTTGCCCTGGTGTGCCTATATCATCTATTGGACGTTTTGGACGGTCAGTGGGGATAAAATCATAGGAGCCAAGAAGTAGGGTATTTTCCCGAGGGTACTCTGTTTCGTTTTGCACTTGCGACTCCCATTACCTTCACCGGTACGATTGCATTCCTTTTACCCATATGCTTTCTTAATAGTTTTTACTCTGGAAATCCATATATGTTTATATGTTTTATGAGTTTATTAAAAAAATGTGATATATATATAGCTTGGAAACACTCTATCCACTAAAGTGTTTGACTTATAATATTGGGCCTAATTAAGACCTGGTCGCTGCAGCCGAGCCCTGTGCTGTGTGCGCACGGCATCTCACTTGTGCGATCGCCTCTGCCTGATTGACAGGCAGAGGCGATCGCAGGGCATGTCAGCGGCGTTGCGGCTGCATTTTTGGAACGCGGTCCGGACAACCCAGGTGTGTCCAGACCGCTTGCGGGGCAGGCTGTGGCGGCTGTTTGATGTCACATGCAACCGCTGCAACCCTAATCATGGCGGGTAGCAGCCTGCTTACCGTAGGCAGCGAGCTACTTGGAAGGTGTGAAAGCTGCTATGATTTTGCATGTCTGCGGAGGGGGGTGGATCAGGACTGGGGTCAGGACTGTACTGGGCTTTCCCCTCTGCATGTCAGAGATTTTGATCGTAGATGTGCGTTTTTTCGCACATCTATGATCAGGTCTGAATTAGGCCCATAGTGTGGTAATATAATATGTATGTACTATAGTATGATAATATTATCCTTCATATTTTACTTTCTGTAGGTAGTGTCTTTTTTTTTCATTGGACTGATGTCAATGATGATCCCGTTATGCCACAACTTTGGGGGTCTAATTGCTGTCTGCCTTTTCATGGGCTTATTTGATGGCTGCTTCATATGCATCATGGCTCCCATTGCTTTTGAGCTTGTTGGACCAGAGAATGTATCTCAGGCCATTGGATTTCTGCTTGGATTTATGTCCATTCCAATGACTGTTGGTCCTCCTGTTGCAGGTAAATATGAATTTCAATAGGCTATTTTTTACTGTGCCCATTTGTTTCAAATCATAAGTAATACCATATCGTATTTTGAGATTTTATGTTTGTTTTCCAGTCCTCAAAACATAACTAATGTGACCTGTTGAGTACAAACAAGCACTTGTACCCTGGTGGGACTTCATCTAATTTGTAAATGAACTTTCAGTTAAGACAGGGAGCATGTGTTAGATAGTTCAGGGACACTTTACCATGCCATAATGGCATGAACATGTGCAGACAATTCACTACAGAAACTGTCCTGATTCAGAGGTAGGCACTGGGCACAGTTGCCTGCACAACTGCGATTTCCTTTGCAGTGGACTAGTGAAAATATGCTAATGACTCTGCCATCTTGTGCACAGAGATGCCCACTGTTGGCGCCTCACATCCACCTGCTCACACACGTGAGCGGGAACATCGGGCACACATCAGTCGGACCATCGGACCACTGAGCAAACTATCGGTCCACTGCATCCGACATCAACATTGTGTCCACCTCTGAATCAGGTCCAATTACTGAACTTTCCTGTAATAGTAAGTCTGTATTATTATCATCCTTTATATGGTGCCACAAGCAGGAGCATTCTAGAGAAGAGATGGCCCGTGTGCAGGCTCGGTCTGGGCCCCCTCCTCTCTAGCCGGCAGCGCTGTATCTCTGGGCACTAGGGTCCTTACGGGACCCTAATGCTGTCCCAGAGCCTAGAGCGCATGTTCAGATCTTTGGGAAAATGGCGCAGCAGCCATTTTCCCAGTGATTTTCCTACTGCACATGCACAAAACACAGAGGAAATGGTGTGGCGCTATTTTCCCAGTGATTTCTGCAGTGCTGCTGCTGCGCCGCAGGACTCCGGAGGGTAAGTATTAAAAATAATGGGTGCAGGGTGTGCGTGCAGGAAGAGGACTAAGAGCTTATAGTTTAAAGGGGAAGATCAGATGGACAGGGTGACACACATGGGAGAGACAGGGAGCTAGGAGCATGGAGTATCTAGCTTCCTAATTATCCTCTCTGCTTCTCCAGGTTTATTACGTGACAGTCTTGGCTCTTACGATGTTGCATTTTATCTGGCGGGTATCCCCCCTATCATTGGTGGAATTATCCTCTGTCTCATCCCATGGGTACATGGAAGGACTTTACAGGAAAAAACAAAAGTTCCGAACGGAGACCCTGAAAAGATGATGCTGGATAACACTACATTAAAGCCAGGCTCAGCCGAGGATGCTAGAAAAGAAGATGTATCTGTCATATAATTCACATTGTTTTACAGAAACAGATTTTCATATATTCTTTTTATCTTTTGTATGACAATTACCAAATAGTTGAGACTGGTGCTACAATCCCAAAGCTGTATGTTCATGCTAAGCTGTTTTGCTTGCACTTCCCAGTGAGCCTGCCATGTCAAGATCCCTTCATTTCCGCTCAGTGAAACTCAAAGCACACGTGTGTACATGCTGCAGGGACTAACGAGCAGGGAAATGACTGCCAAGGAGAAGTATTATATACTTATTAACAGGAAAGCTTTGACCTCTTGTAGCTTTATATCAGTTCAACTTTTATTATTGTAACAACTGTCTTCTTATTCAGTTTCCATGGCTGAACATGATTATGCAGTGTTTTCAGACTTTAGTGTACAAAAATGTTATCAGAGCCTACAATGTACAGTAGATTTACTGGGAAAAAACTTATATACTTATGATATTTGATTTCCGATGATGTTGGATATCCCCAATCATTTCCAGTAATATTGTAGCTGACCAGAAAATATGCGGCAAATCCAGTTACTGGCTTGCCCCCTATATGCCCTTGCAGAGGGGCTTTGTGGGCAGCAACATCACCAGCTTTGCCTCGTAGCCCTCAGAGGTACACAGGAAAGCTAGCAATGTCCTTCCTCCCGATGTTTAGCGGCACATCACTCATAATGGATCAGCCCCTATGTGACTATTGTATTATACATGTCCAGTTGTGCTATGAATGTCTGAGCCTTTAGGCCATGGGTCTTCAACCTGCAGCCCTCCAGTTGCTGTTGAACTACACGTCCCAGCATACCCTGCCTTAGTTTTAGCATGCCTTAATATAAAAAATGTTGAAGGGCATGCTGGAATGTGTAGTTCCTCAGTAGCTGGAGGGCTGCTGGTTGAAGACCCATGCTTTAGACAAACACTTGCAATGTAAAATATAATATTTTGGTATCAAAGCAAGGAGGTTTCCCTGCTACATTTGAATGGTATTCTCAGTGGTGTCAACTGCGGCACTTATTACTGAACAATAGGGGTAATTCAGACCTGTTTGCTCGCTAGCATTTTTTGCAGTGCTGTGATCAGGTCAGAACTGCACTTGCGTATGCACCACAATGCGCAGACGCGTCGCATGGGTACAAAGCAGATCGTTGCTGTTTGATGGGTTTTACGAAGAATCCATTCGCACAGCCCATCGCAAGGAGAAGGACAGGAAGAAGGTGTTTGTGGGTGGCAACTGATCGTTTTCAGGGAGTGGGTGGAAAAACGCAGGCGTGTCTAAGCGTTTGCAGGACGGGTGTCTGACGTCAATTCCGGTCCCGGACAGGCTGACGTGATCGCAGCGGCTGAGTAAGTCCTGGACTACTCAGAAACTGCACAAGATCTTTTTGTACCGCTCGGCTGCACATGCGATCGCACACTTGCACAGCTAAAATACACTCCCCGGTGGGCAGCGACTATGCGAACGCAGAACTGCAAAAAAACACTAGCGAGCGATCAGGTCTGAATTACCCCCAATGTCCGGGTTCTGTTTATATACTATAAACGTTATAGATCATAGCATACCTCCCAACTGTGCTGATTTTGGCGGAACAGTCACATTTTTTGGGGACTGTCCCGCTGTCCCACCCCTTAAGTTGCATTGTTCCGCGGTGGGGGGGCAGTTGGAAGACCCTCCCTAACTCGCTGCTCTGCTTAGCAAGGCAGCGGTGAATAGACGCTGTAAGCATGCGCACAGCGTGTATTCACCAGGAGAGAGAGACAGGGGGCCCTCACAGCGGCAAAAATTGGGGTCGTGGCTTTGCGGGAAGTACCATAATCGCGGGCCCTGCCCCCTAAAAGCATGTGCTTTTGTCCCTCCTCCCAGCCGGCAAATGTTGGGAGGTATGATCATACCCTAAACCACTATCAGCACTTACTATGCAATGCTCTGCATAATCAGTCTAACTCAGAAAAAAATATAAGATGAATGTAAGCTATTCATTATGCAAATTATTTTAATACATCATCTATTCAATGTGCACTAAGCCAAAAATGTAAATAAAAATTGCCTTATATAAAGAGTTACTAGCAACATTCAGGGCCTGCTTCTGAGTTACACGTAAAAGTGCATGCAGCAGCCTCTATTGGCAGACACCCGTCTGCTGGTTTATGGAAATAACATACAAACTTCTTCCATTGTGTACATACATGCAGCTGATGTTCAATGACTGAGACGCCCACTTTTAGAGTCTATGCACGCTGTAATAATGATCGGTGTGTTTCTCCATCTGACCATGGCCTCCTATACCTGCATCTGTGCGTCTGGAAACGCAGCTGTTTGCATTGACACGCCTGAGACATTCCCATAATACGCCCACTGAACGGACCATTTTTGAGTGCACAACTTTTCACCTCCCAGTCACCACCCAGTAACACCCATCACTATTCTGCCACACTTCTTATACCATCTGACCTGATTACAACAGCACCTTTGTGCGTTCACTTGGAGCAACACATGCGCACACAGGCGCCTCCTGCACCATTTGCATTTCATGTGTGCAGTATTGCACAGCCGCTTCCTTGTAAAGCACAAATCTGAATCAGGCCCTAAGTCAGGAGTTTGCTTTCTATTAGTAGACAGCAGTTGCTCATTGCGATATCATCATGTCGCCAGTGCCTTAATAAAATAACATGTAGAATTCCTGGTACAAGCAGGTGGCCAAATTGAACAATAGCTGGAGTACAGGCTTCAAACTCCCAGATCTTGTCTGGCTTCACAGGTGCCAATTAATGTGATTGGAATATACCCGTACATACAGCTCATTAGCGTTTGTGTTTCTGTAGAAAGTGCTTGGAACCTGCCATAAAAGAAAGAAGACTGCAACACATGGTATAAGCCTATACAAAGACTAGTAGTATATTTGTTTTGCAGTTTTTCAGAAAAATAATAATAGCAATGAACCAAATGCAAACAATGGGAAGGAGTCACAACAGCTCAAGAGCCAAAGAATGAAGTCTTGTTCTTTATTGGAATAGCAATTACAAAAGTACAAAGCAATGTAACCCAACAACATTGTTTCACACCCAATGGCGAAGTCTGTTTGTGGCAGCCAGTCCAGTTTGACCCTTTGGATATTTTTACATTGTTTGTACAGTGCTTCTTGAACTCTGTAAGCAGGGTGTGCTTCTTGAACTGTGTGAATATACACACATACACACACACACACACACACACACACACACACACACATACGCAGAGGTGAATACATTTATTGGCACACTTACAGCTCAATAAAATAATTCTTCATTCCTCTTAAAAAGTTAAATTAAAGGCTACTGTCTCATGTATATCTACATGCCTTTGCTATGTCATAAAATAAAGCAAAGAACCTGTGAAAACAGGTAAATTATTGCTTATTTTCCATAATTTAAAATAGCCTGGACAGATTTGTTGGTACCCCTTAGAAAACATAATAAATAATTGGATTATTCTGATATTTTAAAGTAATTGTTTTTTAAATTAGCATCACACATGTCCTCAATAATCTAACCAGTCATTCAGCCTATTTAAATAGAGAAATGTAGTCACTCTGCTGTTTGGTCTCACTGTGTGCCCCACACTGAACATGGACCAGAGAAAACAAAGGAGAGAGTTGTCTGAGGAGATCAGAAGGAAAATTATAGACAACTGTGTTAAAGGTAAATGCTATACGACCATGTCCATGCAGCTTGATGTTCCTGTATCTA
Source organism: Pseudophryne corroboree (assembly GCF_028390025.1). Lineage (NCBI taxonomy): Eukaryota > Metazoa > Chordata > Amphibia > Anura > Myobatrachidae > Pseudophryne > Pseudophryne corroboree. The sequence goes on from NC_086447.1 coordinate 494,047,716, forward strand.
CAGTTGCAAATGTTTTTAAGAAATTTAAAGTCATGCAACTGTAGCCAACCTCCCTGGATGCAGACACAAGAGAAAAATTAACCCTTATTGAACAATAGGATAGTGAGAATGGTTAAAAAAAAAAAAAAAGAGCCAAGGTAAACTTCCAAACAATTACAATTTGAACCACCGAGGTCAAGGTATGTCATTGTCTGATCGCACCATCCAGTGGTTTTTGAGAGACGGTGTGCTTTGTAGAAGAAGACTCAGGAGGACTCCACTTTTGAAAAAATAACATAAAAAACCCAGACTGTAATTTTCTAAAATGCATATTGACATTATGCGTCTGGGAGAATGTTCTATGAACATGAGTCTAAACTGGAGATTTCTGGCAAGTCACATCAGCTCTTTGGCCCTCATTCCGAGTTGTTCGCTCGTTCTTTTTCATCGCATCGCAGTGAAAATCCGCTTAGTACGCATGCGCAAAGTTCGCACTGCGACTGCGCCAAGTAACTTTACTATGAAGAAAGTATTTTTACTCACAGCTTTTTCTTCGCTCCGGCGATCGTAATGTGATTGACAGGAAATGGGTGTTACTGGGCGGAAACACAGCGTTTCAGGGGCGTGTGGCTGAAAACGCTACCGTTTCCGGAAAAAACGCAGGAGTGGCCGGAGAAACGGTGGGAGTGCCTGGGCGAACGCTGGGTGTGTTTGTGACGTCAACCAGGAACGACAAGCACTGAACTGATCGCACAGGCAGAGTAAGTCTGGAGCTACTCTGAAACTGCTAAGTAGTTAGTAATCGCAATATTGCGAATACATCGGTCGCAATTTTAAGAAGCTAAGATTCACTCCCAGTAGGCGGCGGCTTAGCGTGAGCAACTCTGCTAAATTCGCCTTGCGACCGACCAACTCGGAATGAGGGCCATTGTTCACAGATGAAAAAAATAAGTTGGTAAATAAAAGACCACACCTACTGTAAAACATGGAGGAGGCTTAGTTATGTTTTAGGATGCTTTTCTGCGTGCAGCCTTGAATCTGTGCAGGGCACAATGAAATAGCAAGACTGTTTAGGCATTTTGAAGTGAGACATACTGCCCAGTGTCAATGACCCAAAACACACAGCTAAAAGCACCCAAGAATGGATAAGAACAGAAGATTGGACTATTCTGCAGTGGCCTTCTATGAGCCCTGATCTGAATCCTATCGAACATTTATGGAAAAAGCTGAAGCATGCATTCTGGAGAAGGCATCCATTACACCTGACACAGCTGAAGCAGTTTGCTAAGAAAAAGTGGTCCAAACTACCTGTTGATAGATACAGAAGTCTCATTGAGAGCTATAGAAATTGCATGATTGCAGTGATTGCCTCTAAAGATTGTGTAACAAAAGATTAGGTCTCAGAATTTTTGTTAATTCTGTTTTATTTTGTGTTATTATTTAAAATAATCTGCTGAATCAAAAAAATGCTGGATGTCAATTCCTATTTGCACTTATTTTAGTGAAATGTGGATTCTTTTTTCATGGAAGGGTACCAACAAATGCGTCCACGTCTATATTTTACGTGTGTGTGTGTGTGTGTGTGTGTGTGTGTGTGTGTGTGTGTGTGTGTGTGTGTGTGTGTGTGTGTGTGTGTGTGTACAGAAAAAGAAAGAACAAAGAGGCGCTAAAATTGGTAATGATATACCCATCTCACTTGAAATAGTCCACAATTTGCTTGAAGGAAACCACTTAGAGATCCTGAAAGACGTACGTTCTTAAATGGTGAAACAAGTCAATTCAATGGTATACAGAGATGATGTAAGCCCAAATAAGGAAAACAGCTTCTTTGCTGAAGGACCGTATCATAAATTCATAAATTCTCTATAGAACTCTGATGGAAACTTGGATCCTGCAAGTAGACCCTCACACCAAAAAGACACCCAAAAAAACACAAATAGCCAGTTGTTAGATATATAAAAAGTTTTTCATTTATTATATAACCTCGTTAAGATAATTGGCTTACACTAATAATTCATAAGGGTGTGGTTTTCTTCTAACTGGGGAAAATGACATCACCACTTGTCTTTTCCCTATTATGGGTAAATGCTCCTGACAGTGGCTACTTCCCACAGTGCTGGAAGAATCCTGCCCCTTCAACCAATGTGTTTTGTCCTACACAGACTTCATCAGGCATATAGTATATATAGGTATATCAGATAGTAGTCACTTCTAGGAAGGATTACTGTCACTATTGAGAAGTGCTATTAATGTATACTGATTTTAGGACTTGATGCATATCCCCCATTCTTATAAATAATTGAGGTTGTGTTTATGCATTTTTATGTAGATTCATATAAAAATGCATAAACACAACCTCAATTTATCATACGAATGGAGGATCCGCATCAAGGGCCTAATTCATTAAGGATCGTATTTGCAAAATTGCTCGCAACAGATTTGCAAATGCAATCCTTAGCAATGGAAATGCAGGAGGAGGTGCATAGCATTTGTAACCATCAGTAACCAGCCTTCTCCCATCCCATACCAACCCTCCCACCAACTCTGACATCTTTCTCCCATGCATCTAAAGAGGAAGTCATGGCCCTCATTCGTTCCTGTCCCCTCACCACCTCCCCACTTGACCCTATCCCCTCCCACCTCCTCCGCTACCTCTCTCCTTCTGCTTGTTCCCATCTTTCCCACCTTCTCAATCTCTCCCTCTCATCAGGCACTGTCTCCTCTGCCTTCAAGCATGCACTCATCTCTCCTATTCTTAAAAAACCTACCCTTGATACAAACACTCTCCAACTACCGACCCATCTCTCTCCTCCCTTTTGCCTCCAAACTCCTTGAGCGTATTGTCTACAACCGCCTTACTTCCTTTCTTTCCTCACACTCACTGCTTGACCCATTCCAGTCTGGCTTCCGTCCTCTCCACTCCACTGAAACTGCCCTTACAAAAGTATGCAATGACTTCCATGTTGCTAAATCTAAGGGACACTACTCTCTACTTATTCTACTTGATCTCTCTGCTGCTTTTGACACTGTGGACCATCCTCTCCTACTGCAAATCCTTCACTCCATTGGTCTGCGTGACACTGCCCTCTCTTGGCTGTCTTCCTACCTTTCTGACCATTCATTCTCTGTCTCCTCTCATGACTACACCTCCCCCTCACTTCCACAAACTGTAGGGGTACCCCAAGGTTCTGTCCTTGGTCCTCTTCTCTCTCTATACATCCTTACTAGGTAAGCTCATTATTTCTTTTGGTTTCCAATATCATCTCTATGCTGATGACACTCAAATCTATCTTTCCTCTCCAGACCTCTCCCCTGCTCTCCTCACTCGTATCTCCAACTGTCTCTATGCTACCTCTTCCTGGATGTCCCAGCGCTTTCTTAAACTTAACATGTCTAAGACCGAGCTGATCATCTTCCCTCCCTCCTGCATAACCTCACCTCCTACAATCTCATTATCTATTGATGGCACTACTATCTCATCTAGCCCCCAAGTGCGCTGTCTTGGAGTAATACTTGACTCCTCCCTCTCCTTCAAACCACACATTCAGCACCTCTCACAAACCTGGCGTTTTAATCTAAAAAATATTTCCAGGATCAGACCCTTTCTAACCCAGGATGCTACTAAGACTCTTATCCACTCACTGGTCATCTCCAGACTGGACTACTGTAATCTCCTCCTGACTGGCATTCCTGACAAATACCTCTCTCCACTCGAATCTATCCTCAATGCTGCTGCCCGGCTCATTTTCCTCACCAAACGCACTACGTCCACCTCTCCTCTCTTACTAGACCTTCATTGGCTCCCCTTCCCTTTCAGAATCCATTTCAAGCTTCTCACACTTGCTTACAAAGCCCTTGCCCACTCCTCTCCCATCTACATCTCTGACCTTATCTCCCTTTACACTCCCACACGTCCTCTTCGCTCTGCTAATGCACGCCGACTCTCCTGCCTACGGATTACTTCCTCCCACTCCTACCTCCAAGATTTTTCACGTGCTGCACCACTTCTCTGGAATTCCCTTCCTCTCCCCCTCAGACTCTCCACCTCTCTACAAAACTTCAAACGGGCTCTCAAGACCCACTTCTTCACCAAACCCAGCCAAATCTCATCCTAAACCTCTGTTCCATGCTCTCTATGTACCCAATCTGTCTCACCCGTCTGTCTACCCCTCCCCTTTAGAATGTAAGCTCTCACGAGCAGGGCCCTCTTCTCTCATGTGCTTATCCTTTTCTTACTCTAATAATATTCAACTGCACCAAATCCAGCAGTCTTCTGCCACCTGATACTTATTCCAGTGTCATCTGCTGATGTAGCTATGTTTATTTACCCTGTACTTGTCCTATATTGTCGTCAACTGTAAGTTGCTGTTTTCCTGCTTGATTATTTGTTAATGTATTCTGTAATTGGGCACTGCAGAACCCTTGTGGCACCATATAAATAAAGGATAATAATAATAATTTGCAATTTGTACACTGTGATGCAAATGCAATTTTGGATGGACATCACGACCATCGCAGTGTGGCTTGCGAGGCCAAGGATACTGCGTCTGGGACACCGTCCTTAGCCTTGCCACTCCCAGAAAATGGGGCGTCCTTTCCCCCAAATGCTTCTGCCTGTCAATACCGGCCACTGGTATAAACGATCCAAGCTGAATTAGGCCCTAAGTCCTTAAAGCAGTGTACATCAAAAGCACTTCTCAATGGTGATAGTAGTCCATAGAAGCGAGACTTCGCCAACAGACTTACGTAGTCTCCTTGTGTGTAAGTAGAAATTGTGGACTATTTCAAGTGAGACTGAAAATTTTTGTATTTTATATAAATTGTCATATTTTTAATATAGTTCTAATTATACCGCAGGATAAGGGTATTTGGTTTGATATATATGTATATACATACATTTGTAGATTTAATGACATATTGGGGGGAATTCAAATGTTTGAAAAGTCAGTTGGGAGTCTGTTTTTTCCTATCTACATTTGAATTCCCCCCAATGAGTGAAGTTCTTTCCCTATTCATTAACAGAAAGCCTTAACTAACAGTCATTCACTTCAGTGTAAATTTTTAAGTCCTATGCTTCAAACCAGATTTGGCTGCTTCAGTTTGACAGATGACAATATGACATTTATACATACTTCATTGCCAGGGTTGGCATATAGGACCCTATTCAGCATGGGTCACTATTGAGATACAATCACATCTTGCCGAATATGTGCATGCATGCGGGCGCAAGGGAGATGCGATCGCATCTCATTAAGCGAACCCCACTGCCTGATTGACAGAGGCGTACACGGGGCAGCTCAAACGAGGTGGCGCTGCGCCGTTTTAGGGGCGGCAGTGTGGCGTCACACGCGGCCGCTGCAGGTGAAAACATTGGGGCATCCCTAATTCAGCGATGCAATTGCAATTGAATTGCGATCGTATTGCTGGCGAGCATTTGCATTCTGCGTGGCCTTGCCTTGAGCTGGCTTGCTAAATTAGCAAAGCTGCAACTGATGCGGAATAAGGTTCATAATGCCTAAGAACCTTGCTGAGAGACTATCAAGAAACTTGTGGAAGTGTTGTCACCTAAGTATAGGGTTATCAAGCTGCTGTTTTAAAGATGTATTAATACTGCTAACACTTTCTCCAGGTTGGCATTTAGATCATAGTGGCTTCTATTTTGCTATTGTATTCAATATTCCTGAATTGTAAATGTACCTGGACTGATAGCTGATAAAACATACCATAGTCTACAATATTGCTTTTTTAAGAAAATATCCCATTGTTAATGTGATTCATTTAGCTACTGCTTAGTCATTTAAATTGAGTCTGTTTTGATGAAGCAAGGGTATAAAGGGCAGACCAGATGGGCCAAATTGGTTCTTATCTGCTGTCAAATTCTGTGTCTGTGTTACTTTAAGTTTGCTTTACATTAGTGTATGGAGATTTTGGTTGGGGATATATTGTAAGAGCAGTGCTAGTTTGGGCAAACTGCTAACACTCAGGGTATGTACATATAACCTGAGGTCAAATTAAATAACTAAACTATCAATACATTGATATAGCCATACAACTTCAGCTTGTTTTTTTTAATTTGAACTGTTATAAAACTGATAATATGAGTTTATTATGTTTGGAGACATTTCCATTTGTTTTTCTAATATGCGCTCAATTCGATGTTATGTAATCTTAGCACAACTTCTAAGTATCGGAAAATTATTACAAGCGTACACTGTTTTATTTGACTAAAAGGTTGTGCCTTTATTCTAAAGGTGCATATACACTGTGCGATATTTTGCCAATATCGCTTTTTTCCCCCCTTCTCAGCGATATTGACTAAAATATTGCACAGTGTGTTTGCTGCAAACGACAGCCGATGCGCGTTCCCGGGGGTCAGAACGCGCATCATCTGTTGTTTGTTGGCCAAAACTGCATGTATGGGCGGGCTGCTGCTTTACATCACTGAGCAATATAGTTTGCGGTATCGCTCAGTGTACGCACAATGTCGGCCGGCCCAGGGGGGAAGGGAACACATTGTGCGATATCGCTCATGGAGTGTATCGCACAGTGTGTAGCCTTGTTTAGAAGACATTTGGTATATAATTTGTTTTCTAGACAATGAGATATATCATATATGGGCGTATATATATATATATATGACAGGAGAACCGGTACTCAGGTATCTCACAAAGCTTGACTGCTTCGACGCGCCCTCCACTCAGAGTGTGAACCCCCAATATGCAGGCAGGTAACGAGGCGGCACTCGGAATCTTGTAAGTGGTGCAAACAACCTGTGGTTTATTCAATGTTTCGGGGGTATATCCCCCTTCATCAGGAACAAACCTGATGAAGGGGGATATACCCCTGAGACGTTGAATAAACCACAGGTTGTCTGCGCCACTTACAAGACTCTGAGTGCCGCCTCGTTTTATATACATTTCAATTTTAAGCATACCTTTCTATAGAAAATGTGAATGAATGAAGGAGTATCAGAGTATCAAGCAACATTTAATACAAATCAGAGTACATTGTTTATACTAATCAAATCGTTGCTGAGGTATTAGGGTATACAAATGAATCTCTTGTTATTATTGACTAGTTTCAATATGATTTTTTTTGTTTGTTTTTACTATACCAAAGACAACTGATAAACCAATAGTGAGTATTATTACAGCAACAATAATAGTGAATTTGTCTTATCATAAATTTACTCATGTACATGTATACATTTTATGTCTCAAGGAGCCAATAACCCATGTTAATAATTGTAATTTCATCAAAGGGTCTATTTTGCAACTGTAAATGTATGTATGTTGCATTTAACTGTTGGTTGAATACACTATAGTGAGGTATGCATGTAATGAGCAACTTATGTACCAGATTGTCCACTTTCAGGGGGGTTGGCTCCACTGTCTTCTATGCTCAGCCCCCACCGGATAGTTACAGCCTTATATCATCGGGTTTGAGTCCGGATTGAAATGAGTATTTGTGTAGATAGTGTATTTATCCAGTGATTAGGTATAGAATAGGTATGAAGATAAAAGTCCACAAATTTTTGATTCATCCTTTAAATCAAATGGAACACGTGTAATGTATGCTTTTTACACTGTTGTAAAAAACATAAAAAATAGTCTGTAGTTTACATTTTGACTCTAAACTAGACTTACTCAGTCACTGATCAGCGTGACTGAGCGTGATGGGTGTTCTAGAGCAAAAAAAGCTTTCCTGTTCATCCCCACTTTTGCCCTGTATTAACCTAAGTACATTTACCTAATACTATGTTATCATTTTATTTTAAGCCATATGATGGCCTTTGTTAGGAGTCTGCCAGATATTGTTTCTAAAAGGTATACTATATTATTATTATATACAGTACTGCGTTTTTATAGTAACATTGAAACAAAGACAGTGTTTTCTTTTGCTAGTTAACAATAATAACAAGTGTGACTATGCAACCAATGTAAAAAGAAGGCAAAAGTTTTGGGTCTGCCACGAGTATTTAAACACATAATAAATATGGAATATTGAACCTGTAAATATGGAAATTCTTTTATTTATTACACAATGTATGTTTTGTTCCACAGTGTGTAATTTCTATGCAGATGACTCAAACAATACACAGTTGAAAACCTTAATATACTGTACCTATTGAACAGTTCAAAGTGCTCATTCAGTAATTGCACATTATTATTTATTTCTCATACGTCCTAGAGGATGCTGGGGACGACCTCAAGACCATGGGGTATAGACGGGATCCACAGGAGACATGGGCACTCTAAATACTTTTCATTGGGTGTGAACTGGCTCCTCCCTCTATGCCCCTCCTCCAGACCTCAGTTTTAGAAATGTGCCCAGGCAGACTGGATGCACTCTGAGGAGTTCTACTGAGTTTCTCTGAAAAGACTTATGTTAGGTTTTTTATTTTCAGGGAGATCTGCTGGCAACAGACTCCCTGCTTCGTGGGACTGAGGGGGCAGAAGCAGAACCAACTTCCTAAAGAGTTTCATGGCTCTGCTTCTGGCTAACAGGACACCATTAGCTCCTGAAGGGTACTGAACGCTAGCCGTGTCTAGATGCTGACTCCCACAGCACCCCCCTCGCAGAGCCAGAAGTCAGAAGACAGGTGAGTATGAGAAGAATGATATTCTATCAAGTCAGTAACGGCTGAGGTGCGGCGCGGCTGGCGGTAGCGCAGCGCGCCATTGCTGCCCACACACACACAGGCACTGCAGGGTGCAGGGCGTGGGGGGGGGGGGGGGCCCTGGGCAGCAAGAAAAATACCTCAAACTGGCTAAAAGGGGGCATAAGGTGCCGCTTGCACAGCCCTACCCCCACCAGTATAAATATTAGAGTGATTATCTGAGTGTAAGGATGCGCCATTGAGGGGGCGGGGCTTCTTCCTCAGGCAGCCAGCACGCCATTTTCTCTCTCTCCTCTGTCTGCAGAGAACACGCTGGTCCTCTCCTCCACTTCTGACAAGTGCAGGGTGCTATTAAGGGGGGGGCACAAAGCGATTGTGGTGCATTTTAATAGTGTGAATTACTGTTTAAAAGCGCTGTTGGACTGTGGGCGTACTGTGGGGGTAATTCCAAGTTGATGGCAGCAGGAAATTTTTTAGCAGTTGGGCAAAACCATGTGCAGTGCAGGTGGGGCAGATTTAACATGTACAGAGAGAAAGTTAGATTTGGGTGTGGTGTGTTCAATCTGCAATCTAATTTGCAGTGTAACAATAAAGCAGCAGGGACGTGCAGTCAGGGGAGGCAGTGCCTCCCCTGTCATTAATGAGTAAAATAATACAAAGAAGATACTTATGACACATAAGTATCTTCTTTATTATTTTACCTATCATTAATGTGTGAAAATCAGTTTGGGAGGCACCGATCGTGGTGCCTCCCGTAGTGATTGGGAAAGGTATGGGGGGCGGGCGCGGGCGGGGCCTAGCAATGGGCAGGAAAAGCCCATTGAAATAACATGGGAAAGCGGCACCATTAGTGGTGCCGCTTTCCTACAGGGACGTGCTTTCAACCTATGAAAGCACGTCCCTGTGAGTGAAGCCACAGTGATTGGCCAGCGGATCCGTCACTGGATCCGCTGTCAATCACTGTGTGGGCGTCGGTACCAGCGGAGGTGCGGGCGGCGGAGGTGCGGGATGCGGCGGGCCGGGCGGCGGAGGTGCTGGCGGCGGAGAGGCGGGCGGCGGTAGCGGCATTCAGGCCCCTTGTGCAAAGTTTGGCAGCGGAAGCGGTACCCATTTCAAAAATGGCGCCTCAGCATCATTTTTGAAATTCAAGATGGCCGCCGCGAGCCAATCATGGCTCGCCGCGTCATCGCCCCGCCCCCTCCCGCTGACTTATATAAGTCAGCGCGAGGCAGCGGCTGTCAGTCCGACGGCGGAGGAGGAGCGGAGAAGAGCTCCTGAAGACTGAAGACGCCGTGGAAGTCCTGGATGGGCGGCGGCTATGCAAAAGAGCTTAGCAGCCGCCGCCCACCAGGTGAAGATGCTGGAAGTCCTGGGAAGGCGGCGGCCATGCAAAAGAGCTTAAAGGCCGCCGCCTCCCAGGTGAAGACGTCGTGGAAGTCCTGGATGGGCGGCGGCTATGCAAAAGAGCTTAGCAGCCGCCGTCCACCAGGTGAAGACGCCGGAGCAAGACCCCAGAAGCCCTGGGGAGGTGGCGCCCCCCCAGGTGAAGACGCCGGAAGCCCTGGGAAGGCGGCGGCCATGCAAAAGAGCTTAAAGGCCGCCGCCCCCAGGTGAAGACCCAGTTTAATAAAGGATTTTTTAAACAATGTGTCGTGGTTTTTTTTCAATATTTTCTTTACAGGTGGACTACAGGTGCCAGCGGGCCCTTTATGTCCGGGCATGCTGGCACTTGTGGTTCTCCAAGTGCCAGCATGCTGGGGCAGGCTTGCTGGGACCTGTAGGCCACCTGTAAAGAACAATATTACTATTCTTTGCAGGTGGACTAAAGGTGCCAGCGGGCCCTTTATGTCCGGGCATGCTGGCACTTGTGGTTCTCCAAGTGCCAGCATGCTGGGGCAGGCTTGCTGGGATCTGTAGGCACCTGTAAAGAACAGAACATACAATGAACCCCGCACCCACCGCCACCAGGGGTGCGGGGCATAGCACTGGGCTATCAGCCCAGTGCTGGTTGTTGCTCGGGAGGGGGGACCCCATTTAGATTTTTTGGGGGCCCCACTTTCCGAGGAATTCCAGCCCTGGGCTGACTGGTTTGGGGGGGTGTTTAATGGCATGGCAGGGGGACCCCACACTGAGTGTCTCCCCTGCTATGGCATTATCCCCCCTGGCTGGTTCTGCCTGGTGCTGGTTTTAGTGGTGTGGGGGGACTGCACTTTTTTTTTTCCGGGAGGGGGGGGGGGGGGGTGTTTAGCTGCAGTGCCTCCCCAGGCCCTGACCTCACCGCACGTCACTGTAAAGCAGTGATAATGCTGATTATCTAACAGGAATGAAAGCTATACCTTATACACACTTAGAATACACTTTACCATGGGGCCGCTGCAGCCACTAAACCTAGTACACACGCTACGTACTTTATACACTGTTTGCGTACGGAGTCCCGTATCACTGTACGGACTTAGCGCACAAACGCCGCGCGCACACACCCAGAGATACACTTTAAACCTTTACAGTAATGCAATGCAATGCTATTACACTTTAAACCTTATGCAGCAATGCAGTGTGATGCTATTACACTTTAAACCTTATGCAGCAATGCAGTGTGATGCTATTACACTTTAAACCTTAGCAGGGAAAGAAATACACAACACCACTCTGTAGTTAAACCACTGGGTTCCGACACCACAGCGTATTATTGCTGAAAGGCAGAGCCGGCCATAGGCGTAGGCAAACTAGGCAATTGCCTAGGGCATTTGATATGCCTAGGGGCATCAGCAGCTTCTGCTGATTAAAATGATATGCGGCATGCCTATTTTCTGTGTGTAGCATTTCATATGCAGATACAGCCACAGTCCCACACAGTATATAGGCATGCTGCATATCATTTTAATCAGCAGAATCTGCTTGTGCATCCTAGCCACATAGTAATGCAAATAAGATGCATTTTCATTAAAAAAAATGTGCCCGACATTAGCATTAAGGCAAGATTTATAAGGACACATCTGTATCCAAGCAGAGGCAGAGGTCACAGGTCACAGTGTTAGTGGCAGTGTGAGTGCTGTGTTGTGCATGTGAGTGGGTTGGTTGTGCAGCAGTGTTCGTAATATGTGTAAGGAGCATTATGTGTGTCATGTCAAAATGCATTAATAATGTGCAACATATGTGTAAGGAGCACTATGTGTGTCATCATGTGTATAAGGGCATTAATAATGTGCGACATGTGTAACGGTACTACTGTATGTGTTTCATTATGTGTATAGGGGCACTAATAATGTGCAACAAATGTGTAGGGAGCACAATGTGTGTCATTATGTGTATAAGGGCATTAATAATGTGCAGCATATGTGTAAAAGGGCATTAATAAAGGTTGTCATAATGTGTAAGGCGCATTATGTTTATAAGGACATTAATAATGTGTCTCATGTGTAAGGGGCTTTACTGTGTGGCATTATGTGAATAAGGTGCTCTACTATGTGGCATTGCGTATAGAAAGGGCACTACTGTGTCATCTAATGTAAATAAAGAGCAATAGGGTGTGGTGTAATGTGAATAAGGGGCTCTACTGTGAGGAGTAACGTTTATAAGGTAAAGTGATACTACTGTGGGATGTAATATGAATTATGGACACTATCGCATGATCAAATGTGAATAAAGTTGCAGTACTGTGTGGCATAATTGGAATTGGGGTTACTATTGTGTGGCCATGCCTCTTGCCAGCAAAAACACACCCCTTTTTGGCCTGTGCGACAAATGTGCAAACTGTTTCTATTAAAAAATATAGGGGGTATAAACCTCAAAATAAGGCCTGCCATGGATGAGGGGTGGTGGTGCTGGGAAAGAGGTGCAAGGTCAGAGGCGGAAACAGTGGTGGTGCTAGGGGGCACCAGCCAAAATCTTGCCTAGGGCATCCTATTGGTTAGGGCCGGCTCTGCTGAAAGGGGGTTACAATACAAACAATACAATACAATATAACAGAGTAAATGGCTACATTCAATGGTACATACTTGAGTGGACAAGCTTGCGCAACCCGGCCGGTCCCCGGTCATCTGATAGATAACTTTGTGAGTCTTGTGTGTGACCAGGCTGCAGCAGGCTTTATTTATACAATTCTTCCAAAAGCAATACAATGGATACTGTAATCCCTTTGTCCATTGGACACAGGAATGCACTTTTGCAGTACAGGAGAGGTCATAGGTCGATTTGAATAGGTAGGCGACGTCTTTCCCAACTGCTCTTGTGGGTGGTCTCCTCTGGATTCCCGCCGCATACATAATGTACAGTAAATACAGTTTGTCTCTATATTCTGCTCCTGCACATAACTATCCGCAGGAACATGCAATCTTCCTCAAACCAACACCGGAATGTTTCCCTTAAAATACCCTACAGCTGGATACCAAACACCACCTTGTAACCTTGTTCTGTCCCCTCCTATCCTGTAAAGGTGAATCCCTTTGTTCTGTTACCATTTAAACTGATGTTAATTTCTGATGTGGTGCTAGGAGACTATGTGTACATTGTGCACTATTTGGATTAAATATGTAATGTGTTTTGATAGCCTTCCGTGCGTTCAGAAACTCTACCGTAAATACTCATACCACGCGCTAATGCGCAGGACCGCGGGAGCGACCATACGCAAATTGCGGATGTGCGCACGCACGACAGAACAAGTGCACGCAGGGAGGCCATCTGTGTGTAGTTTGTACTGCAATATTTTTCGACTTTGACAGCAGCCAGTATTTACCCTGCACAGAAACAAAATAACCCACCCAAATCTAACTCTTTCTGCAAATGTTATATCTGCCCCCCCTGCAGTGCACATGGTTTTGCCCTGCTAAAAAATATCCTGCTGCGATCAACTTGGAATTACCCCCTGTGTTCACAAGCAATACTGGCGCTGGGATTGTGAACTGGCTGCTCCTATCCTGTGTCTCTCTGACAGATTTTACTGTGGGTCTGTCCCCAAATAAGTCCCAGTGTGTCTGTGAGTGTGCTGTACATGTGTGAGGCATGTCTGAGGCAGGGAGTTCCTCCCCGGAGGAAGCCATTTTAGGGACACAGAGTTGTAATGTGGTGGCGCTGCCGGCACACCAAGAGCCTGCATGAGTGAAAGAGATACGTGACAGTATGCAGTTGATTAACTGAAGATTAGATAAGTCTGAATCTAAGCCTGCATGCTGGAGAAAATCTGTGGAAGATGTGATTTTTCAGGATGCTGTTATTCCTTATGCAGGCAGCCCCTCTGGGTCACATAAGAGACCATTTGCGAATGTTGTTAACACGGATACAGACACGGACTCTGATTCTTGTGTCGACGATAGTGACTCTAGAGAGATAGATCATAAATTGGCAATAAGTATACAATATATGATTGTGGCTATAAGGGACATGTTGGAGGTTACAGAAACCACTCCTGTACCTCAGGAGAAGGCTTATTTATGTAAGGAAAAGAAATCCAAAGTCATGTTCCCTCCTTCACACGAACTAAATGCTCTGTTTGAAGGGATGTGGGTGAATCCTGATAAGAAATTTCATATTCCCAAAAGGATTCAGATAGCTTACCCTTTCCCGGCTGAGGACAGAAAAAAATGGGAGTCACCCCCTGTGTTAGACAGTGCGCTTTCCAGGTGTTAGGATTACTAGGTTTCTCTGTGTGTGCATACCTGAAATGAGGTCAGCTGAAGCCAGGTGTAAATTAAAACAAGGTTTATTGTAGAAAAGAACCAGTAGAATATCAGCATACAAAAACTGGATCCTTGATTAACATGGAACAGAACACAATATTCCCAGATAATTGTAATGGCTTGTTATAGAAACGGGGAGGATGATTATGCTCGAGTATAGGTATAGTCCAGGTTAATTACAGAGGTGAAATGAACATGAAGAAATCCGGGTTTAGACCAAGCAGGGGGAAAATAACATACCAAAACGTAGTAATCAGGCAGGGGTGGAAACAGACTGCAAATAATAATTCAGGAATGCAGATGTTGATCCAGCAGGGTTAGAAGTCTTGTAGCAAGGCATATGTAACAGCAAACTGCAGGAAATGTCTCCAAGATGTAGGTATGGCAGGAGCAGGACAGGATAACTGGAGAGAGCCTAGTCACACTCCAGACGGAACCACAATGATCTGCACATGAATGCTGGTGAGCTGGAGCTAAATAGCAGCACAAGGTGTTGGCCACAGCTGCTCACAATCAGGTAATCAACCTGCAGGGACAGTGTGTGCAACTGCCATTCAGACCTAAGGCAGCAAGTGAGACCCCTAGAGGCAGGAATGAGACAATGCAAGGCAACACAAACACACAGACATTCCTAACACCAGGTTGACAAAGAAGGTAATTCTCCCTGCTCCTGGCACGGCTTCTCTTAAAGAGCCGGCAGACCGCAAAATGGAAACGACATTGAAATCCATTTATGTTACCAATGGTACACTGCTCAGGCCCACTATTGCCTGCGCATGGGTGAGTCGCGCTATTGAAAAATGGTCAGAAGCGTGTCATCAGAAATTGACACGATTGATAAAGATGAGATACTCCTTAGGTTGGGGAATATCAAGGACGCTACCGCCTACATGCTGGAAGCAATGAAGGATATTGGATTCTTAAGTTCACAGGCCGCTACCATGGCAGTATCGGCTAGGCGGGCTTTGTGGATTCGCCAGAGGAATGCGGATGCAGGTTCCAAAAGAAACATGGAGGCGCTCCCATATAAAGGTGAAGCCTTATTTGGCGATGGCCTGGATGCGTTAGTCTCGGCGACCACTGCAGGTAAGTCGACATTTTTGTCCTCTGCACCTTCACCGGCAAAAAAAAACTATCACCCGCAAATGCAGTCCTTTCGGCCCAATAAATACAAAAAGACGAGAGGTTCCCCCTTCTTTGCAGGTAGGGGAAGGGGAAAGAAGCCCACAGCGGCTCAGAGCAGAAGTCTACCCCTACTTCTGCAAAATCCTCAGCATGACGCTGGAACTCCCTTGCGGGAGGCCGCTCGGGTGGGGGCACGTCTCAAACTCTTCAGCCAAGGTTGGATTCTTTCTGGCCTGGATCCCTGGGTGTTGCAAATAGTATCCGAGGGATACAAACTGGAGTTTCAAGACGTTCCTCCATGCCGATTTTTCAAATCGACCTTGCCAGTTTCTCCACCAGAAAGAGAAGCAGTAACAGCGGCAATCCAAAAGTTATGTCAAGAGTAGACCAGGTCATAATCCTGGTACCATTGTCACAACAAGGGCGGGGTTATTATTCAAGTCTCTTTGTTGTTTTTCCGAAGTCGGACGGCTCGGTCAGACCGATCCTAAATCTAAAGGATCTGAATTGTTATCTGAAAAGGTTCAAGTTCAAGATAGAATCACTTAAAGCGGTGATTGCCAGTCTGGAGGAGGGGGACTACTTGGTGTCGGTGGACATAAAGGATGCTTACCTGCATGTTCCCATTTCTCATACGTCCTAGAGTATGCTGGGGACTCCGTAAGGACCATGGGGTATAGACGGGATCCGCAGGAGACATGGGCACACTATAAGACTTTGAATGGGTGTGAACTGGCTCCTCCCTCTATGCCCCTCCTCCAGACTCCAGTTAGATTCTGCGCCCAGAGGAGACTGGTCACACACTAGGGGAGCTCTACAGAGTTTCTCTGAAAAGACTTTATGTTAGGTTTTTTATTTTCAGGGAGACCTGCTTGCTACAGGCTCCCTTCATCGTGGGACTGAGGGGAGAGAAGTCAGACCTACTTCTTCTGAGTTAAGGGCCCTGCTTCTTAGGCTACCGGACACCATTAGCTCCAGGGGGTTCGATCACTTGGTGCGCCTAGCTGCTTGTTCCCGGAGCCGCGCCGTCAACCCCCTCACAGAAGCCAGAAGAAAGAAGCCGGGTGAGTATTAGAAGAACAGAAGACTTCAGTGACGGCAGAAGACTTCAGAGTCTCGGAGATACCTGCGCCATTGCTCCCACATACAAGCGGCACTACAAGGGAGCAGGGCACAGGGGGGGGGCGCCCTGGGCAGCAATATACCTCTTCAATAAGCCTGGCAAAAGATGTATACAGTGCATAGGCACTGTATACAGACCCCCGCCAGTATAAAAATGTAAAATAATGGCGGGTCTGAAGCACGTCGACAAGGGGGCGTGGCTTAGCCCTCACAACTCGATACAGCGCCATTTTCTCCTCACAGAGACGCTGTCCCCGCCAAAGCACTGTTAGACAGATAGCAGTGAAAAACGAGGGGGGGGCACAGTGATTTAGTCCAATTATAGGAAATGTAGCACTATGGGGGTCATTCTGAGTTGTTCGCTCGCAAGCTGCTTTTAGCAGCTTTGCACACGCTAAGCCGCCGCCTACTGGGAGTGAATCTTAGCTTCTCAAAATTGCGAACGAAAGATAAGCACAATTGCGAATAGACACTTCTTAGCAGTTTCTGAGTAGCTTCAAACTTACTCGGCATCTGCGATCAGTTCAGTGCTTGTCGTTCCTGGTTTGACGTCATAAACACACCCAGCGTTCGCCCAGACACTCCTCCGTTTCTCCAGCCACTCCCGCGTTTTTCCCAGAAACGGTAGCGTTTTTTCACACACTCCCATAAAACGGCCTGTTTCCGCCCAGAAACACCCACTTACTGTCAATCACACTACGATCACCAGAACGAAGAAAAAACCACGTAATGCCGTGAGTAAAATACCTAACTGCATAGCAAATTTACTTGGCGCAGTCGCAGTGCGAACATTGCGCATGCGCAGTTAGCGGAAAATCGCTGCGATGCGAAGAAAAATACAGAGCGAACAACTCGGAATGACCCCCTATATACTATAATGTGCGTGTAGTAAATGAGTTGTATATAAGTTTCTGTGTTTTCCCTGTCAGATATACCCATTATAGCTTTTTAGTACACATGTGTCGACATGTGTGAGTGCTCTGCCGCAAAACAGCTATGGGAATCCCTCTGTCGGCATTGCCGACTCCTGATGGTACTTGATTCAGTAGATGAAGTGTCAGCAGGTCGGTAGGATGCTTTTTCAAAAGTAAACACTGTATGGGAGACACAGTAGTATGTGGGTGACCCTGTCGGCACCAACTGTTATTACTGGGTGTAAATTAACATGATGTAAATAACCTATACCTGTATATATATATATATATATATAGAGAGTACGGTTCCATTGGCCTGTAGCTCGAGCACAGACGTGGTTGTATTTGTGGGGGAGTGATATTAAAATGATGTGTATATACTTCCTGTTGTCCAAGAATACTATGTTTTATGTCGACCATAAGGTTTCCTGGTTAGATCCACAACTTGGGCATTCTGTACATGGTCATACACATTCAGAACACATTAATGTCACTAGGGGCCCTGCGGTTCCGGACAAAATACTTATATGTATGATATATATATATAGGATATGTGCAGAGGCGTCACTAGGGTTGGTGTCACCCGGTGTGGTAACTCATGGTGTCACCCCCCACGTACTTCCTCCCATATTATACCACACGGAATCTTGGCGGGGGGTGGTGACGGGGCGTCGATGCACCGTTTCAGGGGCGTGGTCCGGACAACGCAGACGTTTCTGGACCATATGTGGGGCAGGCTGCAGTGGCTGCATGACAGCACACGCAGCCGCTGCGACCCAAAAGATGGCGGCCAGGCGACTGCCTTTACAGCTAGGCTGCGGAGGGAGAGGGCTACCCTTAAAATGCGAGCGCATCTATGTATAGCAATGCGCTCGCATATCAGCGGGGGGGGGGGCGGACTTGGCATGTGGGGTGCCCTTAACCTGTGCTGGGGAGCCCCCCCACATGCTAGAGAAAGCAGTTGTAGTTTTGCTACTTTTAGCAAAACTACTACTGATGCTGAATTAGGCCCAAAATCCATTGATATGTCAACAGTCATGGATGAGTGCATACACACGCACCCGCTAGCGACCCAAATATTAAAGCAAAAATTACGGGTAGCTGGAGCACTGCTTCCCACTACCCCTTATTATTCCCCCTTACTGCTCTGGGCAGTGGGAGCATCACTCTCCCGCTGTCTGCGTCCACAATTGAGGCGTTCTATTTCTGTCTGTGTAGTGGGAGCGTGCTACGGTACGCTCTGCTGCTCCAAACTGGCAGCTGAAACGACTGACAGCCAGCCAGGGAGTGACAGCAGCAGCCAGCAGGAGACTCCAAGTTCAATGAACTGCACACTGCATTACAGGTCCTCCCTATTGTAATGCAGCGGCAGCACTACAGAATGCAGTCTCCTCCCACTTCTCCCTCCCAGTATTGCTAGCGGCGCTGGCGGGCATGGTAACATCACGAAGACTGATGTCATAGCCAGTGCCAGATTAAGGTTCACATGGGCCTGGAGCTGAAATTCATGAAAGGCCTATTGTGTGCTGCCGCAGGGGATGTGACTAGTGATGTGGGGGGCATGACCAGTGGTGTGGTGTGGTGGTGTGATCTGCATCATGGGTTGTATCAAGAGCCTTCCTTTAATTGCCCTGCCCCTACACACTTCCATCCTGCAGCTTGGCATATTTGCGTCAATCACGACTAGGGTGCACGTGTGCGTCTAAGTACAAGCACCCATAGGAATACATGAGCAGCGTACTAAACCGCAGCTCAGCTGGTGAAATGTGGTGTCATGTGGTGACATGTGGGGATATGGGGTATCATGTATTGAAATGTGGTGTCATGTGGTGACATGTGGGGATATGGGGTATCATGTATTGAAATGTGGTGTCATGTGGGGATATGGGGTATCATGTATTGAAATGTGGTGTCATGTGGTGACATGTGGGGATATGGGGTATCATGTATTGAAATGTGGTGTCATGTGGGGATATGGGGTATCATGTATTGAAATGTGGTGTCATGTGGTGACATGTGGGGATATGGGGTATCATGTATTGAAATGTGGTGTCATGTGGTGACATGTGGGGATATGGGGTATCATGTATTGAAATGTGGTGTCATGTGGTGACATGTGGGGATATGGGGTATCATGTATTGAAATGTGGTGTCATGTGGTGACATGTGGGGATATGGGGTATCATGTATTGAAATGTGGTGTCATGTGGTGACATGTGGGGATATGGGGTATCATGTATTGAAATGTGGTGTCATGTGGTGAATTGTGGTGTTGTGGTGAAATGTGGCATCTTGGTGGTGACATGTGGGGATATGTGGTATCATGTGGTGTCTTAGAGGTGGCATTAGATGTACTTGGTGGTGGCACTGATTAATCTCCCCTACACAGCAACCGCAAACATATCCCTGTCCAAGAACCCATTACTGAAGCACTCCATCCACGTACATCCATTACCCCATCTCTCCCCAATTCATTATCAATCCCTCCTCCCAACACCCATTAGCACATTCATCCACCCACCCTTTCAGCTCCCATAAAGCTTCCCTCACAGCAGCACTAACACTACACTAATACAGCACCCATACTACGCTCACACAGCAGCACCCATACTACGTTCACACAGCACCCATACTACGCTCACACAGCACCCATACTACGCTCACACACATACTACGCTCACACAGCACCCATACTACGCTCACACAGCACCCATACTACGCTCACACACATACTACGCTCACACAGCACCCATACTACGCTCACACAGCAGCACCCATACTACGCTCAAACAGCACCCATACTACGCTCACACACATACTACGCTCACACAGCAGCACCCACTCTATGCTCACACAGCACCCATACTACGCTCACACAGCAGCACCCATACTACACTCACACAGCACCCATACTACGCTCACACAGCAGCACCCATACTACACTCACACAGCACCCATACTACGCTCACACAGCAGCACCCATACTACGCTCACACAGCACCCATACTACGCTCACACAGCAGCACCCATACTACGCTCACACAGCACCCATACTACGCTCACACAGCAGCACCCATACTACGCTCACACAGCACCCATACTACGCTCACACAGCAGCACCCACTCTACGCTCACACAGCACCCATACTACGCTCACACAGCAGCACCCACTCTACGCTCACAGCAGCACTCATACTTCACTCACACAGCAGCACCCATACTACGCTCACACAGCAGCACCCATACTACGCTCACACAGCAGCACCCATACTACTCTCACACAGCGGCACCCATACTACGCTCACACAGCACCCATACTACGCTCACACAGCAGCACCCATACTACACTCACACAGCAGCACCCATACTACGCTCACACACCAGCACCCATACTACGCTCACACAGCGGCACCCATACTACTCACACAGCGGCACCCATACTACACTCACACAGCAGCACCCATACTACGCTCACACACCAGCACCCATACTACGCTCACACAGCGGCACCCATACTACTCACACAGCGGCACCCATACTACACTCACACAGCGGCACCCATACTACGCTCACACAGCGGCACCCATACTACGCTCACACAGCACCCATACTACACTCACACATCGGCACCCATACTACGCTCACACAGCACCCATACTACACTCACACCGGCACCCATACTACGCTCACACAGCACCCATACTACACAGCACCCATACTACTCTTACACAGCACCCACACTTCATTCACACAGCACCCATACTACACTCACACAGCAGCACCCATACTACACAGCACCCATACTACACTCACACATCGGCACCCATACTACACAGCACCCATACTACACTCACACAGCTGCACCCATACTACGCTCACACAGCACCCATACTACACTCACACATTGGCACCCATACTACTCTCACATAGCACCCATACTACATTCACACAGTGGCACCCATACTATGCTCACACAGCACTCATACTACAGTCACAAGCGGCACCCATACTACATTAACACAGCCCCAATTAGCTCCCCCCCCCCCCCACCTAACACTCAGTAACCCAACAATTTCTACATCCCAATGCCCATTAACACATTCAGCCTCATACACACACACCTCATAAATCGATTCTGCTAATCATGGAGCATTTATAGAAGTTACCTGGCTGGCATCATGCAGCACATCACCAGCAGCTCCTTCCTCCTGTAGTATAGTGTGGGAGGCGGAGCTTGTGTGTGTCAGGCTCAGGACCCGAGTGAGGAGAGAGTGTCCGGACTCTGGAGGAAAGGGGAGGGTCGGCCACTGCACTGCCTGCACGGCTCTGTACTGCGCTGCCTGCTGATCTCACTAAACAGGTGAGAGTGTCGGACTTTAGGAGGCGGGGCCTGGAAGGAGGGGGTATGGTCTCAGCCGTGGACCAGTGTTTCTCATGTCAGGGGATGGGGGTGCGTGTGAGTGCGCGGCTCGTTTTGGTGTCACCCTATTGAAGGGTGACACCCGGGTGCGGGCCGCACCCCCCGCACCCACCTCATGACGCCACTGGATATGTGTTATATGTGTATTAAAATATGTATATTCATATTACAATTTCTAATGAATGCTGAAGTAAAATTATTCCTTCTCATGTGCAGGTCGCTCTGTTGATAAAGCTCTAGGTCAGCCGTGACGAGATGGTCTCAAATCATCAAGGCTGCCGTGTGACTACAAGAGGTATGGGACTCTTGGGTGCGCGGGCCATTTCCATGGCCCTCTCGACTGGAGGGCGTTGTGGATTCACCAAGGGAATGCTGAGGCTGACTCCGAGAGATACTGGAGTATCTTCCCTATGGAGGTGTAACCGGTGTTTGGGGATGCCTTGGTTAAGTTAATCTCGGCAGATACCACTGGTAAGTCTACCTTCTTGAGATAGGTTCCCTCACAACGGTTGATGACGCATTCTTTTGTGGGATGCAGTCCTTTTAACCGGTTGGATACCGTTCTTTTCTCTTACGTCCTAGAGGATGCTGGAGACTCCGTAAGGACCATGGGGAATAGACGGGCTCCGCAGGAGACATGGGCACTATAAAGAAACTTTAGAATGGGTGTGCACTGGCTCCTCCCTCTATGCCCCTCCTCCATACCTCAGTTTGATACTGTGCCCAGAGGAGACTGGGTGCACTACAGGGAGCTCTCCTGAGTTTCTCTGAAAGTAAGAATTTTGTTAGGTTTTTTTATTTTCAGGGAGCCCTGCTGGCAACAGGCTCCCTGCATCGTGGGACTGAGGAGAGAGAAGCAGACCTACTTCAATGCTAGGCTCTGCTTCTTAGGCTACTGGACACCATTAGCTCCAGAGGGAGTCGGAACGCAGGTCTTCCCTCGCCGTTCGTCCTGGGGCTGCGCCGCCGTCCTCCTCACAGAGCCGGAAGATAGAAGCCGGGTGAGTATAAGAAGATAGAAGACTTCAGAGGCGGCAGAAGACTTCAGATCTTCGCTCCCACACACAACACACAAGGCAGGCAGTGATGGGTGCAGGGCGCAGGGGGGGCGCCCTGGGCAGCAATTTTAAACCTCTAGGACTGGCCAGACATTATATATAGGCTCTGAGGGCTGTATATAGAAAACCCCCACCAGTTTTTAAAGAAATCAAGCGGGACCGAAGCCCGCCACTGAGGGGGCGGAGCTTGATCCCTCAGCACTAACCAGCGCCATTTTCTCCACAGCACACCGCTGAGAAGCTGGCTCCCCGGACTCTCCCCTGCTGAACCCGGTGACAGAGGGTTTTAAAGAACGGGGGGGCACATAATTTGGCGCAGTTGATATATCATAAAAAGCGCTCTATATATCTGGGATTTTTTTTCCAGGGTCATTGGCGCTGGGTGTGTGCTGGCATACTCTCTCTCTGTCTCTCCAAAGGGCCTTGTTGGGGAACTGTCTCCAGATTAGAGATTTCCCTGAGTGTGTGGGGTGTCGGTATGTGTGTCGGCATGTCTGAAGCGGAAGGCTCTTATAGGGAGGAAGTGGAGCAAATGAGTGTGGTGTCTCCGTCGGCAACGCCGGCACCTGACTGGTTGGATATGTGGAATGTTTTAAATGCAAATGTGAATTTATTACACAAAAGGCTGGACAAAGCGGAGTCCAGGGAATGTACAGGGAGTCAAGCCCTGACTTTCACTATGTCGCAGGGAACGTCTGGGTCTCAAAAGCGCCCACTATCCCAAGTAGTAGACACTGATACCGACACGGATTCTGACTCCAGTGTCGACTACGATGATGCGAAGTTGCAGCCAAGGTTTGCAAAAAGTATTCAGTATATGATTATTAAAATAAAAGACGTGTTGCATATAACAGATGACCCCTCTGTACCTGACACGAGGGTCCACATGTTTAAAGAAAAGAAGCCTGAGGTTACTTTTCCCCCTTCACATGAGCTAAACGAGTTGTTTGAAAGGGCTTGGGAAACTCCAGACAAAAAACTGCAGATTCCCAAAAGGATTCTTATGGCGTATCCTTTCCCGGCTAAGGACAGGATACGGTGGGAATCCTCCCCAAGGGTGGACAAAGCGTTGACACGCTTATCCAAGAAGGTAGCGCTGTCGTCTCAAGATACCGCAACACTCAAGGATCCTGCTGATCGCAGGCAGGAAACTACCTTGAAGTCAATTTACACACATGCTGGTACGTTACTCAGACCGGCGATAGCGTCGGCTTGGGTTTGTAGCTCTGTTGCAGCTTGGACAGATACCTTATCTGCTGATATTGATACGCTGGATAAGGAAACCATTTTATTGACCCTTGGTCATATTAAGGATGCTGTCCTGTATATGAGAGATGCTCAGAGAGACGTTGGCCTACTGGGTTCCAGAGCCAACGCTATAGCAATTTCTGCTAGGCGAGCCCTATGGACCCGACAATGGACGGGTGATGCCGACTCGAAGAGGCATATGGAGGTTTTGCCTTACAAGGGTGAGGACTTATTTGGGGAAGGTCTCACGGACCTGGTTTCCACAGCTACTGCAGGTAAATCAACTTTTTTGCCTTATGTTTCCTCACAGCCTAAGAAAACGCCTCATTATCAGATGCAGTCCTTTCGGTCGCATAAATCCAAGAGAGTACGGGGATCTTCCTTTCTTGCCAGAGGTAAGGGCAGGGGGAAAAAGCTGCCAACTACAGCTAGTTCGCAGGAGCAGAAGTCCTCCCCGGCTTCTACAAAATCCACCGCATGACGCTGGGGCTCCGCTGAGGGAGTCCGCCCCAGTGGGGGCACGTCTTCGACTTTTCAGCCACGTCTGGATTCAATCACAGGTGGATCCCTGGGCAATAGACATTGTTTCCCAGGGTTACAAGCTGGAATTCGAAGAGGTGCCTCCTCGCCGGTTTTTCAAATCGGCCCTACCAGCTTCTTCCCCGGAGAGGGAAGTAGTTTTAAATGCAATTCAAAAATTGTGTCTTCAACAAGTGGTGGTCAAAGTTCCCCTGCTTCAACAGGGGACGGGGTACTACTCAACCCTGTTTGTGGTCCCAAAACCGGACGGTTCGGTCAGACCCATTCTGAATTTAAAATCCTTAAACCTATACTTGAAAAGGTTCAAATTCAAGATGGAATCGCTCAGAGCGGTCATCGCCAGCCTGGAGGGGGGGGGGATTATATGGTGTCCCTGGACATAAAGGATGCATACCTTCATGTCCCCATATATCCTCCTCATCAGGCGTTCCTGAGATTTGCTGTACAGGATTGTCATTACCAATTTCAGACGTTGCCGTTTGGGCTTTCCACGGCCCCGAGGATTTTCACCAAGGTAATGGCGGAAACGATGGTGCTCCTGCGCAAGCAGGGAGTCACAATTATCCCGTACTTGGACGATCTCCTAATAAAAGCGAGATCGAGAGAACAGTTGCTGAACAGCGTATCACTCTCCCTGAGGGTGTTGCAGCAGCACGGCTGGATTCTCAATCTACCAAAGTCACAGTTGGATCATAAGAGCTTCAACACAGGTGTACCATCTAGGAGGGTACACCCAGAAAGGGTAGTCTGCAGGACACACCTGAAGAGGGTCCACCTAATTTTAATATCCAATAAATATACACAACCCAGTCCATGTCTCACGAGATATCATTGTACCCATAAGATATATTGTGTCATTCCCCACCAGCACATATCAATCCCCCCTTCCCCTCGTAATTTTCCTTTCCCCCGCCCGCCACCCAAAGAGCGCGCTGACCTACTTCTTCCAAATACAGTTGGTTCCCGACCCGTTTGCCTTTCTTAGGCATGATTCTGGATACGGAACAAAAAAGGGTTTTTCTCCCGATGGAAAAGGCCCAGGAACTCCAGAACGTGGTCAGGGACCTGTTAAAGCCAAAGAGGGTGTTGGTCCATCAATGCACTCGAGTTCTGGGAAAGATGGTGGAGTCTTACGAGGCCATTCCATTCGGCAGGTTCCATGCGAGGACCTTTCAGTGAGACCTTCTGGACAAGTGGTCCGGGTCACATCTACATATTCATCAGATGATCAGCCAGTCCCCCAGGGCCAGGGTATCTCTCTGGTGGTGGCTGCAGAGTGCTCACCTTCTAGAGGGTCGCAGGTTTGGCATTCAGGACTGGGTTCTGGTGACCACGGACGCAAGCCTCCGAGGATGGGGAGCAGTCACACAGGGTAGAAACTTCCAGGGTCTGTGGTCAAGCCAGGAGGCTTGTCTACACATCAACGTACTGGAATTGAGGGTCATATACAACGGCCTACGTCAAGCTGAGAAATTTCTTCGCGGCCTACCGGTTCTGATTCAGTCAGACGTCACGGCAGTGGCTCATGTAAACCGCCAAGGTGGAACAAGGAGCAGAGTGGCAATGGCGGAAGCCACCAGAATTCTTTGCTGGGCGGAAAATCATGTAAGCACTCTGACAGCAGTCTTCATTCCGGGAGTGGACAACTGGGAAGCAGACTTCCTCAGCAGACACGATCTCCATCCAGGAGAGTGGGGACTTCATCAAAAAATCTTTGCAGAAATTGCAAGTCAGTGGGGACTGCCTCAAATAGACATGATGGCGTCACGCCTCAACAAAAAGCTCCCGAGGTATTGTGCCAGGTCAAGGGACCCTCAGGCGGTAGCAGTGGATGCCCTGGTGACTCCGTGGGTGTTTCTGTCGGTCTATGTGTTCCCTCCTCTTCCTCTCATCTCAAAAATATTGAGAATCATAAGACGAAAAGGAGTACAGGCAATTCTCATTGTTCCAGATTGGCCTCGAAGGGCCTGGTATCCGGATCTGCAGGAAATGCTCACAGAAGATCCGTGGCCTCTTCCTCTCAGAGAGGACCTGTTGCAACAGGGGCCATGTCTGTTCCAACACTTACAGCAGCTGCGTTTAATGGCATGGCGGTTGAACGCCGGATCCTAGCTGAAAAGGGCATTCCGGATGAGGTCATTCCTACGCTGATAAGGGCTAAGGAGGAGGTGACAGCGAAACATTATCACCGTATCTGGAGGAAGTATGTGTCTTGGTGTGAGACCAAGAATGCTCCTTCGGAAGAATTCCATCTGGGCCGTTTTCTCCACTTCCTACAGACTGGAGTGAATTTGGGCCTAAAATTGGGTTCCATTAAGGTACAGATTTCGGCCCTGTCCATTTTCTTTCAGAAGGAATTGGCTTCTCTACCAGAAGTCCAGAGTTTTGTGAAGGGAGTGCTGCATATCCAGCCTCCTTTTGTGCCCCCAGTGGCACCATGGGACCTTAACGTGGTGTTACAGTTCATTAAGTCTCACTGGTTTGAGCCTCTTCAAACCGTGAAATTAAAGTATCTCATTCGGAAAGTGGTTATGTTGTTGGCCTTGGCATCTGCAAGGTGGGTGTCCGAATTGGCGGCCTTGTCTCACAAGAGCCCCTATTTGACCTTCCATGTGGATAGAGCGGAGTTGAGGACTCGTCCTCAATATTTGCCTAAGGTGGTTTCTTCATTTCATATGAACCAACCTATCGTGGTGCCTGTGGCTACGAGTGACTTGGAGGATTCCAAGTCCCTGGATGTAGTCAGGGCCTTAAAAATCTATGTAGCCAGGACGGGTCGAGTTAGGAAAACAGAGGCACTGTTTGTCCTGTATGCAGCCAACAAAGTTGGCGCTCCTGCTTTGAAGCAGACTATCGCTCGCTGGATCTGTAACACGATTCAGCAGGCTCATTCTGCGGCAGGATTGGCGTTAACAAATTCGGTAAAGGCCCATTCCACTAGGAAGGTGGCCTCTTCTTGGGCGGCTGCCCGAGGCATCTCGGCTTTACAGCTTAGCCGAGCAGCTACCTGGTCAGGTTCAAATACTTTTGCAAAGTTCTATAAGTTTGATACCCTGGCTGATGAGGACCTTGCGTTTCCTCAGTCGGTGCTGCAGAGTCGTCCGCACTCTCGCGCCCGTTCTGGAGCTTTGGTATAATCCCTATGGTCCTTACGGAGTCCCCAGTATCCTCTAGGACGTAAGAGAAAATAAGATTTTAAACCTACCGGTAAATCTTTTTCTCCTAGTCCGTAGAGGATGCTGGGCGCCCGTCCCAGTGCGGACAACTTTCTGCAAGACTTGTATATAGTTATTGCTTGCATAAGGGTTATGTTACAGTTTTGTTCAGTCTTTGACTGATGCTGTTCTGTTTCATACTGTTGACTGGTTCGTATATTCCAGGTTATACGGTGTGGGCTGGTGTGAATCTTGCCCTTGGATTAACAAAATCCTTTCCTCATACTGTCCGTCTCCTCTGGGCACAGTTTCTCTAACTGAGGTCTGGAGGAGGGGCATAGTGGGAGGAGCCAGTGCACACCCATTCTAAAGTTTCTTTATAGTGCCCATGTCTCCTGCGGAGCCCGTCTATTCCCCATGGTCCTTACGGAGTCCCCAGCATCCTCTACGGACTAGGAGAAAAATATTTACCGGTAGGTTTAAAATCTTATTTTTTCCCTTTCTTTGCAGATAGTGGAAGGTGAAAAGGTAAGAGGTCTGCGGCCTTTACAGGTTCGCAGAAGCAGATATCGTCTTCTGTTTCTACCGCATCCACCGCATGTCGCTGGATCTATTTTGCTGGAGCCCACACCGGTGGGAACTCGTCCAATACTCTTCAGTCAGTCCTGGAATGGACTTGGACCAGTGAGTTAAAAATAGAATCCAAAGGGGGACATACTGGAGTTTCCAGGTGATTCCCCTCACTGTTTTTTCAAATAGATCTTACCGATTCTCCTTTGGAAGGGAAGGTAGTATGCGATGTCATACCAAAATTGCGTCAGGATCAGGACATTGTCCTGCTGTCCCTGTCATAAAAATAAACATAAAAAAAAGATTTCTACTTAAGAAGTTCAACTACAGGATGGAATCTCTCCGGCAGGGATCTCCAACACGTAAAAGAAGAAAGTGGGTTTAAATGCGGTTCATCCGCATTAAGCTTACCTGGGTTTGCTATCCAGGATTGTCATTGCCATTTCACCGGAGTGATGGCAGTTTGATGGTTTTCCTTCAATAGTAAGAGCCATTATTATTCTGTACTGGGACGCTCTCCTTTTTTACGGCGAGGTCAAGAAACAAGTGGTACAAATCGTTGTTCTCTCTGACAGTTCTTCAACAGAGAATCGCTGTTGATCCCAACAACGCAGATGTCGGAGGTGGGAATAAGATTAGATATTGAACTGTTGAGAGTTTGTTTTTTCCTGTGGAAAGAGATCTGAGGATCCAGAGTCAGATCAGATTTGCAGTGACAACCCATCAAGATGTTCCTTGATGAAGAAGATGGTTGCGGCCTAAGAGGCCTTTTCAGTGAGCAGGTCAAATGCCAGAGTGGTTTTCACGGGACCAGTTGGACATGTGGTCCGGGTCTCACCTGCATATGCACCGGAAAATAATCCTAAGGACGAGGATATCGCTCGTGTGGTGTCTGCGCAGTTCTCACCTCTTAGAGGGACGAAGGTTCGGGATCCAGGATTAGATCCTGGTGTCCATGCATGCAGGTCTCCGAGGCTGGGGAGCAGTCTTTCCAGGGGGAGAATTTCCAGGGGAAAAGGTCAAGCTGGGAAGCTTGTCTGCAATAAGCATTCTTGAATTAAGAGCTATTTTCAACGAACATCTTCTTCGTGATCTGCCCGTCTTAATTCTGTCGGACAACTTAACAGCAGTGGCGTAAGTAAGCCGCTAGGGCGGAACAAGGAGCAAAAAACGGCAATGGCAGAAGCCGAAAAAGTTTTCCGCTGGGCGGAAAGGCAGGTAAACGCTATATTAGCAGTCTTCGTTCCGGATGTAGACGACGGAGAAATAGATTTCCTCTGCAGAAGCGATCTCCATCCGGGAGAAATACAGTCGTCATCGAGAAGTTTTTACAGAAGTGACAAGTCTTTGAGGAGTGCCTCAATTGGACATGATGGCGTCTCGCCTCAACAAGAGACCTCAGGGATATTGTTCCAGGTCAAGGGACACTCAAGCTATAGCAGTGGACGCCCTCGTGACACCTTGGGTGTTTTCAGTCGGTCTATGTGTCCCCTCCACTTTCACTCTTTCCGAAGGTGATAAACGTAAGAAGAACAAAGGTTCAGGCGATCCTCATGGTTACGGTCTAGTCAAGGAGGGCTTGGTATCCAGATCTTCAAGACTTACTCATAGAAGATCCATAGCCTTTTCTTCTACTAGAGGACCTCTTGCAGCAGGGACCGGGCGTGTATCAAGACTTACCGCGGCTGCGTTTGACGGCATATCCTAGCCCAAAAGGGTATTTCCGGTGCAGTCATTCCTTTTGCTTCAAGCTAGGGAAGGAGTAACGGTGAAGCTTTACCTCCATATTTGGAGGAAGTATGTGTCTTGGTGTGAATCCAAGAAGGCTCCTATGGAAGAATTTCAGCTGGGTCGTTTTGCTCCATTCTTTGCAAGCAAGTGTGGATGCAGGCCTAAAGTTAGGCTCCATTTCAGTGCAGTTTTTGGCCTTATAAATTTTCTTTCAAAAAGAATTGGCCACCTTTCCGGAAGTTCAGACTTTTGTGAAAGGAGTGCTGCACATCCAACCTCCATTTGTGTCCCCACTGGCACCGTGGGACCTTAACGTGGTGTTGCAGTTTCTTATGTCACACTGGTTGGAACCTTTATGCAAGGTTGTGTTAAAATTTCTCTCTTGGAAAGTGGTCATGCTATTGGCCTTGGCGTCCGCAAGGCGGGTGTCGGAAGTAGCGGCTTTGTCTCACAAGAGCCCCTATTTGATTTTCCATGTGGATAGAGCGGAATTGAGAACTCGGAAAATAGTTCTGCCAAAAGTGGTTTCTGTGTTTCACAGAAACCAGCCTATTTTGATGCCTGTGGTTACTTAAGCATTGGCTGATTCAAAGTCTCTTGATGTAGTCAGGGCTTTAAATATTTATGTCGCCAGTTCGGCTCAGATTGGGGAAACAGAGGCTCTGTTTGTCCTGTATGCTCCCAGCATAACTGGGGCGCCTGCTTCTATGCAGTCTGTTACACGCTGGATCTGTGATACGATTCGGCATGCTTGTTCTACGGCTGGATTGCCGTTACTGAAGTCGGTGGAGACCCATTCTACTAGGAAGATGGGCTCTTCTTGGGCGGCTGCCCGAGGAGTCTCGGCGGTTCAACTTTGCCGAGCGGCTACTTGGTCGGGTTCAAACACTTTTGCTAAGTTCTACAAGTTTGATACCCTGGCTGATGGGGACCTCATGTTTGCTCAATCGGTGCTGCAGAGTTGTCCGCACTCTCCCGCCCGGTCTGGAGCTTTGGTATAAACCCCATGGTCCTTACGGAGTCCCCAGCATCCTCTAGGACGTATGAGAAAATAGGATTTTAATACCTACGGGTAAATCATTTTCTCTTAGTCCATAGAGGATGCTGGGCGCCCGTCCCAGTGCGTACTGTGTCTGCAGTTATTGGTTATGGTTACACTCTTGTGGTGTTTCTTTTCATTCAGGCTATTGCTGACGTTGTTCATGCCATGGCATGCGGTATCTTATTATTGCGTTGTGTTGACACACAGGTTGTGTTACATATTCTCTCAGCATGTGGCTGTATATTTTTCATGCCGTTGGCTGGTGTTCTATTGAATGCCACGTTCTGCTGCATATTCGAGGTGTGAGCTGGTATGACACTCACCGTGTTTAAACAATAAATTCTTTCCTCAAAATGTCCGTCTCCCTGAGCACAGTTCTCTAACTGGAGTCTGGAGGAGGGGCATAGAGGGAGGAGCCAGTCCACACCCATTCAAAGTCTTATAGTGTGCCTATGTCTCCTGCGGATCCCGTCTATACCCCATGATCTTTATGGAGTCCCCAGCATCCTCTACGGACTAAGAGAAAAGGATTTACCGGTAGGTATTAAAATCCTATTTTTTCCTCCTCACCAGGCTTATCTGAGATTCGCGGTTCAGGATTGCCATTACCAATTCCAGACGTTACCCTTTGGCCTCTCCACAGCGCCGAGGGTATTCACCAAGGTGATGGCGGAGATGATGGTCCTCCTTCATGAGAAAGGAGTCAATATAATTCCTTATCTGGATGATCTCCTGATAAAGGCGAGATCCAAGGTGCAGTTGTTACAAAACATATCACTCTCTCTGTCAATACTCCAACAACATGGGTGGATCATAAATTACCCAAAGTCACAATTGGAACCGACGACAAGGTTGTCTTTCCTCGGGATGATTCTGGACACAAAAGTTCAGAGAGTATTTCTTCCAGTGGAAAAGGCTCTGGAAATCCAGAAAATGGTAAAACAGATATTGAAACCATCGAGTGTGTCGATCCATCAGTGCATTCGGTTGTTGGGGAAGATGTTGGCGGCCTACGAGGCCTTACAATTTGGCAGGTTCCATGCCAGAGTTTTCCAGTGGGACCTGTTGGACAAGTGATCGGGGTCACACCTACACATGCACCGATAGATAATCCTGTCGTCAAAAAACAGGATTTCGCTCCTGTGGTGGTTACGCAGCTCTCACCTACTAGAGGGACGCAGGTTCGGGATTCAAGACTGGGTCCTGGTAACCACGGATGCGAGTCTCCGAGGCTGGGGAGCAGTCTCTCAGGGAGAAAACTTCCAAGGACGTTGGTCACATCAGGAAGCCTGCCTTCACATAAACGTACTGGAGCTAAGAGCCATTTACAACGGCCTTCAACAAGCGGTTCATCTTCTTCAAAACCGTCCCATACAGATCCAGGCGGACAATGTAACAGCAGTCACGTACATAAACAGGCAGGGCGGAACGAAAAGCAGAGCGGCAATGGCAGAGGAGACAGATCCTCCGCTGGGCAGAAATACATCTACAAGCTCTGTCGGCAATATTCATTCCGGGAGTAGACAACTGGGAAGCAGACTTACTCAGCAGACACGATCTCCATCCAGGAGAGTGGGGACTCCACCAAGAAGTCTTCGCAGAGGTGACAAGTCTTTGGGGAGTTCCTCAAGTAGATATAATGGCGTCTCGCCTCAACAAGAAGCTTCAGAGATACTGTTCCAGGTCGAGAGACCCTCACGCAGTAGCAGTGGATGCGCTAGTAACCCAGTGGGTTTTTCCGTCAGTGTATGTCTTCCCTCCACTTCCGCTGATCCCAAAGGTACTCAGAATCATAAGAAGAACAAGGGTTCAAGCAATCTTCATTGCCCCAGACTGGCCAAGGAGGGCTTGGTACCCGGATCTTCAGCAGTTGCTCATAGAGGATCCTCGGCCTCTTCCTCCTCGCGAGGACCTGCTGCAGCAGGGGCCGTGCGTGTACCAAGACTTACCGCGGCTACGTTTGACGGCATGGCTGTTGAGCGCTGTATCTTAGCCAGGAAGGGTATTCCCAAGGAAGTCATCCCCACCCTTATTCAGGCTAGAAAGGGAGTAACGTCGAAACATTACCACCGTATTTGGAGAAAATATGTGTCTTGGTGTGAATCCAAGAACGCTCCTACGGAGGAGTTTCACTTAGGGTGTTTCCTCCATTTTTTGCAGGATGGTGTGGAGGCCGGCCTCCAATTGGGTTCAATCAAGGTTCAGATTTCGTCCTTGTCAGTGTTTTTCCAAAAACAATTGGCCTCTCTTCCAGAGGTTCAGACCTTCGTGAAAGGGGTTCTGCACATCCAGCCTCCATTCGTGCCTCCAGTGGCACCATGGGACCTTAACGTGGTATTGCAGTTCCTTCAATCGGATTGGTTTGAGCCTCTACAAAAGATAGAGTTGAAGTTTCTCACTTGGTGGTGCTGCTTTTGGCTTTGGCTTCTGCAAGACGGGTGTCTGAATTGGGGGCCTTGTCTCACAAGAGCCCTTACCTGATCTTCCATGAAGATAGGGCAGAGTTGAGGACTCGACAACATTTTCTTCCAAAGGTGGTTTCACCTTTCCACATAAGCCAACCTATTGTGGTGCCAGTAGTTACTGACACATTCACTGATTCAAAATCTCTAGATGTGATTAGAGCTTTGAAAATCTATGTTGCTAGAACGGCTCGTATACGGAAAACAGAGGCTCTGTTTGTCCTGTTTGCTCACAACAAGATTGGGTGTCCTGCTTCCAAGCAGACTATTGCACGTTGGATCAGGAATACGATTCAGCAGGCTCATACTATGGCTGGATTGCCGTTACCGATGTCGGTAAAGGCCCACTCCACTAGGAAGGTGGGCTCATCCTGGGTGGCTGCCCGGGGGGTCTCGGCATTACAAATTTGCCGAGCAGCTACTTGGTCAGGGTCAAACACATTTGCTAAGTTCTACAAGTTTGACACCTTGGCCGATGAGGACCTAAAGTTTGGTCAATCGGTGCTGCAGGGTCATCCGCACTCTCCCGCCCGTACTGGAGCTTTGGTATAGACGTATGAGAAAACAGGATTTTGATACCTACCGGTAAATCCTTTTCTCCTAGTCCATAGAGGATGCTGGGCGCCCATCCCAGTGCGTACTTTACCTGCAGTTTAGTTATTAGATACACAAGTTGTGTTATCTTAGTTTCAGCATGTTGCTGCAATTGGTTCATGCTTGCCGGCGTGTGTTATGTTGAATGCCATGTGTGCGGCATGGTTGAGGGTGTGAGTTGGTAGATATCTCACCACTAATTTAAGTAAATCTTTCCTTGAAATGTCAGTCACCCTGGGCACAGTTCCTACAACTGAGGTCTGGAGGAGGGGCATAGAGGGAGGAGCCAGTTCACACCCAATGAAAAGTCTTTAGAGTGCCCATATCTTCTGCGGATCCCGCCTTTACCCCATGGTCTTGAGGTCATCCCCAGCATCCTCTACGGACTAGGAGAAAAGGATTTACCGGTAGGTATCAAAATCCTGTTTTTGGGCCTGATTTAGAGGTGAACGCTAACTGAAAACCCCTACAGCACTTGCGTTACCATGACTGTATGCACAAAAGAGTTGTAGCATATGGAGGCATCGCAATTAGAGATGGTGAGGCAAAGTTGTCCGATGAGGTCACCGTGAAGCAGGTGGGCAGGCTCATATACTGGCCAATATATGCCAAGAACCTCAAATATTATATTATGGTTATAATAATTTTAAAGGTGTATGGTGCACCTGCACCCTTTGTTCCTATGTTGTAGTATTACAGTACTTAGTCCCAGCAAGGTAGCACATCCCATTATAATAAGCTAGGGTGTGCAGTCCAGGCCCCGTTTCCATAAATTGAACAATGTTAGACTCTTGGTATGGTTGTTGTTCTCACCCTTCCTTTAAGAGATCTAATATTCCTTTAGGTTTTCTACCATAAATGAGTTCAAAGGGGCTAAACCCCATAGATGATTGTGGTACCTCCTGAACTGCAAACATCAGATAGGGTAAGAGCAGGTCCCAGTCTTTCTTATCCTGGGATACTGCCTGACTTACCATATGCTTAAGAGTGCATTTAAGGCATTCTAACAATTTGTCTGTTTGCAGATGATATACCGAGGTGTTAATTCTTTCAACCCCCAACAGACGACACAGATCTTTTATTAACTTAGACGTAAAAGGTGTACCCTGGTCAGTCAAGACCTCTTTTTGGAACCCCAAGCATGTATAAACCATTACCAGTTCCCGGGCAATAGTGCTAGACTTAATATTTCATAGCGGTATCACCTCAGGATAACTAGTAGCTTAGTCAACCACCACTAAAATATATTGATGCCCACAAACAGATTTTTCCACTGGACCTACCAGGTCCTTACCAATTCGCTTGAAAGGTACAGAAATGACAAGGTAAGGGAACCAAAGGTGCCCTAAACTCTAGATGCCCAGCCAAAAGAATCTTAATTGAATTCATTGGGGAGTTTTCTCCTCTCCCGGATGACCACCCGACAAATGTGTTTGAGCAGACCTCAGCATCAACTGCTCATGTTTTATTAGGACCAGCAACTTGTCTATTTTTTTGCCCTGCAAATAAGCAACTACTCGGTACATTAAATTATTTTTCAACACAAAATAGGAAGTGCCTACAGGTGGCAAGGCAGTTTCTATTTTACAATTTACCATTACAACATTTTCAAACGCATTTATGAAATTTTCATCATTCTGCTGATCTCGAGCAAAGTCCTGTAAGGAGACATTTTTATCAATGGATGTCCAGTTAGCCTCTAAATCGCTTTCTTCTTGTTGTTCACTACCCGAAGAGGGTTTTATGGATACAACACTGTGGCTCATCATGGTTCCCGTTTTCATGGGCACCTCACTCACCAGGTCTCTTCTACTGTCATGCCAAGTAATTACCTCTTGTAACAGCGGAAAATCCTGGCTCAAGCTGAAAGGGAGATCTAGTAGCTATTGCAGCTACTAATTTAAGGAGTCATCCTTTTAACACAATCTACAGTTGTACTCGAGGGTAATCTACCACATGTCCATGGATACACAATACCTTGACTGAGGTTAAAACCTGGTCAGCCCCTTTTGAACTAGGTTAGCTGAAATAATAGACAGTTCACTACATGTATCCATCAATGCCCAGACCTCCTGGCCTTCAATCTGGGTTGTTATTCGAAACAGAGTGGTTTTTGCAGGGGAGGTATTTCCTGCAAACATGCAAATAACAGGTCGAGCTAATTTACTGATAGTACAGTCCATCGGCTCATCCTGGTTTGGGCAGTCTCGGCATACATGACCAGGCTCACCACAGTAAAAACACATAGTCGTGGACGAGTTATCTGTTTTTATAATAATAATAGTTTTATTTATATAGCGCTCTTTCTCCAATAGGACTCAAGGCACTTAACAGATACATAGCATAATATAGTACAGAAAATAATGAAGTACATTTTCATAAAATATAGAAGCATGAAGATACTAAAAGGGACATTATGGAAATGCTTGAGTAAACAGAAAAGTCTTGAGTCTACTTTTGAAGGATTCTATAGTTGGGGCCTCTCGCACTGTGCGGGGAAGTGAGTTCCATAGAGTCGGAGCCGCATGACTAAAAGCTCGACCCCCAGATGAATCACGGGAGATTCTAGGTACTGCTAAAAGTCCTTCATCTACAGATCGCAGTAATCGAGTGGGGCAGTATGGGGTCAGAAGCTGTTTCAGGTACCTTGTGCCTTGGTCATGTAATGCTTTGAAACTCAGTAAGCCAATCTTGAAGATGATTCGTCATCTTACAGGCAGCCAGTGAAGGGAGTAGAGGATGGGTGTTATGTGGCTAGAAAGGGTGTGGTTGGTTAACAGCCTGGCAGCTGTGTTTTACACCAGCTGTAAGCGTTGCAATTCTTTTGCTGGGAGACCAAGGTAGAGGGCATTACAGTAGTGTAATCGAGATGATACAAATGCATGTATGACTTTTGGCAGATCATCTGAGGGAATTAAGTGCTTGATTCTGGCTATGTTCCTCAGGTGAAAGAATGAGGATTTGATTGTGGCTGATATCTGATGTTTAAGTGTCAAGCCACCATCCAGGACAACACCAAGATTCCGCACACGATCAGTGGTCTGTAATTCTGAATCCCCGAGTGTATGTCCAGTTGGTTGGCTATGCTGCAGTCTTGTCCTTTGATGTCGCGGTCGTATCATAATGACCGCTGTTTTATCTGGGTTCAGTCGCAGCCAACTGGCGCTCATCCACTCCTGTAGCTCAACTAGACAGCCATTTAGGGTTGCTATTGGGTTATCAGTGCCCGGAGCAAAGGACAAGTACAGTTGTGCATCATCTGCATAGCAGTGGTAGACCAGGCCATGGCACCTGATTATTTCGCCCAATGGGAGCATGTATACTGCAAAAAGCATGGGGGATAGTATAGAACCTTGTGGGACACCACATGGCAATGGCACTGGTGGTGATGAGTATAATCCACATGATACTCTCTGTGACCTGCCTGTGAGAAATGATTTGAACCAGCTTAGGACTGTGCCATCCAGACCACAAAAATGTTTCAGTCGCTCAATCAGAAGCCCATGGTCCACGGTATCAAATGCTGCCGAGAGATCCAGTAGGATTAATATTGAACAGTCACCTCTGTCTCTTGCCATCAGAAGATCATTTTACACACACACCAGGGCTGTTTCAGTGCTATATCTTCTCCTGAATCCTGATTGGAATGGATCATAAATATCATGGGTTGTCAGGCGGGTTTCCAGTTGATTTGCAACCAATTTCTCAATAACCTTTCCTAGGAAAGGAAGGTTTGATACCGGTCTGTAGTTGGTCATGCAGTCGGGATCTAAATTAGGTTTTTTAAGAAGCGGTTTAACAATTGCTTCCTTTAGGGGTCCAAGAAAAATGCCTGTCTGCAAAGAGCATTGAACAATTTTTGGAAATACAGGACGAATTATATCCATACAACCTAGTAGAAGCTTGGTTGAGGCCGGGTCCAGATCACAGGTGGGGTCCGCAAAATCCGAGCAATTTCAGCAGTGTCCTTTACATCCACTGGGTCAAAGCTGGTCCATGAAGGCAGGTGGCTTATATTGGCAGGCTTTGTAGTTTGGCACTCCTTTGATGGCACTGTGGAGATTCCAGCCCGGATGGTGGATATTTTGTCTGCAAAGAAGTTTGCAAACTCATTGCATCTTGCCTGGGAGAGGGTTTCATCAGTCTGCAGGCATGTTGTGCATGTTTTGCTAAATGGGACCTGAGTCCTGGGCTTAGGAACTGGTTGGGGGTCAGCCCGATGAGCCCACTGTTGTATAGTGATATCTAATAACCATATATCATGGTCTAAAGCAGGCTTGTCCAACCCGCGGCCCGCGGGCCGCATGCGGCCCAAGTCGGCTAGTAATGCGGCCCAGGAGCAGCGCTGCAGCAGAGGTTTTTTTTTTTTTCCGAGTACGGACACCACATGTGAGGCTGAGCCGGCCCCAGCAGGCTGTCAGCACATCCTGATTGGATTGCTGCTGCTGGGACCAGCACCAGCTCACGCCCTCTCCGCTGTCAGTCACAATGTAGCCCTCCTCCGCTGCATAGCGGCACACGTGACTGAGCAGCGCGAGAGTAGAGCAGCCCAGCGGAGAAGTTGGTTGTACAAGAACACGTGGAGCGGCGGACGGAGACGGAGGCAGCGCTGCAGGAGCGGTAAGTATGTGTCTGTGCGTGTGTGTGTTTTTTTTTTACAGCTACAAGGGGCACAGTACAAGGGCGCAGCTACAAGGGGCACAGTACAAGGGGGCAGCTACAGGGCCACAACTACAAGGGGGCAGCTACAAGGGGCACAGTACAAGGGGGCAGCTACAGGGCCACAACTACAAGGGGCACAGTACAAGGGGGCAGCTACAAGGGGCACAGTACAAGGGGGCAGCTACAGGGCCACAACTACAAGGGGCACAGTACAAGGGGGCAGCTACAAGGGGCACAGTACAAGGGGGCAGCTACAGGGCCACAACTACAAGGGGCACAACTACAAGGGGCACAGTACGAGGGGCATAGCTACAGGGGCACAACTACAAGGGGCGCAGCTATAGTGGCACAACTACAAGAGATGCAGCTACAGGGGCACAGCTACAAGGGGCACAGTACAAGGGGCGCAGCTACAGGGGCACAACTACAAGGGGCACAGTACAAGGGGGCAGCTACAGGGCCACAACTACAAGGGGCACAGTACAAGGGGGCAGCTACAAGGGGCACAGTACAAGGGGGCAGCTACAGGGCCACAACTACAAGGGGCACAGTACAAGGGGCACAGCTACAGGGGCACAATTACAAGGGGCGCAGCTACAGGGGCACAACTACAAGGGACGCAGCTACAGGGGCACAGCTACAAGGGGCACAGTACAAGGGGCGCAGATACAGGGGCACAACTACAAGGGGCACAGTACAAGGGGGCAGCTACAAGGGGCACAGTACAAGGGGGCAGCTACAGGGGCACAACTACAAGGGGCGCAGCTACAGGGGCACAACTACAAGGGGCGCAGCTACAGGGGCACAGCTACAGGGGCACAGTACAAGGTGGCAGCTACAAGGGGCACAGTACAAGGGGGCAGCTACAGGGGCACAACTACAAGGGGCACAGTACAAGGGGCGCAGCTACAGGGGCACAACTACAAGGGGCGCAGCTATAGTGGCACAGCTACAAGGGGGCAGCTACAGGGGCACAACTACAAGGGGGCAGCTACAAGGGGCACAGTACAAGGGGGCAGCTACAGGGGCACAACTACAAGGGACGCAGCTACAGGGGCACAGCTACAAGGGGCACAGTACAAGGGGGCAGCTACAGGGGCACAACTACAAGGGGCGCAGCTACAGGGGCACAACTACAAGGGGCGCAGCTACAGGGGCACAGCTACAGGGGCACAGTACAAGGTGGCAGCTACAAGGGGCACAGTACAAGGGCGCAGCTACAGGGGCACAACTACAAGGGGCACAGTACAAGGGGCGCAGCTACAGGGGCACAACTACAAGGGGCGCAGCTATAGTGGCACAGCTACAAGGGGGCAGCTACAGGGGCACAACTACAAGGGGCGCAGCTATAGTGGCACAGCTACAAGGGGCGCAGCTACAAGGGCACAACTACAAGGGACGCAGCTACAGGGGCACAGCTACAAGTAAGTTTAATATGTTAACTGTGTTTTCTATGGTTTTTTTGGACGATCAGGTATCGTTACTGTTATTTTATTTTATGTGCGGCCCAAACCAAATTTTCATCTTCTAATGTGGCCCAGGGAAGGTGAAAGGTTGGACACCCCTGGTCTAAAGCAACAACTTCCACTATATGCTGAGGGGTGTTTTTATCCGGCTGTAACCAAGCACTACTTAGTCTGGCTAGTTCCGCCAGTTGGACCCTCTAAGAGGGGTTCAGTCACCAGTCATGAAACTTTTGAGCTTTGCTGGGCCTTGTCACCCCACTGCTGGTGAGGATAGCTTTTTTTCAGGTGCGAATAGGAGTCTGCTTCTGACACCAGTAAATCCACATACTTTAGGCCCTCTGGGCTTCCACTGTGATACAGGGAGCTAATCTTGCAGCCAATCGCACCTCTGGCCACTTTAGCCTGATCGCATTGTGTTCAAAGGTGCACAAACATACCTTTATGTCATTTGACGGTGTCAGCTTCTGCAACACCTCTTGCTCCTGTCTACCTTTCCTTATTTCCACTAATTACTCACGCAGCAAATGGATCTGGGTTTGCTGTCCCTGTATTAGGGTTTGCTGACCTGTAGCCATATCAGTAAACATCTTCAAAAGCTCCTCTATTTTACACAGTGTTTCCACCTTGTGGATAAACTTAGCAGGCTTAATCAAATCTCTCTTTCAAGCCAGTTTTAACAGCCAAAGTGAAAAATAGCAGCTAGCCTTGGGTGTGCTTCACCCTACTGACCGCATTGCCATAACTAAAAACACATAATACAGCGTTCACTAGCCTCTAAGCCACAATCACCAAAATCAATAATGTTAACTGTGATCAATTGCTGTTTAATGGCCGTCCTGGCTGACTCACCCAGCTGCTGTCAGTGCAGCGCAGTCTCACCAAGTCGCGATTAGGTGGGTAGCATCCTGCAATGCGTCTGGCTGCCACTGTGGGTAGATCCAGTCTCCTTTTCCAGGATGCTTTGCTGCTAGCGTCCAGCAAAAGGGTCCCTGTTAGGGCGCCAAATGTGACAAGGTAAAAGTTCCGAAAGAAAGGTTTATTTTTCCACAGGCAGGCACTTCACAGCTGAACATCAGTAGTTACAAGTAAGACATAGGTCACAGAACGGCTCACAGGAGATTTTTGCACACATAGGTGTAAATTCTCCAGAGACCACTGAAATCCAGGACCCCTAACAGTACCCACTCCCTAGTCTATCACCTGGTGACACCATCAGGAGCCCTTCTGTGAGATACCTTTTTAAAACAAGCTGACAGGTGTCTGCAATCATCCTGGCTGTTTCCTAATCTAGACCAAATGGACCATCCTGGCCTGGATTCTTTCCAATCACAACCCTGCTGCTCTAAATTCATGCCAGGCTGTTCCTGTCAAGATACATAAAACCACTCTTAGAGACAAATTACCAGGTAATTGGTCTGGCGCTGATTATGAGCTAGTTCTGCTAAAAGCAGCCAATGAAATAGGGATAGTTAGTCCCAATGCAAATGAATATAAAAACCAAAATAAATTAGTGCTAATAAACTGGATATGTTTAAAATTATATACATATATACTTTGTCCTAGTGAAAGCTCTGGTCCACCGCAAATGTCCAATTAGTCGCAATATTCCCTGTTTGGACTTCTAGGCTTATCTCCAATTGTAAAGATGAATCCAATAGTATGCCCAGCTCTCCACTAACGCGTTTCACTGCATACCACAGCTTTTTTTTGCTGTGGACCGGAGCTTTCACTAGGACAAAGTGGAGTCCATAATCAAGCCATCAGAGGTCTCGCATCTTCCAATACAGCTGGTAATATAGTCTTCGCACCATCTTTATTTCCCAGGACTGTGGCTGCACTCCTAAGATGAACTACAAGTCCCAGCTCATATGTTCATGATTTAATCAATCAAATATAAACAGTGCTCTGACATGCCCTTATCTTTTTTTTATATATTTGTAGCAGCAATCAATTGTGTGGAATATGTAATAAATGTATATAATTTTAAACATATCCAGTTTATTAGCGCTAATTTATTTCGGTTTTTATAAAACCACTATTGTACAAGCTAATAAAATGCAGACTTCACCACAAAGATATCCTGGGTTCCAATGCTGAGACACATCAGCACATAGAAATGTCTGTTTCTCTTTTCGACCTCTGATTCTGTTAATCTTTCCTTTTGTCTTCACAGGGTTGTTTTTATTATTATTATTATTATTATTATTATTCTTTATATGGCACCACAAGGGATCTGCAGCGCCCATTACACAGTACATAATCAAATGAGCAAACAAGAAAACAGCACTTACAGTACAAGACAATATACTGTAGGACAGGTATAGAAAACCCGGGGTTAGGTGCCATCAAGGGGAGTATAGAGTATAAGATAGTGTAAGTAAGAAAAAGAAAGGCACAAGAGGAAAGAGTTTTTCTTTTCTTCATGATAATATGTTGTGATGTGATTATCTGTACCCTACAAGAGAAGGGGGATAGCTAGAAGAATATAATTTCATTCTTTGTGCCAGGTGGCACACTGGAGAGATGGACACCATTACGGTTGTGGGCCAGGGTAGTGGGTGTGGTTCATCAAATCGACAGTATCTAGGTCGACAATGTTTAGGTCGACCACTATAGGTCGACAGTCACTAGGTCGACATGGATGGAAGGTCGACAGGGTTTCTAGGTCGACATGTGCTAGGTCGACAGGTCTAAAGGTCGACATGAGGATTTTTTTTTTGTGTGTCGTTTTCTTCGTAGAGTGACCGGGACCCCAAATTAGTGCACCGCGTCCCCTCGCATGGCTCGCTTTGCTCGCCATGCTTCGGGCATGGTGCCTTCGCTCCGCTACCGCTTCGCTCGGCACACTTTACCGTTCCAATCGTTGTCCACGTGGATCG
This sequence comes from Pseudophryne corroboree, assembly GCF_028390025.1. NCBI lineage: Eukaryota > Metazoa > Chordata > Amphibia > Anura > Myobatrachidae > Pseudophryne > Pseudophryne corroboree. Next base: position 494,090,978 of record NC_086447.1, read on the forward strand.
TTAAGTATGAAAAAATTCAAAAAAAGAAAAATTTTTTGAAAAACTCATGTCGACCTTTAGACCTGTCGACCTAGCACATGTCGACCTAGAAACCCTGTCGACCTTCCATCCATGTCAACCTAGTGACTGTCTACCTATAGTGGTCGAGCTAAACATTGTCGACCTAGATACTGTCGATCTTCAGACCGGATCCCCAGGGTAGTACCACACCCTGGGCCAGCTATTGCACTGGATGCACCGCTCTTGCTTGTCAGAGGGAGGCACGCCAGCCCCCCTGCATGTGACTGTCACTCACACTAGGGGTTACATGGACACCTTCCTATAGCAAACATACACTCACAGTGTTCCACACAGGAAGTAGCATCACATACATACAGGACAGCCAGGAATATTTAGTACTTGGCATGTGAAATGATTGCAAGTTTGTTTGGCCACTTTCAAAATGCCATCTGCAATGTAGCTACCACAGCCAGCATCACACGTTAACGCTGCAATGTGAATGTTAATAACAGCACTGCATACAGTAGTTTACATTTCTGAAAGGGAGGGAGGGAGATAGAGGGTGAAGAGAAGGGTCCAGGCTTCCATGTGAGAAGTGGGTGTGTTATCATGCTTACATCGTATAACTGGATGAGGTAGTACAATCATTCCTGGGGGCGCTGTGGGAGAACAGACTTTTTTTTGGGGGGTGGTGGTTGTGGGGGGAGTTTGAGGTCAGGGCTGATTTCCAAATGAAAATCAAATTAATAAAAAGTGTTCAGCAAAATGGGGGAGAAAAAGAGAGTTAGGCAGGAAAGAATGGTTAGTGATAGCTAAACACGGAGTCTGATGGCATATAAGGTGCATGTGGAGGGGTATAATGGCATACAAGGGTCATTAGGGGTCTGATGGCATAGAAGGGAAATGTGGAGGATTCTGGGGTCATATAAGTAGTATTTGGAGGGGTCTGATGGTATATAAGGGGCATTAATGGTTTTAGTTTTTTCTTAAGGTACAGTGATAATTTTTTAATCTAATCTGTTTTCTCATACGTCCTAGAGGATGCTGGGGACACTTCAAGAACCTTGGGGGTATAGACGGGATCCGCAGGAGACATGGGCACTTTAAGACTTTGAATGGGTGTGAACTGGCTCCTCCCTCTATGCCCCTCCTCCAGTTTCCAGTTAGATTCTGTGCCCAGTGAGACTGAAAGCACACTTAGGAGCTCTCCTGAGTTTCTATAAAAAATACTTTATGTTAGGTATTTTATTTTTAGGGAGACCTGCTGGCAACAGGCTCCCTCCTTCGTGGGACTGAGGGGAGAGAAGCAGACCTACTTTTGTGAGTTTCAAGGCTCTGCTTCTTAGGCTACTGGACACCATTAGCTCCAGAGGGTCTGATCGCTAGGTACGCCTAGATGCTCGTTCCCGGACCGCGCCGTCACCCTCCTTGCAGAGCCAGAAGACGGGTGAGTAGAAGAAGATCAGAAGACTTCAGTGACGGCTTTGAGGTACCGCACAGCGGCCGCGCTGCGCGCCATGCTCCCACACACACAGCGGCACTGCAGGGCGCAGGGGGGGGGGGCGCCCTGGGCAGCATAAAACCTCACTAATAAGGACTGGCAAAAGCGGTATAAAGTGCCTGGGCACTAAAACCAGACCCCCGCCAGTATGAATTTGTGGAAAATAGCGGGGCTGAAGTGCGCCATTAAGGGGGCGTGGCTTAGCCCTCACAGCTCTAATCAGCACCATTTTCTCTTCACAGAGCTGCAGAGACGCTGGTCCTGGTCTCCTACACTGCTGTACAAGTAAAAGGGTGCAAAACAAGGGGGGGGGGGGGGGCACAGTCATTTGGTGCTGTTTTATTAATATTCAAAGCGCTAACTGAGGCATTATATTAAACGTTTCAGAACGGGATAGGCGCTGGGTTGTGAGCTGGCAAAACTCCCTCTGTGTTTCTCTAACAGGATTTGCTGTGGGTCTGTCCCCTATAGCCCCAGTGTGGTTGTGGGTGTCGGTACGTGTGTGTCGGCATGTCTGAGGCTAAGTGCTCTTCCCAGGAGGAGACTGGAGTGGGGATAGAAAATACTGTGGGAGTGACCCTGTCAGCACCCCCGACTGCATTCAGTACATGATTGTGGCGATAAAAAACGTTTTACATATCACAGAAGACCCTGCTGTTCCTGACACAAGGGTCTGTATGTTTAAAGGAAAGAAACCTGAGGTAACGTTTCCTCCCTCTCTTGAACTGAACAATCTTTTTGAAAAGGCTTGGGAAAATCCTGAGAAAAAAATTACAGATTCCCAAGAGAATTCAGGTGGCATATCCGTTCCCCTCTGGGGACAGGGAAATGTGGGAGTCAACTCCCACTGTGGACAAAGCTCTATCGCGTCTGTCCAAAAAGGTGGCGCTTCTGTCTCCTGACACGGCAGCCCTGAAGGATCCTGTGGATCATAAGCAGGAAAATACATTTAAATCCATTTATGTCACTATGTGTACGCTGCTCAGACCTGTCGTTGCATCGGCATGGGTGAGTAGCGCTATTGAAAAGTGGGCAGAAAACTTGTCATCTGATATAGGTTCCCTGGATAGGGATAGCATTATATTGACACTGGGTTATATCAGGGACGTTGCAGCCTACCTAAAGGAAGCTGCGAGGGATATTGGCCTTTTGGGTTCAAGAGCCAATGCCATGGCAGTCTCGGCTAGGAGGGCATTGTGGATTCATCAATGGAATGCTGATGCTGACTCTAAGAAGGCTATGGAGTCTCGGCCGTATAAAGGTGGTGTCTTGTTTGGTGACGGCCTCGCTGACCTGGTATCTACGGCTACCGCGGGTAAGTCATCATTTCTACCTTATGTCCCTGCACAACAAAAGAAAACGCCCCACTATCAGATGCAGTCCTTTCGGCCCAATAAATACAAAAAAGTACGAGGGTCTTCCTTCCTTGCTACTAGAGGAAGAGGAAGGGGAAAAAGGTCACCGGCTGTGGCAGGTTCCCAAGAGCAGAAGTCCTCCCCAGCTTCTGCCAAATCCACTGCATGACGCTGGGGCTCATTTGCGGGAGTCCGCACCGGTGGGGGCACGTCTCCAACTCTTCAGTCAGGTCTAGGTTCGCTCGGCCCTGGATCCTTGGGTATTAGAAATAGTAGGCCAAGGGTACAAATTGGAGTTTCGAGACTTGCCCCCTCACCGATTTTTCAAATCGGCCTTGCCAGCTTCTCTTCTGGAAAGGGAGGTAGTATGCGCTGCAATACAAAAGCTTTGTCAAAACCAAGTCATTGTCACGGTACCCCCATCACAGCAGGGAGAAGGCTTTTATTCAAGCCTGTTCGTGGTCCCGAAGCCGGATGGCTCGGTCAGACCGATTCTGAACCTAAAATCCCTCAATTTCTATCTAAAAAAAGTGATCTCCAGTCTGGAGGAGGGGGATTTTATGGTGTCGGTCGACATAAAGGATGCTTACTTACATGTCCCCATATATCCTCCGCATCAGGCTTACCTGAGGTTTGCTGTTCAGGATTGTCGTTACCAATTTCAGACGTTGCCGTTTGGTCTGTCCACGGCTCAGAGGATTTTCACAAAAGTAATGGCGGAAATGATGGTTCTCCTGCGCAAGCAAGGAATCACAATTATCCCGTACTTGGACGATCTCCTGATAAAGGAGAGATCCAAGGAGCAATTACTGAAAAATGTTACACTCTCCCTGGCAAATCTGCAACAACATGGTTGGCTCTTAAACTTGCCAAAGTCACAGTTGGTTCCGACAACACGGCTGTCATTCTTGGGTATGATTCTGGACACAGAATTACAGAGAGTCTTTCTTCCAGTGGAAAAAGCTCTGGAAATCCAAAACATGGTCAAACAGATTCTGAAACCAGCAAGCGTGTCGATTCATCAATGCACTCGGTTGCTGGGGAAGATGGTGGCGGCCTACGAGGCCATTCAGTTTGGCAGATTCCATGCTAGAGTGTTTCAGTGGGACCTTTGGACAAGTGGTCCGGGTCTCACCTGCACATGCACCAAAAAATTATCCTATCTTCCAGGACCAGAATCTCTCTCCTGTGGTGGCTGCACAGTTCTCACCTCCTAGAGGGATGCAGGTTCGGGATCCAGGATTGGATCCTGGTGACCACGGATGCAAGTCTCCGAGGCTGGGGAGCAGTCACAGAGGGGGAAAATTTCCAGCGAAAATGGTCAAGTCAGGAAGCTTGTCTGCACATAAACATTCTGGAATTAAGGGCCATTTACAACGGCATTCTGCAAGCGGAACATCTTCTTCGCGGTCTGCCCATCTTGATTCAGTCGGACAACATAACAGCAGTGGTGTACATAAACCGCCAGGGCGGAACAAAGAGCACAGCGGCAATGGCGGAGGCCACAAAAGTTCTTTGCTGGGCGGAAAGACATGCAAGCGCTCTGTCAGCAGTCTTCATTCCAGGCGTGGACAACTGGGAAGCAGACTTCCTCAGCAGACACAATCTCCATCCAGGAGAGTGGGGTCTTCATCAAGAGGTATTTGCAGAAGTGACAAGTCGTTGGGGAATTCCTCAAATAGACATGATGGCGTCTCGCCTCAACAAGAAACTTCAGAGGTATTGTTCCAGGTCGAGGGACCCTCAAGCAATAGCGGTGGACGCCCTAGTGACACCGTGGGTGTTTCAGTTGGTCTATGTGTTCCCTCCACTTCCACTCATTCCAAAGGTGATAAAGATCATAAGAAGAACAAGGGTTCAGGCGATACTCATTGTTCCAGACTGGCCAAGGAGGGCCTGGTATCCAGATCTTCAGGAGTTACTCATAGGAGATCCCTGGCCTCTTCCTCTACGAGAGGACCTGTTACAGCAAGGACCGTGCGTGTATCAAGACTTACCGCGGCTGCGTTTGACGGCATGGCGGTTGAACGCCAAATCCTAGCCCGAAAGGATATTCCCAGTGAAGTCATTCCCACACTACTTCAGGCTAGAAAAGAGGTAACGGCGAGGCATTACCACCGTATTTGGATAAAATATTTGTATTGGTGTGAAGCCAAGAAGGCTCCTACGGAAGAATTTCAGCTGGGGCGGTTTCCCAATTTTTTTGCAAGCAGGTGTGAATGCGGGCCTAAAGTTAGGCTCCATTAAAGTACAAATATCGGCCTTATCAATTTTCTTTCAGAAAAAATTGGCCTCCCTTCCAGAAGTTCAGACCTTCGTGAAAGGAGTACTACGCATTCAACCTCCCTTTGTGCCCGCAGTGGCACCATGGGATCTTAACGTGGTGTTGCAGTTCATGCAATCTCATTGGTTTGAACCTTTGCATAAGGTTGAGCTCAAATTCCTCACTTGGAAAGTGGTCATGCTGTTGGCCTTGGCGTCCGAAAGGCGGGTGTCTGAATTAGCGGCTTTGTCTCACAAGAGCCCAATTTGATCTTCCATCTAGATAGAGCGGAGTTGAGAACTCGTCAGCAATTTCTACCAAAAGTGGTTTCATCGTTTCACATGAACCAACCTATTGTGGTGCCAGTGGCTACTGAAGCCTTGGCGGAATCGAAGTCTCTCGACCCGGTCAGAGCTTTGAAAATCTATGTTGCCAGAACAGCTCAGCTTAGGAAAACGGAGGCTCTGTTTGTCCTATATGCTCCCAACAAGATTGGGGCTCCTGCTTCCAAGCAGAGTATTGCACGCTGGATCTGTAATACGATTCAGCATGCTCATTCTACGGCAGGATTGCCATTACCGAAATCGGTGAAGGCCCATTGTACGAGAAAGGTGAGCACATCTTGGGCGGCTGCCCGAGGGGTCTCGGCGTTGCAGCTTTGCCGAGCGGCTACTTGGTCGGGTTCAAACACTTTTGCTAAGTTCTACAAGCTTGATACCCTGGCTGAGGAGGACCTCATGTTTGGTCAATCGGTGCTGCAGAGTCATCCGCACTCTCCCGCCCGTTCTGGAGCTTTGGTATAAACCCCATGGTTCTTGAAGCATCCCCAGCATCCTCTAGGACGTATGAGAAAATAGGCGTTTTAATACCTACCGGTAAATCCTTTTCTCCTAGTCCGTAGACGATGCTGGGCGCCCGTCCCAGTGCGGACTCTATCTGCAGTACTTGTTTAATAGTTATTGCTTGTGTTACACAAAGGTTGTGTTGTGGTTATGGTCAGCCTGTTGCTGATTTTGTTCATGCCGTTGACTGGAATTCTGTTTAATACCAGGTTGTACGGCGTGTTTGGTGGTGTGAGCTGGTACGTATCTCACCCTTAGTTTAACAATAAATCCTTTTCCTTGAAATGTCCGTCTCCCTGGACACAGTTCCTTTAACTGGAGTCTGGAGGAGGGGCATAGAGGGAGGAGCCAGTTCACTCCCATTCAAAGTCTTAATGTGCCTATGTTTCCTGCGGATCCCGTCTATACCCCCGTGGTTCTTGAAGCGTCCCCAGCATCCACTACGGACTAGGAGAAAAGGATTTACCAGTAGGTATTAAAATCCTATTATTGCATTAATATTTTCAAATAAAATATGTCCAGCTGATTCACCTAACTTGACCACCCTCATTTATTCAGGTTTGTTAGCAAACCAAAAAAGTTATCAATTGGGCAAAACCATGTTGCACTGCAGGGGGGCAGATATAACATGTGCACAGAAAGTTAGATTTGGGTGTGGTGTGTTCAAATTGAAATCTAAATTGCAGTGTAAAAATAAAGCAGCCAGTATTTACCATGCACAGAAACAATATAACCCACCCAAATCTAAATCTCTCTGAACATGTTACACATACCCCACCTGCAGTGCAGCATGGTTTTGCCCAACTGCTAACTTTTTTGGTTTGCTAACAATTCTGAAAATCCCCCATAGCTCAGAACTCGCAAAAAGGGAAATATATGAAGAGATGTGGGAAGTTATTTTGTAACTGGCTGTGCGTAAGAGGTTGTAAAGAACTGACATTTACAAACTGATACAAGTACTGTAAACCCTGGAGAGACTAGCTCCTAATGTACTGAGACAGTTGGGCATCCGCAAAAGCAGGATTATTCACCTATGGGAGAAAGAGAGAGTTTTGGGGAGATAAATTCATAGAGCGGGACTGCCTCCAAGCGCTGCATGTGGTAGCCAAAAAGGACATTGTCCTTAATCTTCGCTTGTAATGAAGATGTGCGAGAATGAAGTAGTATAGCAAGGTGAATGGGATACAGTTATATTGCCAGTAGTCGGGATCCCGGCGGTTAGGATACCGACAACGGAATCCCGACCACTGACAATGCCGACAGTCGGAATCCCGGCTAACGGGCTATTCCCACTCATGGGTGTCCACGACACCCATACAAGCCCACAGTGTTTATTAGCCCAAATAAATCATTGCATCTCTTTATTTAAGACTTGCAGATCCTTCTTCGAGAGGAGGAGAGGTAGAATCACACATAAAATGAGGGGGAAACTAACCATCTTGATTACATGACATCTTGCTACAGTATGTAAGAGAGTGGAAGTGTACTCCATTTCTGAAAGTCTATAAAAGTTGAGTCAAAAGTTTGGGATAATTAACAGAGTATAATTGAGAGGTGTGCAGGGGGACCATAATACCTAAGTATTTGAGGGTGGAGGAAGCCCATTTAAATAAAAAATAACCCTACCACGCTAGGTTAGCTTCTAGGTAAAAGGCTAGTGCTTCTGTCTTAGTGGAATTGACTAAAAAGTCTGCTATCAGTTCAAAGTCACACAATTTATCCATTAACAGGGGAATAGATTGTTTAGGATTCTGAAAGTATAAAAGTAGGTCATCACCCAAAGCAGATACTTTAATTTCCTGATGCACTATAGAGATGCCCTGCCAACCAATCAGATGTATAAAATTTCAAGTCAGTGGGTCAATGGCCAAATTAAAGAGGGGAGAGAGCAGACAGCCTTGGCATGTCCCCCTATAAAGTTGGAAGTGCCTCGTGTTCAGTGAGATAATAATAAGAATGGCCATTGGGGTGCTATATGTTTGGTAGACATGGGCAAACCCCTGAGCCTTAAATGTGAGGATGTGACCAGCTGACCCTATCAAAAGCTTTGTCAGTAACACAGCTGACTACTATATTTTGTATTGCTTTAGTCTGATGGGTATGGTTCATAGCTGCAACAAGAGTGCCAATATTCAAGACCTAGGGGTATATGCAATTAGCGGCGAATCGCGGCAATTTTTTGGTCGTTTTTCAATTCGACACAATTCGACAGTTTAATTTCGGCAAGTGGGTGCCGAAATTGACCATATGCAATAAAAAACGGATTCGACAGTCCCGCTGACGAAAAACGGCCGATTTGACGGATTTTGTTCCGTTTTTTTAAAAACGGGTAAAAACGGGAAAAAACACGGGAAAAAATGGCGTGGGGTCCCCCCTCCAAAGCATAACCAGCCTCGGGCTCTTCGAGCTGGTCCTGGTTCTAAAAATCCGGGGAAAAAATGGACAGGGGATCCCCCTTATTTTTAAAACCAGCACCGGGCTCTGCGCCTGGTGCTGGTGCAAAAAATACGGGGGACAAAAAGAGTAGGGGTCCCCCGTATTTTTTACACCAGCATCGGGCTCCACTAGCAGGACAGATAATGCCACAGCCGGGGGTCACTTTTATACAGTGCCCTGCGGCCGTGGCATTAAATATCCAACTAGTCACCCCTGGCCGGGGTACCCTGGGGGAGTGGGGACCCCTTCAATCAAGGGGTCCCCCCCCAGCCACCCAGGGGCCAGGGGTGAAGCCCGAGGCTGTCCCCCCCCCCCCATCCAAGGGCTGCGGATGGGAGGCTGATAGCCTTGAGAAAATGTAAAGAATATTGTTTTTTCCAGTAGTACTACAAGTCCCAGCAAGCCTCCCCCACAAGCTGGTACTTGGAGAACCACAAGTACCAGCATGCGGGAGAAAAACGGGCCCGCTGGTACCTGTAGTACTACTGGGAAAAAAATACCCAAATAAAAACAGGAGACACACACCTTGAGAGTAAAACTTTATTGCACACCTGCCGACACACACATACTTACCTATGTTGACCCGCCGACTGCCACGTCTCCTGATCCGACGATCCGGGGTACCTGTGAATAAAATTATACTCATCTCAATCCAGTGTCCAGATATAAATCCTCGTACTTGGCAAAACAAATAAACGAACACCCGAACCAGCGGACTGAAAGGGGTCCCATGTTTTCACATGGGACCCCTTTCCCCGAATGCCGGGACACCACGTGACTGCTGTCACCGAGGTTCCTTCAGCCAATCAGGAAGCGCTACTTCGTTGCACTCACCTGATTGGCTGTATGCGCGTGTGACCTCAGACATCGCATCGCAAAGCCTCTCCATTACTTTCAATGGTGGGAACTTTGCCGTCAGCGGTGGGGTTACCAGCGGTCAGCCACTGACCGCGGGTGACCTCACCGCTAACCGCAAAGTTCCCACCATTGAAAGTAATGGAGAGGCTTTGCGATGCGCTGTCTGAGGTCACACGCGCATACAGCCAATCAGGTGAGTGCAACAAAGTAGCGCTTCCTGATTGGCTGAAGGGACCTCGGTGACAGCAGTCACGTGGGGTCCCGGCATTCGGGGAAAGGGGTCCCATGTGAAAACATGGGACCCCTTTCAGTCCGCTGGTTCGGGTGTTCGTTTATTTGTTTTGCCAAGTACGAGGATTTATATCTGGACACTGGATTGAGGTGAGTATAATTATCTTTTATTTTCAGGTACCCGTGGATTCTACTTGGAGAAGAGGACCGACTGCTTTGTGTCAACATAGGTAAGTATGTGTGTGTCGGCAGGTGTGCAATAAAGTTTTACTCTCAAGGTGTGTGTCTCCTGTTTTTATTTGGGTATTTTTTTTTCCAGTAGTACTACAGGTACCAGCGGGCCCATTTTTCGCCCGCATGCTGGTACTTGTGGTTCTCCAAGTACCAGCTTGCGGGGAGGCTTGCTGGGACTTGTAGTACTACAGGAAAAAACAATATTCTTGTCATTTTCTCTAGGCTATCAGCCCCCCATCCGCAGCCCTTGGATGGGGGGGACAGCCTCGGGCTTCACCCCTGGCCCTTGGGTGGCTGGGGGGGGGACCCCTTGATTGAAGGGGTCCCCACTCCCCCAGGGTACCCCGGCCAGGGGTGACTAGTTGGATATTTAATGCCACGGCCGCAGGGCGCTGTATAAAAGTGACCCCCGGCTGTGGCATTATCTGTCCAGCTAGTGGAGCCCGATGCTGGTGTAAGAAATACGGGGGACCCCTACTCTTTTTGTCCCCCGTATTTTTTGCATCAGCACCAGGCGCAGAGCCCGGTGCTGGTTTTAAAAATACGGGGGATCCCCTGTCCATTTCCCCCCCAGATTTTTAGAACCAGGACCGGTTCGAAGAGCCAGAGGCTGGTTATGCTTTGGAGGGGGGACCCCACGCCATTTTTTTTCGGGATTTTACCATTCCATTTAAAAAACAAAAAATAATAATATTTTTAAAAATATATAAATAATACTTGTGCCTCCCAAAAGACAAACCAAGTACCTAATCCCTTCTAATATAAATAGATATGCTATTACCAATTAAAAAAACACCAAAAAAAACATGTTTTACATTTTTTTTATTAGATTCACCCACCAAAGTGTGGCGGATTGAAAATGACGAATTTACTGTCTAAAAGCACTGTTGTCGAATTTCCTAACTTCAATTGAATATACTTTGTCGAATTTGTACCATTGCAGAAAAGTCGAATTTGACAAATGTCGAATTTCAAAAAGTCGAATTTTGAAAATCCGTTTTTTTGACGGAAAGTACTGAATTGCATTGTCGATTTTTTTTTTTTTTTTGGCGATAAAGTCCCGTTTTTCGCCAATTTCGGGAATTCGACCGCAATTGCATATACCTCCAAGTGTCTACCTTTTATAAAGCCAGTTTGTGAAGGTGGATCCACTGGGACAAGTTCGACTGTAAGCATTGGACCATCAATTTGGAAAATATTTTAAGATTGATTGAGAAGGGAAATGAGTCAGTAAGATGATACTAAAGGAGGATCTTTGCCAAGTTTAGGAAGAATAATAATACGACCCGTACTGAAATCTATCGCGGCATCATTTCCTGAAAGTATGGACTTATAGAGGGAAACTAGGTGAGGGATCACCAGAGGAAGTAATAGCTTATAACAGTCCGCACTCAAACCATCAGGGCGATTTGCCAAGGAGTAGGAAGTTAATTATAACAGTAAGTCCATTAGCGGTTATGGGGACAGTGAGTAGACTATGTTCCTCCTCTGAAAGATGCACAAGTCCTGCCTGTCAAAGAAAGTCTGCACCAAAATTAGGATCATCCATGTCAGAAGAGATATAATATCAGAGGAATTCCTTCGCCACCTGATCAGGGTGTAAAAGTTACCCTGAGTCGGCAAAAGATAGGCCCTCATTCCGAGTCGTTCGCTCGGTAATTTTCATCGCATCGCAGTGAAATTCCGCTTAGTACGCATGCGCAATATTCGCACTGCGACTGCGCCAAGTAATTTTACAATGAAGATAGTATTTTTACTCACGGCTTTTTCTTCGCTCCGGCGATCGTAGTGTGATTGACAGGAAATGGGTGTTACTGGGCGGAAACACGGCGTTTTAGGGGCGTGTGGATAAAAACGCTACCGTTTCCGGAAAAAACGCAGGAGTGGCTGGAGAAACGGAGGAGTGTCTGGGCGAACGCTGGGTGTGTTTATGACGTCAAACCAGGAACGACAAGCACTGAACTGATCGCAGATGCCGAGTAAGTCTGAAGCTACTCTGAAACTGCTAAGTAGTTTGTAATCGCAATATTGCGAATACATCGGTCGCAATTTTAAGAAGCTAAGATACACTCCCAGTAGGCGTAGGCTTAGCGTGAGCAACTCTGCTAAATTCGCCTTGCGAGCAATCAACTCGGAATGAGGGCCATAGTGTGGTAATAAATTTTGTAGTTGTACGGTGTCACATCTTAGTATCTATTTTTTGTCACCGCGGAGGGCGTTAATATGTAGGCAGGATAGGCTTCTGTAAGGGCCAAGCTCAGATCTTTAAATTTAGGGGTTGGGTATGTGTGACTGGTGGTCAGGAGATACCGATGGCGGGATCCCGGCATTTAGATGCTCTGCGGGGAGGGGGAAGGGGGGCAAGCGCAACAAAGCCCCTTGCGGGCTCGTTGTGGGCACGGTGACATCCATGAGTGGTAATAGTCCCTGTTGGTTGGCATGCTGACCATCGGGATAGTGAGGGTCGGGGATGTGGGCAGCCGGTCACCCACAGAAGCTAGGTGCGTCAGGGCGGACGCCCTGTGGAACCAATGTACCTCACAGAAAGAGATTTAACCATGGTAAGTCTACCATAAATCTCCTTTTCTGCAGCAGGGTACATTGGTTTCCACAGGGAAACATCGGGCGGGGATTTCCTAAAGCAGTTCCTCATGGGAGGGGATGCACCGTAGCGGGTATAAGAACCCGGCGTCCAAAGGACGCATCCTGGGAGGCGGAAGTATTGAAGGCATAGAACCTAATGAACATGTTCACTGAGGACCACGTAGCCGCCTTGCACAATTGTTCAGCGGACGCGCCTCAGCGGGCCGCCCAAGAAGGTCCAACAGACCGAGTAGAATGGGCTTTGATAGCAGCAGGAGCTGGATGTCCAGCCTGCGCTTATGCTTGTGCAATAACCATTCTAATCCATCTGGCCAATGTTTGCTTATTCGCAGGCCAGCCACGTTTGTGAAAACCAAAAAGTACAAAAAGGGTATCTGACCTCCTGATAGAAGCAGTCTTCTCCACATAAATACGGAGAGGCCTTGCCACATCCAAAGATCGCTCTTTGGAGGACAAATCAGAAGAGAAAAAGGCCGGAACCACAATCTCTTGGTTAAGGTGAAAAGATGACACCACCTTAGGAAAATAACCAGGGCGAGTTCTAAGAACTGCCCGGTAACAGTGAAATATCAGAAAGGGTGGATGGCACCTAGGTCTGACACCCTCCTAGCAGAGGCAATAGCCAGTAGGAGCAGGACCTTGACCGTGAGCCATTTAAGGTCCACTGACTCAAGAGGTTCAAATGGAGACTCTTGCAAGGCATTCAGGACAACAGACAGATCCCATGGAGCCACATGAGGGACATAGGGAGGCTGAATCCGTAAAACACCCTGAGTGAAAGTATGAACGTCAGGAATAGATGCATGTTCTCACTTAAACCACACCAACAAGGTAGAGATATGAACTTTGAGGGAGGCCTGACGAAGGCCTAAGTTTGCGGGCCTTCAGCATAGTTTGGATAACCACCTTGGAAAATCCTTTGGCCCTCAGGAGTGAAGCTTCAAGAGCCACGCCGTCAAAGCCAGTCTGGCCAGGTCCGGGTAGACACAAGGGCCCTGAACGAGGAGGTCTGGGCGTTGAGGAAGTAGAAAAGGACGCTCTATTGATAGACCCTGCAGGTCTGAGAACCAATGCTATCTGGGCCATGCTGGCGCGACTAGAAGTAGTATTCCTCCTTCTTGTTTGAACTTCCGTAGTACCCTGGGCAGGAGTGACACTTGAGGGAACACGTAGGGCAACCAAAAGTTCCATGGAATTGCCAGTGCGTCCATGAACGCTGCTTGAGGATCCCTGGTTCTTGATCCAAAGACCGGAACTTTGTGATTGTGTCGAGACGCAATCAGGTAGGCCCCACTTGTCCACTAGGAGTTGAAAGCCTTTCTGATGAAGACTCCACTCTCCAGCGTGCATGTCCTGATGACTGAGGAAATCCGCTTCCCAGTTGAGGACTACCGGAATGAACACTGCCGATATTGCTGGCAGATGGCGTTTCACCCAATGAAGGATTTTTGATACTTCCATCATTGCCATGCGACTTCGAGTACCATCTTGATGGTTATGTATGCCACCGTGGTGGCGTTGTCTGACTGTACTTGAACAAGTCTGTTCTGTATCAGATGCAGGGCGAGAAACAAAGCATTGAACACTGCCTGCAATTCCAGAATGTTTATCGGGAGGAGTGATTCCTCCATGGTCCACCGACCCTGGAGAGAGTGTTGCTCCAACACTGCTCCCCAACCCATCAGACTGGCGTTCTTAGTTAGTATGACCCAGTTGGGGATCCAGAAGGGACGGCCCCTGCTCAACTGCTGGCCCTGTAGCCACCAGGCTAGCAACAGACGAACCTCCGGAGTCAAGGAGACCATGTGAGACCTGACCCGATGAGGCAGGCCATCCCACTTGGAAAGGATTAACCTTTGCAGAGGGCAGGAATGAAATTGAGCGTACTCTACCATGTCAAACGCCGACACCATCAGGCCTAGTACTTGCATCGCCGAGTGTATCAACACTCTTGGGCAAGAGAGGAAGTATCTGATCCTGTCCTGAAGCTTCAGGACCTTCTCTGGAGACAGAAACAGCCATTGGCTGTGTGTGTCCAGCAGTGCCCCCAGGTGCACCATGTTTTGAGATGGGACCAGCGAGGACTTCTTCCAGTTGATGAGTCACCCGTGGGTTTGTAGGAAGTTTATCGTCAGTTGCAGATGACTGAGGAGGACATCGTGGGAGTTTGCCAGAATCAGCAAGTCGTCCAGATACGGCAGGATCCTGACTCCCTGGCGATGGAGATAAGCTGTCATCACGGCCATAATCTTTGTGAAGATCCGAGAAGCTGTGGCCAGCCCAAACGACAGAGCCTGGAACTGATAGTGAAGGTTGCCAATAGCAAACCGCAGATATTGCTAATGCGATATGGCAATAGGTATATGCAAGTAAGCATCCTGTATATCCATGGATACCATATAGTCTCCGGGTTCCATAGCCAGTACAATTGAGCGCAGTGTTTCCATACGGAACTTGGACACTCTCACAAACTTGTTCAGTGATTTGAGGTTGAGTATAGGACGGAAAGACCCATTGGGTTTCGGTACTAGAAACTAGGTTGAGTAGTATCCTCTGCCTCTCTGGGACAGAGGTACCGGCACCACCACTCCTGTATCCAGGAGGGAACGCACAACCAATTGAAGAGCTTGCGCTTTTAACGGATCTGAAGGGATAACCATGATGCAAAACTGGCGAGGGGGACGTCTCTTGAAAGAGACTGCGCACCCGTGAGAGACAACTTCTCGCACCCATGCATCTGAAGTGGTCTTTAACCAGACCTGGGTGAATCGCAGAAGTCAGCCCCATCAGTCATGCAGCAGGCTTGTCGTGTTTAGAAGCAGGCTGACAGGCTACCCAGGATTGTTTTTCCTTGGGCTTTGTGGTTTTGGAAGCACGAGATTGTCTCAGGTATGTCTGACTTTTTGCTTTCCTTTGAGTTCAAAAGAAGTGAAAAGTGGTAACTTTTGCCTTCTGTGCAGAAGAACTAGTATGAGAGAGAAAGGTAGTCTTAGCAGCCGCCAAGACAGCCACAATTTTATTGAGGTCTTCCCCAAATAAGATGTCTCCCTTAAACGGGAGTACCTCCAAGGTCTTTTTGGAGTCCAGGTTCACCTTCCATGACCTCAACCGCAGAATACGGTGAGCCAGGATGGACATAGTCGACGCCTTGGCTGCCAACACACCCGCCTCAGAGGACGCCTCCTGGATGTAACAGGCGGTGGTGGTAATATTAGGCAGGTATTGTCTGGTATTGTCAGATATATCCAGGGGCAACTCATCCTCTAATGCCTGAACCCATGCTTCAATTCCTTTTGCAGCCCAGGAGGCTGCAATAGTGGGTCTATGTACAGCACCTGTAAGGGAGTAAATAGACTTCAGGCATCCCTCCACACGCTTATCTGACGGTTCCTGAGGTGACAGTGCAGTGGTGACAGGCAGAGTAGATGACATCACCAGACGGGTGACATGGGATCCACCGGCGGTGAATTTTCCCACTTGTTACACAACTCTGTAGTGAGAGGATAGCGAGCTACCATCCATTTAGACAGGAAGAATTTCATCCCTGGAGTAGTCCAGGGTTCTTGTTGTATGTCCACTAAATGGTCAGAAAGCGGTAAAAATGTTTTTGTTACCTTCTGACATTTAAACTTATCAGGTTTTTTTTAGACACCGTAGTGGAATCCTCATCATCATCTGATATTGGCAGGATCTGCTTAATAGCAATCACTAGGTCAGGTACATCTACCTGAGTTGTAGATTCCATATCAGAAGCAGCTGTGTCAGTGTCTGATGGGACAGTGTGCTCCCTGTCCACTTCAGAATAGTCTTCTGAGAGATTGTGAGGAAGTAGCCCGCTTAGATGACCCTGTGACACGAGAGTGGCTTGGGGCAGTCTTATGTCTAACCAAAGATAGGTTCAATTGCTGCAACTGGGTAGACAAATTATCCACCCGAGGCGGATTTACCATAGGGACAAGATGATGGCACAGAAGGTCCCATAGTGGGCGTAGACATGTCATAAGCGTATTTAACATAGTTGAGAACGCCGCCCAAGGTGGCTCCTGATTGGTTACAGGAGCTGCGGACTGACTGGGAGATGTATGGCACATAGTACACAGACCATCATACAAAACTTCCCCCCCAAGCAAAGCCTTGGTGTATGCGCTGCATGATGCAGGAGCGTCCTCGGATTTCGTGCCCCTTGTGTTAGACATTTTCAGTTATGCAACAACAGAGCGTATTAGTACGATACAGCCAGAGAATACCTGCGAATAAATTCCCTAGTATGTGACTGCGTACACAGCACACAACACCAGCGAATAAGTCCGGTAATATGTGACTGAGTCCCCAGTACACAACACCAGCGAATAAATCCGGTATTATGTGACTGAGTACACAGTAGAATACACTTAATCGGTAAATACTATGAAGCACTATATATGTGACCCAGACGCACCTAGGGGGTCATTCCAAGTTGATCACTAGCTGCCGTTGTTCGCAGTGCAGCGATCAGTGAAAAAAACTAATCTGCGCATGCGTATTCACCTCAATGCGCATGCGCGACGTACGGTTACAAAGAGCATTGTGGTTCTGCACATGTTCTAGCAAAGCTTTCAGTCGCACGGCCGAACGCAGGAAGATTGACATGAAGTGGGCGTTTCTGGGTGTCAACAGACCGTTTTCAGGGAGTGCTTAGAAAAACGCAGGCATGTCGGGAAAAACGCTGGCGTGGCTGGGTGAACGCTGGGCGGGTGTGTGACGTCAAAAGCCGTCCCTCCGTCGTTAGAATCAATGCACACGAAGAGTAACTACATGGCTGGTCTTGTTTTGCACAAAATTATTTTGCAGGTGCTCTGCTGCACAAGCATTCGCACTTCTGCAAAGCAAAAATACACTCCTTGGTGGGCGGTGACAATGCGGTTGCACGGCTGCTAAAAGTAGCTAGCGAGCGATCAACTCGGAATGACCCCCCTAGTCCTTTAGGGTACAAAATACTGTGATAGACAAAGCTGGGATACACTCAAAGTGAAATCCACACAGCAGATACAGGCACATACAATCACAGTGACAATGCAGATAATTATGTTAGTAAGACGAAAAGACTGCACTGGATAGTGTGTGTGTGTGTGTGTGTGTGTGTGTGTGTGTGTGTGTGTGTGTGTGACAAGGCGCGGTCTCAGACCGGATGTATATATCAGAATACTCATACAATATATTCTGGCACAGGTACACTTGTTCTTAACTAACGCTGTCTTTATATTGACATGTAGAATACTTAAGTGTTTGTAAAATCACAGTGCTGATGTACAGGTGGATTTACAAGAGAGACCTTGCCCTGCAGTCCTGGAGACCAGTCGCAGCTATGCTTAGAAGATGGCGCCCAGCGTGCCAGTCAGGGAGTGAGGGAGAGTGTGAGGCAGCTCCAGGATGGGAATACCAGCAGTAGATGGCGCCCTGGGCTGGGGGGTGGAGCTACAGGTCAAGCGCCATCTCCCCTATGCTGGTCCTCACCACCTGGTACTATGGAGTCTTATTAAAGTGGGAATTAGTACACCCGACCTGTACTCCTATGCCCTGGTGGATATAGTGGGGTCCCTGCTCGGTGACAGTGTCCACACTAGCGTTGCAGTCCATCTCCCTAGACTGCGATCGGAACGCAATTCGTAGCAGCCACGCGAACCAGGAGAGCGCTGCGACCGTGTGCCTAATGTCGGCGCGTCCCTGCCACAAGTACCTGGGAACTGAGCCAGCGGGAGTATGCGTTGCCGCTGGGGAGGTGACGGAGCCGCGGACTCACAGAATGTCATCCTGACATGTAAGTGCTGCGGCCCTTGAAGTCTTCAAATAAAAGCTTTTTCAGGGCTGCCCAGTGCAATTCCCCTTGTTAAGTGACCTGCATCTGCAGGCACCAACTCGAAATTGTGCTCACAATGCCTGGAGGCGGGGTTATAGAGGAGGCCCCAATGCATCCTGGGACAGTCTAAAGCTTTAGCCTGTTGGTGCCTGGATCAAGTTCCATCTCTACACTCCAATGTTTCCCTGTGGAAACCAATTTACCCCGATGCAGAAATATGTATAGGTGAAGTATTAAAAAAGGCATTGAAACTCATGCCGGAATCAGTATGAGATCCCAGTGGTCAGGAGACCGATGCCGGGATCCCGATGGTGAGCGCAGCTTGTCCCCTCGCGGGCTCGCTGTGCTCTCCACGGTTTGGGCTAGTGGCGACTTTCGGTCATATCCGGTAATGTGGAACGCATGCTGCATTCCACGATGCAGGAAACAGTGCATCAGAACTCCTAAAAATCTCCATATGTAAGGGAGGTGTGGAGGTCCCATTGTCCATCTTTATGGAAGATGTAACATTTTGTTAGTTCTGTATGTAAATTATCTGTTTTTTCAAATTAGACTTTTCATCTGGTCCCTCTTCCGCAGTGGTGATGTTACACACACACCACCTCTGGAAACTGTGGAGACACATTCTGTCAGACCGGCATTCAACGCATGAGTTCTGTTTCTATAGTAACAATGGAACTCATGCTCCACCTATGAAGCCGCCACTTCCAGAAACGAGCGGGACATATCCGGTAATGTGGAACACATGCTGCATTCCACGGGATACGGTCATTAGGTCGACCACACTTCGACAGTCATTAGGTTGACCACTATTGGTCGACATGGTCACTAGGTCGACATGGTCACTAGATCGACATGTACTAGGTCGACATGGAAAAAGGTCCAAAAGGGAATCCAGTATTTCACAATGAAGGGACCGCTTGAACAACACAAGTACCCACCTAGTCTTACTATGGTAGGAGGCAGCCTTAAAATCACCCACCCATTTCCCAGTCAAGGTATTCTTATCAGAAACCTTCCAGGTGTTTCCTGGAGGAAAACCACAATGGGGCCAATTTTTTTCAATTTTTGAAATATTTTTCCTTTTAATGGGGATGTGTAAGCCCTCTACATTCCAAGACACAAATTTCAACGAATCAGCCCCCTGCAGAGCTTTTAAGGGAGGGGATGTGTCATGAGACATTTAACCTATACCCTCTTTAGCCAAATGAACAGTGAAGGGTGAAAAAGTGCACACCAGCCTGTCCCAGCAAGCAGGTGAAGTGCAAGGGGAATTAATGTGGAAACCTGGACTACTACAAGTATCATATATCATATAACAAACTGTACATACATTAAGAACTAATATGGTAATTGAGTCATATATCAATTTTAAAAGAAACCAAAAGTGTGTCCAACAGGGCCAGAGAAAGCGGATGGGAATTCCTAAGAAAAAATGTAGTATATACAGCAAATCAAAATATGGAAATTTTGAAATAAAGATAACATGACAGCAGTGCTGACATGCCTGAGCAATACGAAAACAAATCAACTGTAATACGTCAGCAAACCTTGCAAAATAATAAGCAGTAAATCTAGGGGTGATCTTCAGTTTGCCGGATTCCGGTGCCGGTATTCTGGCCGTCAGGAGCCCGACTGCCGACATAACATACTACACCCAAATCTAGTAACATCAATAAAATTTTGACATCCATCCATTCATTTATTCAACATTCATGTACTTAACTTGAGAGCTCTTTGCTATTCAATCACACTGTCCTTTACTACATTTCAAGACACTGACATAACCGGGATTCTAACCATTCGACTGTGGGATTGTAGTCAGACACTCTACTCATGAGCTCTCTTGGTATCTGGTCTTTAGGTCGACCACTATTGGTCGACAGTGAGTAGGTCGACATGGTTTCTAGGTCGACAGGGAGCCATGTGAGGGGACACGGTGCATTAATTGGGGTTCCCCGTAACTCTACGAAGAAAACACCACAATTTTTTAAAAACCTCATGTCGACTTTTTTCATGTCAACAGAGTCCCTGTCGGCCTAGAAACCATGTCGACCTACTTACTGTCGACCAAAGTCTTTTCTATCTAACATACCACACCCCCAGCTCTCTTACCCTGCATTGAAAGCTACAAAGTATTTGAAGCTCACCTTGAACTTCAAGAAAAAATTATCAGCATGAGCAGATCTATGTAGTATGTGGCAGCAAGAGATTGGATGTGTGGCTGCACACTACATACAGTAGATCTGCTCAATGGCAATGCTGATTATTTTTTACAAAGTACAAGTACCTTCATACAGTTAGAATTCTCATACTTTTTATGAGTAGGGTGTTTACCTGGAATGCAACATGTTATGGGTTTGAATCCAGGATATGGCAGTATATTAACATGTGTTATTTAATAATAGGATTTTAATTACCTACCGGTAACTTCTTTTCACATAGTCCGTAGAGAATACTGGGGATCCATTTAGTATAATGGGGTATAGACAGGTCCACTAGGAGCCTTGGGCATTTTAGGAATTTGATAGTGTGCGCTGGCTCCTCCCTCTATGCCCCTCCTACCAGACTCTGTCTAGGAAACTGTGCCCGAGGAGACGGACATACTTTGGGGGTTATTTCGAGTTGTTCGCTCGCTAGCAGTTTTTAGCAGCTGTGCAAACGCTATGCCGCCTCCCACTGGGAGTGTATTTTAGCTTAGCAGTAGTGCGAACTAAAGGATCGCAGAGCGGCCGCAAACTTTTTTTGTGCAGTTTTAGAGTAGCTCAATACCTACTCAGCGCTTGCGATCACTTCAGACTATTCAGTTCCTGTTTTGACGTCACGAACACACCCTGCCCACCCACGCCTGCGTTTTTCCGAACACTCCCTGAAAACGGTCAGTTGACACCCAGAAACGCCCAATACATGTCAATCACTCTGCGGTCAGCAGTGTGACTGAAAAACTTTGCAAGACCCTGTGTGAAACTACATCGGCTGTTGTAAAAGTACGACGCGCGTGCGCATTGCGCCGCATACGCATGCGCAGAAGTGCCATTTTTTTGTCTCATCACTGCACAGCGAACGAATGCAGCTAGCGATCAACTCGGAATGACCCCCTTTGAGAGAAGTATAGTGTTGAGATTATGAACCAGCACACACAGAACAAGAGGAAAGCCATGCTAGCCAAACTTGAAACATGAACAGTAACAGCTGAACAAACCAGAATACTTAACCAAGTAACAGTGCAGGAAGAACGAAGCACCGGGCGGGGCCCAGTATCCTCTACGGACTACGAGAAAAGGATTTACCGGTAGGTAATTAAAATCCTATTTTCTCTTATGTCCTAGAGGATACTGGGGATCCATTTAGTACCATGGGGAAGTACCAAAGCTCCCAAACCGGGTGGGAGAGTGCTGAGGTTCCTGCAGAACTGATTGACCAAACTGAGGGTCCTCAGAGGCCAAAGTATCGAACTTGTAAAACTTTGCAAACGTGTTCAAACCTGACCAAGTAGCTGCTCTGCAGAGCTGTAAAGCGGAGACACCCCGGGCAGCAGCCCAAGAAGAACCCACCAACCTAGTAGAGTGGGCCTGTACTGATTTTGGAACTGGCAATCCTGCCGTGGAATAAGCCTGCTGGATCGTGAGCTTGATCCAGCGTGCAGTAGACTGCTTTGAAGCAGGACACCCAATTTAATTGGGATCATAGAGAACGAACAGCGAGACGGATTTTCTGTGACGAGCTGTTCTCTTCACATACACCTTCAAAGCCCTCACAACATCCAAAGACTTTGAAGTAGCAGAGGTGTCTGTCACAACTGGAACCACAATAGGTTGGTTGATGTGAAAAGCGGACACCACCTTAGGAAGAAATTGGTGACGAGTTCTAAGGTCAGCTCTGTCCTCATGGAAAATTAAGTAGGGACTCTTGTGAGACAACCCCCTTAGTTCCGACACGTCTTGCTGAGGCCAAGGCCAACAGTGTGACGGTCTTCCACGTAATGTACTTTACGTCAACCTCCTGTAACGGTTCAAACCAGTCCGATTGGAGGAACTGCAGCACCAAATTGAGATCCCAAAGTGCCGTGGGAAGCCAGAGGGAGGCTGGATGTGCAGAACACCTTTCAAGAACGTCTGGACCTCAGGGAGAGAAGCCAATTGTTTCTGAAAGAAAATAGACAAAGACGAAATCTGGACTTTAATGGAACCTAGGCGTAGGCCCACATCCACTCCCAACTGCAAAAAATGCAGGAGACGTCCTAGATGAAATACCACTGCGGAATATTGTCTCACACCAAGAGACATACTTCTTTCATATACGATGGTAATGTTTAGACGTTACCCCTTTCCTGGCTTGGATCATAGTCAGGATGACTTTGTCAGGAATCCCTCCACCTGGCTAGGATCAGCAGTTCAACCTCATGCCGTTAAACGTAGCTGCGGTAAGTCCTGATAGACGGGCCCTGTTGCAGAAGATCCTCGTGAAGAGGCAGAGGCTACGGATCTTTGAGGAGCATCTCCAGAAGGTCCGTGTACCAGGCCCTTCTTGGCCAGTCCGGAGCAATGAGTATTGCTTGAACCTTTTCCCTTCTTATTCTTTTTAGAATTCTTGGGATCAGAGGAAGTGGAGGAAACAAGTACACCATCTGGTAGACCCACGGAGATGTCAGAGCGTCTACTGTCACTGCTTGTGGTCTCTCGACCTGGAACAATACCGCTTGAGTTTCTTGTTGAGACAAGAGGCCATTATGTTGATTTGTTGATATCCCCACCGACATGTCAAGCACCTGAACACCTCCGGGTGAAGGCTCCACTCCCCCGGGTGCAGGTCGTGTTTGCTGAGGAAGTCTGCTTCCCAGTTGTCTACTCCCAGAATGAAGACCGCCGACAACGCCACGGCGTGTTTTTCCGCCCAGAGGAGAATTTTTGACACCTCTGACATTACTGCTCTGCTTTTCGTTCCGCCTTGTCGGTTTATGTATGTTACCGCCATTACATTGTCCGACAGGCCTGATTCTGAAGTAGAGATGAGGCCTGCAGAAGGGTGTTGTAGATAGCCCTGAGTTCCAGTATGTTTATTGGAAGGACGACTTCCTGACTTGACCATCTTCCTTGAAACTGCACCCCCTTGGTGACTACTCCGCAACCTCTGAGGCTTGCATCCGTGGTTAGCAGAATCCAATTCTGAATCCTGAACCTCCGACCCTCGACGAGGTGAGAAGTCTGTAGCCACCACAGAAGGGAGATCCTGGCTCTTGGCGACAGACGGATGCTCTGGTGCATGTGAAGATGCGATCCGGACAATTTGTCCAAAAGATCTAGCTGGAAGGGCCTCGCATGAAACCTTCCGTACTGAAGTGCCTCATAAGAGGCCACCATTTCCCCCAGAAGGCAAACGCACAGATGCACCAAGTTCCGAGATGGCTTCAGGACAGCCCGAGCCATCGACTGGATTTCCATAGCCTTCTCCACGGGAAGGAACACTCTCTGAGATTCAGTGTCCAGTATCATTCCCAGAAAGGAAAGCCTCTGCGTTGGTTCCAGGTGAGATTTTGGTAAGTTCAGAATCCACCCGTGATCCATGAGTAGTCTGGTTGAGAGGCAAATACTGGCCATCAACCGCTCCCTGGACGGTGCCTTTATCAGAAGATCGTCCAGGTATGGAATTATGTTCACTCTCTGTTTGGGAAATAGAAACATCATCTCTGCCATCACCTTGGTGAACACTCTCGGTGCCGTGGAGAGACCAAATTGCAGGGCCTGGAACTGGTAGTGGCAGTCCTGCAGTGCAAACCGTAGATAAGCCTGATGAGGTGACCAGATCGGAATGTGAAGGTACGCATCCTTGATGCCCAGAGACACTAGGAATTCCCCTTCCTCTAGACCTGAGATCACCGCTCTCAGAGACTCCATTTTGAATTTGAACACTCGTAAGTACGGGTTCAATGACTTGAGGTTCAAAATCGGCCTTACCGAACAGTCCGGTTTCAGTACTACAAACAGGTTGGAATAACGGGCCTAATTCTGAGTTGATCGCAGCATCAAATTTGTTAGCAGTTGGGCAAAACCATGGCCCTCATTCCGAGTTGTTCGCTCGTTGCCAAGTTTCGCTGTATTGCGATTAGTTGCTTATTGCGCATGCGCAAGGGTCGCAGAGCGCATGCGCTTAGTTATTTTACTCAAAAGTTAGGTATTTTACTCACGGCATAACAAGGATTTTTCATCGTTCTGGTGATCGTAGTGTGATTGACAGGAAGTGGGTGTTTCTGGGCGGAAACTGGCCGTTTTATGGGAGTGTGCGAAAAAACGCTGGCGTTTCTGGGAAAAACGCGGGAGTGTCTGAAGAAACGGGGGAGTGTCTGGGCGAATGCTGGGTGTGTTTGTGACGTCAAACCAGGAACGAAACTGACTGAACTGATCGCAATGGCTGAGTAAGTCTGGAGCTACTCAGAAACTGCTAAGAAATTTCTATTCGCAAATCTGCTAATCTTTTGTTCGCAATTCTGCTAAGCTAAGATTCACTCCCAGAGGGTGGCGGCTTAGCGTGTGCAATGCTGCTAAAAGCAGCTAGCGAGCGAACAACTCGGAATGAGGGCCCATGTGCACTGCAGGAGGGGCAGATATAACATGTGCAGAGAGACTTAGATTTGGGTGTGGCGTGTTCAAACTGAAATCTAAATTGCAGTGTAAAAATAAAGCAGCCAGTATTTACCCTGCACAGAAACAAAATAACCCACCCAAATCTAACTCTCTGCAAATGTTATATCTGCCCCCCCTGCAGTGCACATGGTTTTGCCCAATTGCTAACAAACTTGCTGCTGCGATCAACTCAGAATTACCCCCAATATCCCTTGTTTTGCAGATGAGGTGGAACTGGAACAATGACTTGAGTCTGTACCAGTTTTTGAATAGCGTCCTGTAAGGTTATACTTGCTTCTTGTGAAACTGGTAAGCGCGAGTTGAAGAATCTGTGAGGTGGGAGCTCCTGAAACTCCAGTCTGTAGCCCTGGGAAATAAGATATATGACCCAGGGATCCTGGCATGATGTTGTCCAGATGTGACTGAAAAATTTTAGTCGTGCTCCCACCTGCCGGTCTTCCAGGCATCGCAGTCCACCGTCATGCTGAAGACTTTGAGAAAGCAGTACTTGAGCTCTGTTCCTGTGAACCTGCAGTTGCTGGTTTTCGTGGTTTACCTCTAGCACCTCTGGTGGCTGTAGAAGAACTTTTGGTTTTGCCCTTAAACTTGGCAGTCCGAAAGGATTGTAGATTAGGTCCTGAGTAAGCCTTCCTAGCTGGGGGAGCTGCAGAAGGAAGATACGTGGACTTACCCGCAGTAGCTTTGGAGATCCTTTTGTCTAGTTCATCTCCATATAAGGCCTCTCCTGTGAAGGGTAGGCCTTCCATGCCTTTCCTGGAGTCCGCGTCGGCAGTCCACTGGTGTAGCCATAAGCCTCTGCGTGCTGACACTGGCAAAGCAGTGGTGCGTGCATTAAGTAAGCCTATTTCTTTTATGGCTTCCACCATAAAATTTGCAGAGTACTGTATATGGTGAAGGAGTAAAATAATCTCCCCCTTCGGCAAGGTGTCTAACCTCTCAATTAGGTTACCCGACCATTTTGTGATGGTCTTAGTAATCCACCCACATGCTATAGTGAGTCTCTGTGCCACCAAAGCAGCTCTATACAAAGATTTGAGTGTATTCTCAATTCTATGATCAGCCGTGTCTTTTAGGGAGGCTGCACCAGGGACAGGCAATACAATTTTCCATGACAGCCTAGATACTGATGCATCCACTATCGGTGGATTTTCAGATTTTTTTCTATCCTCAGGAGGAAAGGGAAAATTTGATATCAACCTTTTAGGGATCTGAAATTCCCTATCAGGATTAACCCACGGGTCTTCAAACAGGGTATTTAGATCCTTTGACACAGGAAAAGTGGCTGAGGATTTCTTATTATATTAAAATAAGACTCCTCAGTCTCCTCTGTTACCTTATCAGGGATATGCAGAATGTATCTGATAGCTTATATGAGAGCATCTATTCCCTGTGACAGAGTAGCCTCCCCCACCTCTGAGTCCACCTCCCCCTCATCCATGTCTGACCCGTCGTCATCATCAGAGACAGACTGCACATCATGAGCCAAAGGAGGTTTTTGCAGACAAATAGCAGGGTACTGAGACGCTAGTTTGGGTACTGAGTCTCTGTTCATAAACTCAGTCATTGATTGTCTTAAATATAGCGTCTCTTTCTCATTGCGAGACAATTTAGAAGAGATATTGGAAATCATTCCCCTAATGTTATCCAGCCAAGCTGGCTCTGCCCCGCTAGCCTGGGAGGGTACACTGCACTGAGCACACTGCAGTGAACCCCCTGGAGAAGAGGAACACTGTGCCTTACATGAAACACACTCTTTGGCCAGTATTTACTAAAAATCCGAGTTTGTCCGATTTGTGTTTTTTTTTCTAAGTCCCAATCCGGGAATTCACTAAGCACCAATCTCGGCAGTGTTTGGACTATTCGTAATGGTTTGAATGACAACGTTCAGAAATACGAATGAATAGACCATCGGTCAAACGCGGCTGTTATTTCATAGAATACGGGCATTCACTATTCATTCGTATTTGAGTGTTAGTTTCTGAGTGCTCAACTGCGGGTCTGTTTTTTTTTGATTCGTTAAAAAAAGCAGCAAAAAAATAGACCTGTTTTTTTCCAGTCGAGTTTGGATAACCATGCACGGATCAGTGAGATCTGTGCATGGTTATCTATGGGAAAGGGTCTGTTTAGTGTAAAAACTGGAAAAAAAAATTGCGTGGGGTACCCCCTCCTAAGCATAACCAGCCTCGGGCTCTTTGAGCCGGTCCTGGTTGAAAAAATATGGGGGGAAAAATGACAGGGGTTCCCCCATATTTGATCAACCAGCACCGGGCTCTGCGCCTGGTCCTGGTTCCAAAAATACGGGGGACAAAAAGCGTAGGGGTCCCCCGTATTTTTGAAACCAGCACCGGGCTCCACTAGCCAGGTACATAATGCCACAGCCGGTGGACACTTTTATACTGGTCCCTGTGGCCCTGGCATTACATACCCAACTAGTCACCCCTGGCCGGGTTACCCTGGAGGAGTGGGAACCCCTTAAATCAAGGGGTCCCCCCCTCCAGCCACCCAAGGGCCAGGGGTGAAGCCAGAGGCTGTCCCCCCCATCCAAGGGCGACGGGTGGGGGGCTGATAGCCTTTTGAAAAAATGTGAATATTTTTTTTAGTAGCAGTACTACAAGTCCCAGCAAGCCTCCCCCGCAAGCTGGTACTTAGAGAACCACAAGTACCAGCATGCGGTGGAAAACCGGGCCCGCTGGTACCTGTAGTACTACTACTAAAAAAATACCCCCCAAAAAACAGGACACACACCGTGAAAGTATAAGTTTATTACATACATGCACACCTCCATACACACATACTTACCTATGTTCCCACGAGGCTCGGTCCTCTTCTCCATGTAGAATCCTTGGGGTACCTGTGAAAAAAATTATACTCACATAATCCAGTGTAGAATCAGACCTTTGAATAATCCACGTACTTGGCAAAATAATAAAACGGAAACCCGACCACGCACTGAAAGGGGTCCCATGTTTACAAATGGGACCCCTTTCCCCGACTGCCAGGACCCCCCCTGACTCCTGTCAAAGAGGGTCCCTTCAGCCAATCAGGGAGCGCCACGTCGTGGCACTCTCCTGATTGGCTGTGTGCTCCTGTAGTGTCTGTCAGGCAGCACACGGCACAGATACAATGTAGCGCCTATGCGCTCCATTGTAGCCAATGGTGGGAACTTTGCGGTCAGCGGTTGACCGAAAGTAACCTCACCGGCCAAAACACGAATCTTTGTAAATATACCCCTTTGTCTGATATACTGTGACAGTGACAGCACACACAGGAAAAGTTTAAATGCACAATTAACCCACAAAGAGCCCTTCAAGAGAGACACAGAGATGTCCTTACTGCTAATGCCAAGCTTAGCCAGGTCGCAGACTAAATACCCAGATTGGGGACTTAGTACACTAGTAAGCGCTCCCCCCCTCCCCTTCTATGACCCCCTGGTACCGCTGAGGTAATCCGGAGGAACTGCGCGTCCATGTGTCCACTGCAGAGGGAAAATGACGCTGGTGAGCTGCTGGATCCGCTCATAGTGAAGCCCCGTCAATGGCGCGCAGTCTTCCCGCTTTTTTATACTGGCTGAGGTAATTTTTAGTGCTTAAAATGGAGTCAGTTGCCTTTTAAGTCTGTAATGCTAGTCTGGGTACTGTGTACACCCGTAGTGTACTTAGGGGTACATTTACTAAGCAGTGATAAGAACGGAGAAGTGAGCCAGTGGAGAAATTTCCCCATCAACCAATCAGCAGCTCTGTATCATTTTATAGTATGCAAATTATAGATGTTACTTCAGTGCTGATTGGTTGCCATGGGCAACTTCTCCACTGGCTCACTTCTCTGCTCTTATCACTGCTTAGTAAATGTACCCCTTAGACTCGGATCGCTCCCTCAGAAGCGGTGCGTTCGCACTGTGTACTATGTCTGGAGACTCTGCTGCCCCCGTAGAAGCGGTGCCTCACTGTACCCTTATGCCGCCATAATGGCCAACGACCCACGAGCCGGGACGCTGGCTTAGTACTCACCACTCTTCTATCTTCTGGCTCTGTTAGTGGTGGCGGCGTGCTGCGGGAATGTATGCTTGCCATGGTGGGGCGTGCAAATAGTTCCCTTAGGAGCTAGTGTCCTGTCAGCGGGGAACGGGACCATTAACCCTTCAAGATTTTCCATTCCCCCCCCCCCCCCCCCCCTTCCCAAATCCCCAGAAGCAAGCAGGCTGATGCCATGCAGTCCTGCCTGAAAATAACAAACATATAAAATAAATGCAGAAAACTCTTCAGGAGCTTCCATGCAATGTGACCGGCTCCTCCGGGCACATTTTCTAAACTGAGTTTGGTAGGAGGGGCAAAGAGGGAGGAGCCAGCGCACAGTATCAAATTCTTAAAGTGCCCAAGGCTCCTGGTGGACCCGTCTATACCCCATGGTGCTAAATGAATCCCCAGTATCCTCTAGGACGTAAAAGAAAAAGGGTATTGTAACTGAATGACAAAGAGCTCTGAAGCTAAGTGCATGAATGTGGTATAAAGAGGATTTGTGTTCAAATCTATTTTCTTTCATACTGTACATATAAATAACGTGGGAAAAGGCATCATAGCATGGATTTTCTCTGCGATCAGTTTTGTCATGCCCCTCCCACATGAGGGCATGTGCCTTATGTCCCCAGTGGAAAAATGGGGCGGGGGGAGACAATTCTCTTTCTGGCACAGGGCACCAAAAAGTCTAGTTACTGCTCTGCTCAAAGGCATCATTACACCGCATCACCCAACCATAAGGCTCCATTTAAGAATGAGACATATCTTTAGCATTTTCTAAAGGAGTTATGACAGCATCTCTAAGCTTACCACTCTTTGTCATTGTACAGTGCGTGCCATCTATAGATGGAGTTAGCGGTACAGTCCTAAATTGCTGCAAATGGGGACCCAGCAAAGACTCTCAGCACCACAGTGGAGGACTCTGACGAAAACACTGTGGGAGTTTCCTGGAAGGGTAAGTAATGTTAAATGCCAGCGGTATATTTGTTACTTTCACTGTGATGCCTAAAGCACATCCAGTTAGGCATGGGGATTACAGAGTGAGGAAAAGCTCCAGTTTTAATGCCTGGAGCTGTTCCACGCAGTATGACCTGGAGTAATGCGTGCAAACCTATACATTCTGTAAACGATGGGTTTATTGCACATTAAACCTTGACGATGTAGTTACTGTGGCTTGGAGGAAAACACGTTGCTACACGTGGGGCTGCTGGGCCTAAATGATCCCCTAATTGTACTGTATATGACTATATGCCCTTATGTTACATATGCCGCTGGCAAAATAAATGGAGTCCTCAGTGTGTGTGCTGCTTTGCGGGGAAGCAGTTACAATACCGCCAGTCAGGATCCCGGCGGTCCCAATGCCGACACCGTAATGCCGACTAGCAGTAAAATACCACCGCCGGAGTCAGGGCGCCACAAGCTTTTCTCCCTCTATGGGTGTCCACGACACCCATAGAGGGAGAATATAACCTGTGGCGAGCGCAGCGAGCCACTATGCCCGCAGCATAGCGAGCGCAGCTAGCCCGCAAAGGGACTTACTAGCGCTCGCCCCGCTGCAGGCACGGTGGCCGGGATCCCACTGTCGGTATACTGACGGACGGTTTTTCATATTAATCCCGCTTTGCGTTGCAAAAGTAGTAGTTACTTTTTGCAGCAGACAATGGCCCTCATTCCGAGTTGGTCGCTAAGTTTTTCGTTCGCACAACCTATTCGTAAAGTTGCGTTAATGTAGTAAATTTGCGAACATCCGCCCCCAACGTATTTTTGCTCATTCGTACGCAGTATTACACAAAGTGGGCGTACGCCAAATGACATCGCAGCAATGCGAAAACATCGCAGCAATGCGAAACCATCGCATTAACACATACTTCATCATAAAAATACTAAGTTGTAGTAGATTTACACATTTATCATTAAAAGTGCACACTTTTGCGGACAAACGCACCACAATGGTTTTTTTTTACTATTAAGTGGAATAACACCTTCCAATTAAAAGTCCACAAGCCCTCCTCAATTACAAATCCAATTAGTGAAATGATTTGTAATGTTCATGATCAATTAAGTCTTTTTAAAATACCCGAAGAACACTTTGTTGCCATAATTGTACATATACTTTTTTAGATTTTTAATATAAATATAGATGTTTGCAATGTGCTTGGTCTAATGTTTTTTTTTTTTTGAAGTAGAGTTTTAGTATGTGAATGAAGGTGTTTGCATGTTTATTTAGACAATAACAACATATGTATTTTTTAAATTTTAAACAAACTTACGTTAGATGTATGAAATGTTTAAGGTAATAAATGTCTGTTCGGCAATCTGCTGTTCCTTTATTGCATTAATAAATAATAAACACCCGCTTAACTTGAAAAATGTTGAGTTTTTTTTTTTTTATTATTTTTTTTATAATATAAACATAAATTATTTTTGATTTTTAAACAAAAATTAAAACAAGGTTTGCATCTGGTCAACAAGACCCAGCAAGGCCTGTAGATGTAGCCTCATGTCCCCAAGAATGGCCGCAAAAGATGTGGGATCTCCAACGGCAACATCTGAAATTAAGAGATAACATAAACATTAATAACTTACTCACATTACTTATTATACAAGCAAGGCACAAAGCACACTTTAATGCAGGCATGTCCAAACTGCATCCCTCAAGCTGGTGTGAAACTACATATACCAGCATGCCTTGACTCAGTTTTGGGGCCAGGGAATGCCAAAGCTGTGTCAGGGCATGCTGGGATGTGTAGTTTCTCAACAGTTGGAGGTCCGCAGTTTGGACAGGCCTGCTTAATGGCAAAGTTACTACATCATGGCTGTTTTATGGTACAATCATTAGCAGAAAAACACACAAGCCTGCTCAGGCTTTTTTTACTAAATTTTTACAGTTTACAAGACCATGGGGTACATTTACTACTATGTGAGTTCTATTTAAGATGGAGCGTTGCCCATAGCAAACAAGCAAAAATAAGAATATTATCTTGTAGAAGTGGTTCCCCAATTGTAAAGTATAATCTTATTGGTTGCTATGGGCGACATCCCATGTTAAAGATAACTACCATCTTCGTCAATGTTACACCATGTTGGCATTCATTCACATCTGGAGTGTTTTTTTTTTTTTTTATGGGTTTGGTCCTGCATCATCACACTGCATATCAACATCTTCAGAAGGACAACAGATCCTAGCATGCCCACACTCCCTGAAAGCTGCCCTTACTAAATAAGGTCAAACAGGTTTGACTTTATCCAATAATCATTTTGTGAGTGTAACTTTCACACCACAAATCAGTGTGTCATTAGGCTGCATAACAAAGTGAAGCATGTGATTTGTAAGTGCAAATATTAAGACTACACAGGCACAAGTGTAAAAGACCAACAACATACTAAACTCCACTCAGGTCTAACTGTTTCCCTGAAAACCTAACACATATAAACCCTGTTGTCCTGGCAACCCTGTCGACCTAATGAGTGTCGACCTAGAGTGGACACACAAAACATTGCACACATAAACACTGTACATATAATGACACTCACAAAAATGTAAATACAACATGTAGACCATGAAGAATAACACAAATATTTGTCCTTGGTACAAGAATTCCAACAGTACAACACTGCATGTTTTGTCATTGTAAGTGTAAGTAGGTAATCATTTTTTTAGAACATGTTAAAACACTTACTTTCCTCTGCAACATGATGGTTGCCAGATATTTCATCAGGGGCTTCTTCTGCCCACTCACTGGGTGGGGAAGGCGGCTGGATGGGGGAAGGCGGCTGGATGGGGGAAGGAGGAGGGATTGGGGAAGGAGGAGGGATTGGGGAAGGAGGAGGGATGGGGGAAGGAGGCTGGATGGGGGAAGGAGGCTGGATTGGGGATGTAATTTCAGAGGGTGGGTCTGATTGAGAGGGCGAGGGGGGCGGAGAGAAAGTTAAGCCAATAGAGGGTGAGGGGGGCTGAGAAAGTGAGTTTGAAGTTGAAGGAGAAGGGGTATGGGAAGGAGGAGAAGGGGTCACAGAAAGAGATGGAGAGGTGGGGTGAGAAGGGGAGTGGAAAGTGGAGTGGGCCTGGGAAGCTGAGGGGGACTGGGAAGCTGAGGGGGACTGGGAAGCTGAGGGGGACTGGGAAGGGGAGGGGGACTGGGAAGGGGAGGGGGACTGGGAAGGGGAGTGGGACTGGGAAGGGGAGGGGGAGTGAGAAGGGGAGGGGGACTGGGAAGGGGAAGGGGGCTGAGAGGTCTGCCGTTGTTGTCGTCCTATAATGATATTTCTCTATCGTCCTAGTGGATGCTGGGGTTCCTGAAAGGACCATGGGGAATAGCGGCTCCGCAGGAGACAGGGCACAAAAGTAAAGCTTTCCGATCAGGTGGTGTGCACTGGCTCCTCCCCCTATGACCCTCCTCCAAGCCAGTTAGATTTTTGTGCCCGGCCGAGAAGGGTGCAATCTAGGTGGCTCTCCTAAAGAGCTGCTTAGAAAAGTTTAGCTTAGGTTTTTTATTTTACAGTGAGTCCTGCTGGCAACAGGATCACTGCAACGAGGGACTTAGGGGAGAAGAAGTGAACTCACCTGCGTGCAGGATGGATTGGCTTCTTGGCTACTGGACATCAGCTCCAGAGGGACGATCACAGGTACAGCCTGGATGGTCACCGGAGCCTTGCCGCCGGCCCCCTTGCAGATGCTGAAATAAGAAGAGGTCCAGAATCGGCGGCAGAAGACTCCTCAGTCTTCTAAAGGTAGCGCACAGCACTGCAGCTGTGCGCCATTTTCCTCTCAGCACACTTCACACGGCAGTCACTGAGGGTGCAGGGCGCTGGGAGGGGGGCGCCCTGGGAGGCAAATGAAAACCTATTTTGGCTAAAAATACCTCACATATAGCCTCCGGAGGCTATATGGAGATATTTAACCCCTGCCAGAATCCGTTAAGAGCGGGAGACGAGGCCGCCGAAAAAGGGGCGGGGCCTATCTCCTCAGCACACAGCGCCATTTTCCCTCACAGAAAGGCTGGAGGGAAGGCTCCCAGGCTCTCCCCTGCACTGCACTACAGAAACAGGGTTAAAACAGAGAGGGGGGGCACTAATTTGGCGTTAGAAATATATAAAAAAGATGCTATAAGGGAAAACACTTATATAAGGTTGTCCCTATATAATTATAGCGTTTTTGGTGTGTGCTGGCAAACTCTCCCTCTGTCTCTCCAAAGGGCTAGTGGGTCCTGTCCTCTATCAGAGCATTCCCTGTGTGTGTGCTGTGTGTCGGTACGTGTGTGTCGACATGTAGGATGACGATGTTGGTGAGGAGGCGGAGCAATTGCCTGTAATGGTGATGTCACTCTCTAGGGAGTCGACACCGGAATGGATGGCTTATTTAGGGAATTACGTGATAATGTCAACACGCTGCAAGGTCGGTTGACGACATGAGACGGCCGACAAACAATTAGTACCGGTCCAGACGTCTCAAAAACACCGTCAGGGGTTTTTAAAACGCCCGTTTACTTTAGTCGGTCGACACAGACACAGACAGGGACACTGAATCCAGTGTCGACGGTGAATAAACAAACGTATTCCTTATTAGGGCCACACGTTAAAGGCAATGAAGGAGGTGTTACATATTTCTGATACTACAAGTACCACAAAAGAGGGTATTATGTGGGATGTGAAAAAACTACCATAGTTTTTCCTGAATCAGATAAATTAAATAAAGTGTGTGATGATGCGTGGGTTCCCCCCGATAGAAAATTATGGGCGGTATACCCTTTCCCGCCAGAAGTTAGGGCGCGTTGGGAAACACCCCTTAGGGTGGATAAGGCGCTCACACGCTTATCAAAACAAGTGGCGGTACCGTCTATAGATAGGGCCGTCCTCAAGGACCAGCTGACAGGAGGCTGGAAAATATCATAAAAAGTATATACACACATACTGGTGTTATACTGCGACCAGCGATCACCTCAGCCTGGATGTGCAGAGCTGGGGTGGCTTGGTCGGATTCCCTGACTAAAAATATTGATACCCTTGACAGGGACAGTATTTTATTGACTATAGAGCATTTAAAGGATGCATTTCTATATATGCGAGATGCACAGAGGGATATTTGCACTCTGGCATCAAGAGTAAATGCGATGTCCATAACTGCCAGAAGATGTTATGGACACGACAGGGGTCAGGTGATGCAGATTCCAAACGGCACAAAGGTGTATTGCCGTATAAAGGAAGAGGAGTTATTTGGGGTCGGTCCATCGGACCTGGTGGCCACGGCAACTGCTGGAAAATCCACCGTTTTTACCCTAAGTCACATCTCTGCAGAAAAAGACACCGTCTTTTCAGCCTCAGTCCTTTCGTCCCTATAAGATCATATCTGCCCAGGGATAGAGGAAAGGGAAGAAGACTGCAGCAGGCAGCCCATTCCCAGGAACAGAAGCGTTCCACCGCTTCTGACAAGTTCTCAGCATGGCGCTGAGACCGTACAGGACCCCTGGATCCTACAAGTAGTATCCCAGGGGTACAGATTGGAATGTCGAGACGTTTCCCCTTCGCAGGCTCCTGAAGTCTGCTTTACCAAGGTCTCCCTCCGACAAGGAGGCAGTATGGGAAAAAATTCACAAGCTGTATTCCCAGCAGGTGATAATTAAATTACCCCTCCTACTACAAGAAAAGGGGTATTATTCCACACTATATTGTGGTACTGAAGCCAGAAGGCTAGGTGAGACTTATTCTAAATCTAAAAATTTTTTGAACACTTACAAAGGTTCAAATCAAGATGGAGTCACTCAGAGCAGTGATAACGAACAGGAAGAAGGGGACTATATAGTGTCCCGGGACATCAGGGATGCTTACCTCTATGTCCCAAATTTGCCCTTCTCACTAAGGGTACCTCAGGTTCGTGGTGCAGAACTGTCACTATCAGTTTCAGACGCTGCCGTTTGGATTGTCCACGGCACCCCGGGTCTTTACTAAGGTAATGGCCGAAATGATGATTCTTCTTCGAAGAAAAGGCGTCTTAATTATCCCTTACTTGGACGATCTCCTGATAAGGGCATAGTCCAGGGAACAGTTGGAGGTAGGAGTAGCACTATCTCGGATACTGCTACAACAGCACGGGTGGATTCTAAATATTCCAAAATCGCAGCTGATCCCGACGACACGTCTGCTGTGCCTAGGGATGATTCTGGACACAGTCCAGAAAAAGGTGTTTCTCCCGAAAGAGAAAGCCAGGGAGTTATCCGAGCTAGTCAGGAACCTCCTAAAAACAGTGCATCATTGCACAAGGGTCCTGGTAGAAAATGGTGGCTTCCTACGAAGCAATTCCATTCGGCAGATTTCACGCAAGAACTTTTCAGTGGGATCTGCTGGACAAATGGTCCGGATCGCATCTTCAGATGCATCAGCGGATAACCCTATATCCAAGGACAAGGGTGTCTCTCCTGTGGTGGTTATAGAGTGCTCATCTTCTAGAGGGCCGCAGATTCGGCATTCAGGATTGGATGCTGGTGACCACGGAGCCCAGCCCGAGAGGCTGGGGAGCAGTCACACAAGGAAAAAATTTCCAGGGAGTGTGATCAAGTCTGGAGACTTTTCTCCACATAAATATACTGGAGCTAAGGGTAAATTTATAATGCTCTAAGCTTAGCAAGACCTCTGCTTCAAGGTCAGCCGGTATTGATCCAGTGGGAAAAACATCACGGCAGTCGCCCACGTAAACAGACAGGGCGACACAAGAAGCAGGAGGGCAATGGCAAAAACTGCAAGGACTTTTCGCTGGGCGGAAAATCATGTGATAGCACTGTCAGCAGTGTTTCATCCCGGGAATGGAAACTGGGAAGCAGACTTCCTCAGCAGGCACGACCTCCACCCGGGAGAGTGGAAACTTCATCGGGAAGTTTTTTCCACATGATTGTAAACCGTTGGGAAATACCAAAGGTGGACATGATGGCGTCCCGTCTGAACAAAAAACGGGACAGGTATTGCGCCAGGTCAAGAGACCCTCAGGCAATAGCTGTGGACGTTCTGGTAACACCGTGGGTGTACCAGTCGGTGTATGTGTTCCCTCCTCTGCTTCTCATACCTAAGGTGCTGAGAATTATAAGACGTAGAGGAGTAAGAACTATACTCATGGCTCCGGATTGGCCAAGAAGGACTTGGTACCCGGAACTTCAAGAGATGTTTACAGAGGTCTTATGGCCTCTGCCGCTAAGAAGGGACTTGCTTCAGCAAGTACCATGTCTGTTCCAAGACTTACCGCAGCTGCGTTTGTTGGCATGGCGGTGGAACGCCGGATCCTAAGGGAAAAAGGCATTCCGGAAGAGGTCATTCCTACCCTGGTCAAAGCCAGAAAGGAGGTGACCGCACAACATTATCACCACATGTGGCGAAAATATGTTGCGTGGTGTGAGGCCAGGAAGGCCCCACAAAGAAATTTCAACTCGGTCGATTCCTGCATTTCCTGCAAGCAGGAGTGTCTATGGGCCTCAAATTGGGGTCCATTAAGGTTCAAATTTCGGCCCTGTCAATTTTCTTCCAGAAAGAATTGGCTTCAGTTCCTGAAGTCCAGAACTTTGTCAAGGGAGTATTGCATATACAACCCTCTTTTGTGCCTCCAGTGGCACTGTGGGATCTCAACGTAGTTCTGGGATTCTTCAAATCACATTGGTTTAAAACCAGTCAAATCTGTGGATTTGAAGCATCTCACATGAAATGTGACCATGTTCTTGGCCCTGGCCTGGACCAGGCGAGTGTCAAATTGGTGGTTTTTTTCTCAAAAAAGCCCATATTTGTTTGTCCATTCGGACAGGGCAGAGCTGCGGACTCGTCCCCAGTTCTCTCCCTAAGGTGGTGTCAGTGTTTCACCTGAACCAGCTTATTGTGGTGCCTTGCACCTACTAGGGACTTGGAGGACTCCAAGTTGCTAGATGTTGTCAGGGCCCTGAAAATATAGGTTCCAGGACGGCTGGAGTCAGGAAAACTGACTTGCTGTTATCCTGTATGCACCCAACAAACTGGGTGCTCTTGCTTTTAAGCAGACTATTGCTAGTTGGATGTGTAATACAATTCAGCTTGCACATTCTGTGGCAGGCCTGCCACAGCCAAAATATGTAAATGCCCATTCCACAAGGAAGGTGGGCTCATCTTGGGCGGCTGCCCGAGGGGTCTCGGCTTTACAACTTTGCCGAGCGGTTATTTAGTCAGGGGCAAACACGTTTGTAAAATCCTACAAATTTGATACCCTGGCTAAGGAGGACCTGGAGTTCTCTCATTCGGTGCTGCAGAGTCATCCGCACTCTCCCGCCCGTTTGGGAGCTTTGGTATAATCCCCATGGTCCTTTCAGGAACCCCAGCATCCACTAGGACGATAGAGAAAATAAGAATTTACTTACCGATAATTCTATTTCTCGGAGTCCGTAGTGGATGCTGGGCGCCCATCCCAAGTGCGGATTATCTGCAATACTTGTACATAGTTACAAAAATCGGGTTATTATTGTTGTGAGCCATCTTTTCAGAGGCTCCGCTGTTATCATACTGTTAACTGGGTTTAGATCACAAGTTGTACGGTGTGATTGGTGTGGCTGGTATGAGTCTTACCCGGGATTCAAAATTCCTCCCTTATTGTGTACGCTCGTCCGGGCACAGTACCTAACTGGCTTGGAGGAGGGTCATAGGGGGAGGAGCCAGTGCACACCACCTGATCGGAAAGCTTTACTTTTGTGCCCTGTCTCCTGCGGAGCCGCTATTCCCCATGGTCCTTTCAGGAACCCCAGCATCCACTACGGACTCCGAGAAATAGAATTATCGGTAAGTAAATTCTTATTTTTTGACAAAATTTAGTTAGCATGTTAAATTACATACTAAACAATTAGAAATTTCACTGTTCTGTTCCATGTAAAAGACAGTGTTTTTTTTTATTTAAAAATACACATTTTAAAAACCTCTTCATGTTGCCCACAGCAAACAAAATGAGTCTAAACTTTTAATTTGAAGCTCATTCCTTAATCTATTCCATTGAGTCATATTGATTGGTCTAGGCAACATCACCAGATCACTATTCAAGGCACCTTATTATATAGACAGCACTGATCAAGTATTTGGGTACAGTTTCCTGCCTGGTTATTAATTCTGGAAAACATGCACTTGTTTGGTGACACTTTGCTACAGTCAGTACTGTTTGCCCTAACCACACACACTGTCCTATTTTGAAAAAATGGACACTCAGCGTTGCAATTAGCCTACCACTTAGTGTAAATTTGCACAATTTTTGCTAATAATCTTATGTAATGTAACTCACTTCGTGTATGCATTGCCCGTATTTGCTGGCGGATCTCCGCCAACAGCTCTGGAGTCCTCCTGCGGAGATCACTCCATTTCCTCTCCAGTTGGATGATTGTCCGCCTGCTGCGGACCTCCGCGTAGGCCTCGCGCTTAACCCGATTTGGGATGAAGCGCCCAACGCGGCCTACGCGGCGGTCCATCACCGCAACCAGGACGCGGAGCTCCCGCCTGGTGAAAGGTGCAGCACGCATCATGGCAATGGCGTTTTCCTTATTTGGGCATATATTTATAGTGTCTGTTAGCATGTGATTGGTCAAAATTCTATGTTGTCATTTCTAATAACTTTATTGATCTTTGCAATGCTGTGAAGAGCAGAGTGTTATTTCGCACGAGCGGAAATACGCATTCGCAGAAGCAAATTTTTAACATTAAAAAAAAAAAACAACACAGACACAGAGACACACAGTTTTGTCAAAAAATCTAAACATATCTGTGTACTCACCACAGTTTGTGTGATCATTCAGCTGGACAGTCACAAAGTGGGCAACATTCAATTTCATTTGTTTGTGTGTTTGTTTAAATAATCAGGATTTTAGGATATAAAACAAATAAGGACACTATTTAGCAACATCACATTATTTTAATTTCTAATCTAAAATTGTAAGCTTAACGTGTTAACGGATTTTTAGTATAAAAAATATTACACATTCCAACACACCAAAAGCATTACACAATGACCTTACAATATCAAACAAAATGTCAACATTACAAATAATACATAAGCATACTGTGCTTTTAATTTGGTTAAAACAGATAATATAAAAACACTATACCTGAAATATTCCGCAACAATGCTTGCCCTGACTTGGCTCCCCCTCCGTGTAACACTCCCCCCACCGAAGTGTCGAACAACCCCTGGCTCCTCATCAGGCAATTCCTCTGTCTGAGGAAGCTCTACGCTACTCCTTACCGCGATATTGTGTAGTATAGCGCACAGAACCACTAGTTTACTTGCCATCTCCGGCGAATACATGATGTCGCCACCAGTGCGGTGGAGCACACGAAACCGCCCTTTAAGGACCCCAATTGTGCGCTCCACAAGCTGCCTAGTGGCAGTAAGCGCGGAGTTAAATGCCGTCTGTGGTCCTGGCCTGGGATTACGGTAAGGAGTCATGAGCCAGGGGGTGCAAGGATATCCACGGTCTCCTGTTTGATGATAAACCAAAATTAGAAATAGTATATTTTGTTAAAATTAAAAATTTTGGAAAGAAATATGTGCAACAACTCACCCAATAACCACATGTCTGCTCGTTGACTTGATCTTAATCTGTGCCATATCCCTGATTGTCTAATGACATACGCATCATGGGAACTTCCAGTAAACTTTGCATTCAGGGAAAGGATCTGGAGGGATGGCCCACAAACAACCATTACATTCAGAGAATGAAACAGTTTCCTGTTTCTATAAATTTCTTCATTATGTTTTGGTGGCTGAATAGCTACATGTGTGCCATCCACAACCCCAATAACATGTGGGAAGCGACTACCACCTTCCTCAAATTGCCGCTTCACCACATCTAGGGCACCAACATCCAAAGGCATAGCAATAAATTGCTTCACACGCTTTAGGAAAGCCTGGCAGACACACCGCAGGACCTTACTGAACTGGCCCTGCGACATGCCAACCAGGTCTCCTACCACATGCTGATAAGAGCCTGTAGCCAAAAAATGTAACACAGCAAGGAATTGTGTCAATGGTGGTATTGCTGTAGGATACCGAATTTCAGACTCCAGATCACTCTCTATTATGGAGAGAGTGTCTAGGATTAGATGTGGTGGCAGCCTGTATCTACGTACAACCACATCATCTGGCATCCCAAAAAGTAGGACACGGGGTCGGAAAATTGGTGGTCTAGCACGCCTCCGTTGCCTTGGTTGATGAGGAGCCGGTTGTGGTTGTGGGGCTGGCGGTTGGGGTGGGAGTGCTGGCGTGGGTTGGGGAGGTAGGGCTTCGGCTGCGATAAATATTGACATCACACACTTTTTAAAACAAAAAAAAATTATGTTGAATAAGACAAAAACAAAGTCCAAAAAATATACAACCAAAAAATTTTTAAAAAAAGGGGGTGTCAACTTACTGCAGGAGCGTAAGACATTTTTTCTGGGTTCAATTCAGGAACAAAATGAATATTATCACAAAAAAGAAAATAAAAATTATTTTTTTTATGAAAGCTACATATGTTAAATTGTAATTGTTAAAAATATTAACAAATAAAAACTCAGAGCATCAAACACATCACAAACACCTACTAAAAAACTATGACTAATTGGTTAAAAATATTTTAATAAAACAACCAAAAAGTTAGCCCTTTAGTAGCTAGTCCATCCAAGAACAACACTACTTTGCTGATCAATCCTGGTAAAAAACATAACATTTAGTATCAAGATGGAAAACAAACATAATCAAAACACTTTGAACAAACACAAACAGGCACCAACACAGGCCAAGGGCACTTACCTGATCCAAAAAAAAGAAATGAACAATTTGTGTTAGATAGCACACAAATGAAAATTAATAGACTAGGGTTACGTCACCCAAACCAATTCTCCTACAAGAGACCAAAAATGACAGTCAAAAACAACATACAGACCATTAACACAAACAGGCACCAACACAGGCCCAGGGAACTTACCTGATCCAAAATAAAGAAATGAACAATTTGTGTTAGATAGCACACAAATGTAAAATAATAGACTAGGGTTACGTCACCCAAACCAATTCTCCTACAAGAGACCAAAAATGACAGTCAAAAACAACATACAGACCATTAACACAAACAGGCACCAACACAGGCCCAGGGAACTTACCTGATCCAAAAAAAAGAAATGAACAATTTGTGTTAGATAGCACACAAATGTAAAATAATAGACTAGGGTTACGTCACCCAAACCAATTCTCCTACAAGAGACCAAAAATGACAGTAAAAACAATGAAGCACAGGTTTATTTGCAAAAATGGACTAGCAAAATATATATGTGTAAAAAATAATAACAAACAATCAACATAAAATAAAAACTTAAAAAACAAAAAATGAACAACAAGACGAATTCCAGAATACTCACAAACGTAAATTCGCAGACAAAATGCTACACTGTCTATATTCTAAACGCAAACGAAAGGACAAATGTATGCTTGACAATTACTCACTCTGAAAATTCCAATAGCACCTTCACGCACAAGCCAACAAACTCAACAGTGAAAGAAACTCCAAACTACCTACACTCACAGCGTGCAAAGTAGGCCCTTAAATAAGCAGTGCAATCATTAACCAGATTAACATTGTACACCTGTGTGAATTAACGCGACGCACGTAGGTATAAATAAGCACACACCTCGGCGTACACATGTCATCGCAAACATGGCTTCTCGTGAGCAAATCGCAGCAGAGATGGACCGCATTGCAGAGCAGCAGATGGCATTGCAGAAAAAACGCCTAGATTGCCAAAGGCGCATGTTGGAATACGCCTCTGCGGATGTTGAAGAGGCAGGACCTAGTACTCTGCAAATGTCTGCTTCTGAACCCCAACAATTGAGTGGGGATACCCTGCCACACACACATAGTGACCAAACTGAGGGAGAATTGGCTTTAGCCACACAAACACAACAGACAGAAGCTGCTAGTGAGGAGGAAGATGGTGATGACCAACAAGAAGAAACCTCACAGGCTACCTCCAGACGGAAGAAAAGACAGCCTGCATTCACTAAGAGGGAGTTGCGTGTCTTGGTCACGCAGGCCATGTCCAAAATACATAGAGGGCCAAAAAACATGGGGGCTGCTACAAAAGATCGCATCTGGAGAGACATCACGCATTCTGTGAATGAAGTTGGCTCTGTCGTCAGAAAATCGCAGGAAGTGAGACGACGGTAAGTGCATCTTGACAGTCCTTTTTCTGTGCTAAGTTGACTAAAAAATGTAGTTACATGTGATGTTATGTCTAGCAAACACAAGCAGAACACGTGTCCTATATATTTGCTTAGACAAATAATAAGACTCTACTTTGTCCCTCTTTCACAATACATATGTAGGTGGGCCGACTTCAAATCCCGCCTGAAGGCAAAGAGGGCTGCGGAGTGGAATGCCTCAAGGGCTACAGGTGGAGGACCACCTGTCGCTGTGGAGTTTACTGACTTGGAGGAGATGGCGATGGACTGTGTCAGTTATGAGGAGGGCCAAGGGGTGTCTCATATGGACACGGACCTGCCTGAGATCCTGACGGGACATGACTTGGAAGGTAAGTTTACACATGTATTTGTCTGAAATTTTAACTGTATTTATATTAAAAAACTAATTTTGTATCCAACTTTTTCCCCACACATTCTTCTATTTGCTTGCCACAAAACACAGCACAGGGGGGTGATCAGTTTGAGTCACAGGACGGTTATGTGGTTGAGGCTGAGGTGGAGGGACCTAGTGGGTCTGGCAGTGTGGGCCAACAAATCCCACCTCTGCAGGTTCCTACTGGCCCCCCCACCCAACCCTCTGCTATCCCGGAGATCCTGCTTGAAATTGCTAGGTATGGTGAGAGCCTAAATACGTTTCAAGACGGGGTCATCCGGGAGGTAAGCCAGATAGCTGTCCGGCTCACTGAGCACCGAACCAGTGTTGAGCAAGGTGTTGCTCAACTCTGCCAAGGTCTGGCAGAGATCAGGCAGGGCCAAGAACAACTTGCCTCCTCATTCCAAAGCCTTGCAAATAACATCTTGCAAGGGCTCCAGGCCATCGCTGTCTCCCTTGCCCACAGTGGCAGAGAGCCACCCACATCGGCTCCCTCCCCTGCCCCTGCCCAGGAAGAACAGCCCACTGGGCAGGCCCAACGAAGGTCGCTCCGCAGACCTTCCAAAGAAGAACAGCCTCAGGCGGGGAGAAAAAGAAGAAAATGATGTCTCTCCAGATGGGCAGCACCCATGTTTTTGATGTTGCCTCTATGTTATTTTGGAGTTGGCTTGTGTGGCCAGAATGGATAACTCCCTCTTAGTGAAATGTATTCTTTCTGTTTGGAGGTATTGTAGCCTGTGAGTTTATTTGTATAAACACCAGAGCCATCTTCCTCTTACTAGTGTGCTATGTATTGTTGTGTTTGTGTGGTGGATCCTAATTCTTTCTCATTTGGGTTAAAATTTTTGTGTGGCAGGGTGTGTAATATGTTTTATTTATGCTAAAAAAATATACTTTTGTCAGAAGCAGAATTTTGCAGAGTACTGAGTTCTGCTATATAATTTTTGTCAGTGCCATCTGCTTGCTGCTTGGTCCATCTCTGCCTGTGAGA
Organism: Pseudophryne corroboree; assembly: GCF_028390025.1. Lineage (NCBI taxonomy): Eukaryota > Metazoa > Chordata > Amphibia > Anura > Myobatrachidae > Pseudophryne > Pseudophryne corroboree. Next base: position 494,135,371 of record NC_086447.1, read on the forward strand.
CTCACGTGGAGCCATGTTGTTTTAATGTTGTGAAATATTATTACAGTAATAAAAAATATATATTAAAAATTTGTGCAGTTTCTTCAAGGTAATGCATTAGGTAAATCTTAGTTCCAGAAAGATTAGGTCAGCATATAGACACTTGTAGACCAATCTGCAATTTCTCCTTAAAAATTGCAAAAACCAAAAAATACAGGTATGCTTTGCACCACACTTTAATGTCCATATTAAGTAAACAGACACGACACTTTTTAGAAATATCTATGGTCAACAGGACATCATTTAAAACATTGTCAGATATTATAATCAAATATTATTGTGACTTTTTAGACTAAATTAAAGTGTATGCTGCATTATGTGGGTGTTGGTTTATTTTTAAAAAATGTTGCAGATTTCAAAATCTTTCACAAATATTTTCACTTGTTTGTATTTGGTAGTCTTACACACATTAAAACAAGTTTTAAAAATGCTTACACACCAACTTGAACAAAAATAACACCCTTATTTGGCAGTGTGTGAGATTTATATGTGAGTAGAATAAACATGTAATGTGGGTTCAGACAATTGCTGGTTGGTAACTTTCATCTGCGCATTAATTAACAAGTAATTGGACATCAGATGAATGTGCTCTACAATTAACTGCTAATTACTGCATACACACTTGTACCAGTACTTCGCAAATGTAGAGTAACTGCAGACCTACTCGGCTGCTGCGTGAAGGTTGCTACGGTTTCCTATGTTAGTTTTAACAGCGACAATGTTTATTTGCGAAAAACACGCCCATTGCGAGTTGCATACTCCCACACTGTACGCCCACTTTCACGCCCATGTCGGAGCATGGCCCACGCCACTCCTCGTTTTCGTTTGCCAGTTACGGCTTTTTTTTTCCTGAGTAATTTTGCACAGTTGTCGTACGTATGTACTCGCGCATGCGTAATCACGCATTTGCGCATGCGCAGATACTTACATTTCGTACATTTGCGTTGCGAAGACTCTTAGCGACCAACTCGGAATGAGGGCCAATGTTACCTGAAGAGGAATGCAACATGCGGCCAACCCACTGTTGGGGGTAATTCCAAGTTGATCGCAGCAGGATTTTTCATAGCAATTGGGCAAAACCATGTGCATTGCAGGGGAGGCAGATATAACATGTGCAGAGAGAGTTAGATTTGGGTGGGTTATTTTATTTCTGTGCAGGGTAAATACTGGCTGCTTTATTTTTACACTGCAAATTAGATTGCAGATTGAACACACCCCACCCAAATCTAACTCTCTCTGCACATGTTATATCTGCCTCCCCTGCAGTGCACATGGTTTTGCCCAATTGCTAACAAAAATCCTGCTGCGATCAACTTAGAATTACCCCCGTTATTGTACTACACATTCTAGCATGTCTTACTATTAGGTCATACTAAACGTGTCAGAACATGCAGGGGGGTGTAATTACTCAGATGCTGGAGGGACACATTTTGAATAGCCTGAAAAGAATGTCATGTGTCCGCACCTTCGGCCTAATTCAGATCTGACCGCAACAGCAAATTTGTTAGCTAATGGGAAAAACCATAAATAAGAAAAAAATAGGATTTTGGTACCTACCAGTAAAGCCTTTTCTCGTAGTCCGTACAGGATGCTGGGGTCCACATTAGTACCATGGGGTATAGACGGGTCCACCAGGAGCCATTGGCACTTTACGAGTTTGAGAGTGTGGGCTGGCTCCTCCCTTTATGCCCCTCCTACCAGACTCAGTCTAGAAACTGTGCCCAAGGAGACGACATACTTCGAGAGAAGGATTATACACAGATAGTAGTGAGATTCATACCAGCTCACACATACAAGGCACGTCAAGCCAACTAGCTTGAACTACTCAGCAACAGCTGAAACATTACTTACCAAGTAACAATGCAGTACTCAACTAAAACGAAGTAGTATTGAACCAAATAACATTTGCAGGAAAACGAAGCGCTGGGCATGTGCCCAGCATCCTCTACGGACTACGAGAAAAGGATTTACCGGTAGGTACCAAAATCCTATTTTCTCTTACGTCCTAGAGGATGCTGGGGTCCACATTAGTACCATGGGGATGTACCAAAGCTCCCCGAATGGGAGGGAGAGCGGTGAGGCTCCTGCAGAACTGATTGACTGAACTTCAGATCATCAGAGGCCAAAGTATCGAACTTGTAAAACTTTGCAAACGTGTTCAACCCAGACCAAGTTGCAGCTCGGTAAAGTTGCACTGCCGAGACACCCCTGGCAGCCGCCCAGGAAGACCCCACCTTACAAGTAGATTGGGCCTAAACAGATTTTGGACACGGCAGTCCTGTTGTAGAATAAGCATGCTGGATAGCGAACCTGATCCAGCGAGAGATCGTCTGCTTAGAAGCAGGACACCCAATTTTCTTGGGATCATATAGGACAAACAGAGAGTCCGACCTTCTGTGACGAGAAGTTCTCTTCACATAAATCTTCTGAGCCCTTACAACAGCCAAGGACTTTGATGTAATTGAGGAGTCAGTAGCCACTGGCACCACAATAGGTTGGTTGATATGAAATGCCGACACAACCTTCGGAAGAAACTGCTGACGAGTCCGGAGCTCAGCTCTATCTTCAAATAAGGGCTTTTACAGGATAAAGCCCCCAGCTCGGACACACGTCTAGCAGAAGCTAAGGCCAACAAAGTGACAGCCTTCCATGTAAGAAATTGCTGACGCGTTCTGAGCTCAGCCCTATCTTCATGGAAAATCAAGTAGGGGCTCTTGTAGGACAATGCCCCCAATTCTGACACACACCTAGCAGATGCCAATGCCAACAGTGTGACAGCCTTCCAAGTAAGAAACTTGACCTCAATCTCCTGTAGAGGTTCAAACCAATCCGACTGGAGGAACTGCAACACCACGTTAAGGTCCCAAGGCGCCGTAGGCGGTACAAAGGGAGGTTGGATATGCAGAACTCCCTTTAAAAAGGTCTGAACCTCAGGGAGGGCAGCCAATTGTTTCTGAAAGAAAATGGATAGGTCTGAAATCTGGACCTTCACAGACCAATATCCACTCCTGTTTGCAGGAAGAGGAGGAAACGTCCTAGTTGAAACTCCACCGTAGGAAACTTCTTGGACTCACACCAAGAGACATATTTCTTCCAAATACGATGGTAATGTTTAGACGTTACCCCTTTCCTAGCCTGTATGAGGGTAGGAATAACCTTCTTCGGAATGCCCTTCCGAGCAAGTATCAGGCGCTCAACTTCCATGCCGTCAAACGTAGCCGCAGTAAGTTTTGATAGGCGAATGGCCCCTGCTGCAGTATTCCTCCCGAAAAGGAAGAGGCCTCGGCTCTTCTTGCAGTAGATTCAGAAGGTCCGCGTACCAAGCCCTTCTTGGCCAGTCTGGGGCAATGAGGATCGCTTGAACCCTTGTTCTCCTTATGAGCGTTAGGATTCTTGGGATGAGTGGGAGTGGTGGAAACACGTACACTAACTGGAACACCCACGGAGACACCAGGGCGTCCACTTCCACTGCCTGTGGGTCCCTCGACCTGGAACAATAATGCCGAAGCTTCTTGTTGAGACGAGAGGCTATCATGTCTATCTGGGGTAAACCCCAAAGATTTGTTATTTCCTTGAACACCTCTGGATGGAGTCCCCACTCTTCTGGATGGAGATCGTGTCTGCTGAGGAAGTCTGCTTCCCAGTTGTCTACTCCCGGAATGAAGATGGCTGGACAGCGCTAACGCGTGCTTTTCTGTCCAGAGGAGTATTCTTGTCACCTCTGACATTGCCACTCTGCTCTTCGTTACGCCTTGTCGGTTTATGTAAGCCACTGTTGTTACGTTGTCCGACTGCACTTGAATGGCCCGATTTCTCAGAAGAGGGGCCTCCTGAAGATCATTGTAGATGGCTTTTAGTTCCAGGATGTTGATGGGCAGGCCGGCTTCCAGGCTTGACCACCGTCCTTGGAAGGTTTCTCCTTGAGTGACTGCTCCCCAGCCCCGAAGGCTCGCATCCGTGGTTAGGACCCAGTCCTGAATCCCGAACCTGCGTCCCTCCAGAAGGTGAGGCAATTGGAGCCACCAGAGGAGTGAAATCCTGGCCTTTGGCGACAGACAAATTCTCTGGTGCATGTGGAGGTGAGATCCCGACCACTTGTCCAGGAGATCCAGTTGGAAGGTCTGAGCGTGAAACCTCCCGTACTGGAGAGCCTCGTAAGAGGCCATCATCTTTCCCAATAGGCGAATGCATTGATGAACCGACACCCGGGGTGGCTTCAGGACATCCCGGACCATAGTTTGTATCACCAATACCGTTTCCTGTGGAAGAAACACCCTCTGCACTTCCGTATCCAGGATCATTCCCAGAAGTGACAACCTCTGGGTTGGTTCCAATACCCGGCCAATACCACAAGGGAGCTGGTAATTATTGATCTCCAAATTGGATGTCACAATAACATCCAGTGAGGAGGACTGTTTGCTGATCAGCACACTGTGTATATGCCAGCATTTACATACATTGACTTGCCCTTTTTTCAGAAAAGCAAAGAAGTCGAGTGATTGGCTTTTTAGGCTCATTTTTATTATATTGTTATCGTGGTTATTATGAATTTGACAGAAATTATATGTTTTATATGAATGACATTTGTATTTTTAACTACACCTGGTATTAAGATAATCTTTTTTTAAGCTCTGTTTTTCTTATTTATGTTTCTATTTTGTGAGTTGGGGTGACTGACTAATGCCCCATTCTACAGCAGCTTAGAGAACCAGCCCAGTCTTGAGCGCCTGATTGGTATTAATTAATTAGTACCTTTTTTTCGTAATGGAAAAAACCATGGGGGTCATTCCGAGTTGTTCGCACGCAAGCTGCTTTTAGCAGCTTTACACACGCTAAGTCGCCGCCTACTGGGAGTGAATCTTAGCTTCTTAAAATTGCGAACGAAAGATTCTCTAAATTGCGACCACACACCTCTTAGCAGTTTCTGAGTAGCTCCAGACTTACTCGGCATCTGCGATCAGTTCAGTGCTTGTCATTCCTGGTTTGACGTCACAAACACACCCAGCGTTCGCCCAGACACTCCTCCGTTTCTCCAGCCACTCCCGCGTTTTTCCCAGAAACGGTAGAGTTTTTTCGCACACACCCATAAAACGGCCTGTTTCCGCCCAGAAACACCCACTTCCTGTCAATCACACTCCGATCACCAGAACGAAGAAAAAAACCTCGTAATGCCGTGAGTAAAATTCCTAACTGCATAACAAATTTACTTGGCGCAGTCGCACTGCGGACATTGCGCATGCGCATTAGCGACTAATCGCTCCGTTGCGAAAAAAAATACAGAGCGAACAACTCGGAATGACCCCCCATGTGCACTGCAGAGGGTGGGGGGGGGGGCAGATATAACATGTGCAGAGAGAGTTAGATTTGGGTGTGGTGTGTTCAAACTGAAATCTAAATTGCAGTGTAAAAATAGAGCAGCCAGTATTTACCCTGCACAGAAACAATATAACCCACCCAAATCTAACTCTCTCTGCATATGTTATATCTGCCCCCCCTGCAGTGCACATGGTTTTGCCCGTTAGCTAACAAATTTGTTCCCACGATCATATATGAATTAGCCCCATATTAGTCTGTAATAAGTAGTGAAGGTTCCAGTTCAGAACATGGGACCCAGGGCCGGTGCAAGGTTTCTCAGCACCCTAGGCAAATTGTCAGCTGCCCCCCCCCCTCAGTACCCAGCCCCTCAGGTGAAAAAGTGTGAAGTCAGCGTCTTATAAGTGCTACTTATGATATATATTTATATTCACATCTTAATGTTTTGCCATGTTCAGGGCCGGCTCCAGGCCTACTAGCACCCTGAGCGAGAAAATGTGCGCGCTCCTGGGAAAGTGGGTGTGGCCTCTGGAAAAGTGGGCGTGGCCTCGTAACTTCATATCATCAAACTATAAACATATTTTCACACAATTAGCAGCCTTACACATAGCCACAGTAGTGTTCCTTACACACAATGTCTCCAGTATAGTGCCAGATACACATAATGTGCAGTGCCAGCTACACATGACATGCCCCGCAGCAGTGCCAGCTACACATGACATGCCCCGCAGCAGTGCCAGCTACACGTGACATGCCCCCCAGCAGTGCCAGCTACACGCGACATGCCCCCCAGCAGTGCCAGCTACACGCGACATGCCCCCCAGCAGTGCCAGCTACACGCGACATGCCCTTCAGCAGTGCCAGCTACACGCGACATGCTCCCCAGCAGTGCCAGCTACACGCGACATGCTCCCCAGCAGTGCCAGCTACACGCGACATGCCCCCCCCCAGCAGTGCCAGCTACACGTGACATGCCCCCCCCAGCAGTGCCAGCTACATAAATGGCCACACAGTGCCAGATATGCACCCACAGTTCAGATACATAAATGCCCCCAAAGTGCCAGATACATAAATGCCTCCACAGTGCAGATATGCCCCCCACAGTGCCAGATACATAAATGCCTCCACAGTGCAGATATGCCCCCCACAGTGCCAGATACATAAGTGCCCACATAGTGCCAGATACATAAGTGCCCCCACAGTGCCAGATATAAAAATGCCCACACAGTGCCAGATATGTCCCCACAGTGCCATATATAAAAATGCCCCCACAGTGCCAGATATGCCCCCACAGGGCCAGATACATAAATGCTCCCAGTGCCAGATACATAAATGCCCACACATTGCCAGATGCATAAATGCCCCCAGTGCCAGATGCATAAGTGCCCACACAGTGCCAGATGCATTATTGCCCTCCACAGTGTCAGATACATTAATGCCCCCACAGTGCCAGATACATTAATGCCCCCAGTGCCAGATATGCCCCCACAGTGCCAGATAAATAAATGCCCCCCACAGTGCCAGATAAATAAATGCCCCCCACAGTGCCAGATAAATAAATGCCCCCACAGTGCCAGATAAATAAATGCCCCCAGTGCCAGATAAATAAGTGCCCCCACAGTGCAGATATACCCCCACAGTGCCAGATACATAAATATCCCCACAGTGCCGATATGCCCCCCCCAGTGCCAGATACAGAAATGCCCCCACGGTGCCAGATACATACATGCCCCCACAGTGCAGATACATAAATGCCCCCACAGCGCAGATATGCCACCACAGTGCCAGAAATGCCCCCACAGTGCCAGATACATTAATGCCCCCTCACAGTGCACAGATAAATGTCCCGTCCCCCCGCAGTGCCAGATAAATGAATGCCCCCCACAGTGCCAGATAAATGAATGCCCCCCACAGTGCCAGATAAATGCCCCCACAGTGCCAGATAAATGCCACCCACAGTGCCAGATAAATGCCCCCCACAGTGCCAGATAAATGCCCCCACAGTGCCAGATAAATGCCACCCACAGTGCCAGATAAATGCCCCCCACAGTGCCAGATAAATGCCCCCCACAGTGCCACATATGCCCCCAGTACCTGCTGTGCCGAGGGAGGGGGAGTGCTGCTGTGCGCGCCCGCTGTCTGTGCTGTCTGCGCGCGCTGAGCGGCGCCGGTGTCTGACATCAGACGCCGGCGCCGCATAGCGCACACAGCGGCGGCGCACACAGCAGTGTCAGCCGGGACAGCAGGGGAGATCAGGGCCGGCTCCAGGCTCCGATATGGCGGCGCCAGCGCACGGCGCCCATTAAGGGTGGCGCCCTGCGCGGCCGCTCGAGTCGAACATGCCTCGAGCCGGCCCTGGCCATGTTAGTTTGGCTATCCACAGAACTAGAAAGGCGCTGCCGCTGCAAATCTCTTGCTGGTCAAATGAATAGTAGATAGCTCAGGTGTGAGGCACTGACCGTGGTTGTCCTCCTGTTTAATGCTGTGGCTCTGGATGAGGGTGGACAGCCTCAAAGTGCCCTTTAAAATGCACTTGTGCACGGGGTAGAGACTGCTGGGCTTAGACTCCCTGTCACCAGTGTCTGTCAGGGACGTTTGGGAGGGGAGGGCAGATCATCTGGTGTTTCACAAAGCCCTTGCCATCCCAGGTGATATATGCCTTATGTCACCCCCCCCCCCCCCCCCCCAGGGGGCAAATACAGGATTTGTATGGGGGGGTTCCTTATAAACAGGACACATATGCACACAGATGTATACTATAGATATGCTGTGTATATATAGAGAGAGAACATACACACACAATGCATATATTAGTCAGTACACAAAGACGACGGCATTCTGGTCTATCAATAAATTCACAACCTCCTGTGTTAGTCAACATTTCGGCTCTTTAATTAGCTTTTTTCAAGACATATTTATCAAACAGATTTTGCAGCTATGTCCCCAAAACGGGTGTTTTCAGGGACATAGCCACATATACGATGTGTCCCTGCAATGTATGAAGGAGGAATTGTAGCAGGTATGTCCGATACTACCTGCTGCGATCTCTTCAATGCTGCCCTCAGCCATATCCCCCATAGGTTTCTATGGGGGGATGCAATGCTGCCACTGATATTGGCCCACGCAGCTACTGCAGTCTCCTGATTGCAGTAGCCCACTGTAGCCTACACAAGAGCAACTTGAGTGCCAGATGTAAGACTTTACCATACACTGGCGCAGAGGCGGAACTACCGCCAGTGCAACCAGTGCGTTGCACTGGGGCCCGCCTCTGTCCAGGGGCCCAAAGCATGTAATGAGTCAAACTGACTCATTACATGCCGCTGTGCACTGCGGGCAACCGATGCCCGCAGCGCACAGCCGCCCGGAGAGAGGAGAAGAGCAGCGGTACGGGGGAAGGAGGGAGGTGAAGGAGGGAGCCGCAGCAGCGCTTTGTTACTGGTGGAGGCGCTGCTGCTGCTGCCGCTCTGCTTCACTATAGGCTGTCTTCCGAGAACAGCCTATAGTGAAGCAGAGGGGCAGCAGCAGCAGCGCCTCCACCAATAACACAGCGCTGCTGCGGCTCCCTCCTCTACCTCCCTCCTCCTCCTTCTCTCCTGCCCGGGAATCGTCAGAAGCTGCACCGAGGAGCCTGAGCCAGCGGAGAGGGTAAGTATAATTCATTCTTTCTTTCTGTCTCATTCTTTCTGTCTCTTTCTTTCTTTGTTGGGACTGCCTGCCGCTATGTGTAAAAAGGGGAAATCTGCCTGCCGCTATGTGTAAAAAGGGGGAATCTGCCTGCCGCTATGTGTAAAAAGGGGGAATCTGCCAGCCGCAATGTGTAAAAATGGGGAATCTGCCTGCCGCAATGTGTAAAAATGGGGGACTGCCTGCCGCAATGTGTAAAAATGGGAGACTGCCTGCCGCAATGTGTAAAAACGGGGGACTGCCTGCCGCAATGTGTAAAAATGGGGAATCTGCCTGCCGCAATGTGTAAAAAGGGGGGACTGCCTGCCGCAATGTGTAAAAACTGGGGACTGCCTGCCGCAATGTGTAAAAACGGGGGGCTGCCTGCTGCAATGTGTAAAAATGGGGAATCTGCCTGCCGCAATGTGTAAAAATGGGGGACTGCCTGCCGCAATGTGTAAAAATGGGGAATCTGCCTGCCGCAATGTGTAAAAACGGGGGACTGCCTGCCGCAATGTGTAAAAATGGGGAATCTGCCTGCCGCTGTGTGTAAAAAGGGGGAATCTGCCTGCCGTAATGTGTAAAAAGGGGGAATCTGCCTGCCGTAATGTGTAAAAAGGGGGATGCTGTCTGCCGTAATGTGTAACAAGGGCACGCTGTCTGCCGTTATGTGTAAAAAGTGCACGCTGTCTGACGTAATGTGTAAAAAGGGGGACACTGTCTGCCGTAATGTGTAAAAAGGGCACGCTGTCTGCCGTTATGTGTAAAAAGTGTACGCTGTCTGCCGCTATGTTTAACAAGGGCACGCTGTCTGCCGTTATGTGTAAAAAGTGTACGCTGTCTGCCGCTATGTGTAACAAGGGCACGCTGTCTGCCGTTATGTGTAAAAAGGGGACGCTGTCTGCCATTATGTGTAAAAAGTGCACGCTGTCTGCCGTAATGTGTAAAAAGGGGGACGCTGTCTGCCGTAATGTGTAAAAAGGGGGACACTGTCTGCCGTAATGTGTAAAAAGGGGATGCTGTCTGCCGTAATGTGTAAAAAGAGGAAGCTGTCCGCTGTAAGGTGTAAAAGGGTCTCTACCTGGTGAAGTGGTGCTACTGTGCGGCGTAATTTGAAGAATGGAGAGTACTGTGCACAGTTTTATGAATTGGTATTATTTTGTGGCCACACCCCTTCCCCACGAAGCCACGCCCCTATGTATTTTTGCACGCACTTACGGCGCGCACTGCCCCTGTTTTGCATGGAGTAGGGGGGGGCTCTGATGCCGTTTCTTGCACACAGTGCTAAAATGTCTAGTTACGGCACTGTTGCTAGGTATCCATTTCTCTGGCCCTGATCAGGTCCCCCTCACCAGATCCTCTCCAGGGGTGAGGGGGTGGACTAGGATGGGATGTGGGGGGGGGGGGCCCAAAGCATTTTGTCGCACCTGGGCCCACCGCTCGCTAGTTCCGCCACTGCACTGGCGCTTATGTGTATTAAGTGAAAAACATGCAAGCAAGAGCACAGCAAGTAAAGTATAGCAGCATTTGCCCACATATAGCTGTATATAGGCAATCTCCCCCCCGACTCCCCCCCCCCCCCCATAATTTAATGATTTTTAATGTACTGTGCTGAGCAAGCAACCCACACATCACCTTGTGTACGGAGCAGAGCTGAGGAGACAAGTGCAGTCAGTCAGCTGCTGCGCTGTAAGAAGCTACTGTTTGCACTGCAGCAGCTTCCTGGAACCTCTGTCTACCCCCTGCCACGAGCTCCTAGGGCAGGGCTGCGCTTCATCGAAAGAAAGTAACCATAGGCGCGGCAGCAGCACAGATCGGCTTTGCAGGGAATAGGTAGTCAGAAAACCCACTGCCGCCACCCTCCCGCTGTCCCGCCACTTACCGCTGGAATCTTCCCCCGCGCACAGTCTAAAAAGTTACCGATGCAGTGGTGCGCTACGGGGGTATGGTGCGGGGGGGGGGGGGGGGGTCAACATGAGAGAGTCGCGGCAGGATGGTGGGAGTATATTGCTGGGGGGGCTGGCTGGAAGTCACATGCGGGCGCCGGGAACCAAACCTGCACTCGCGGCAACGGGGGGAGGAGGGGGACAGCCAAACTACAAGAATCCGCAATCACCTCTGAGCCAGTGGAGGGAGGAGGGGGGGCTAGGAGTAATATGTGGGCGGCAGGAGCCTGCACCCCCCGAGTCCGCAACTCGTCCAGGGGGGGGGGGGGGGGGGGAGGAGAGAGGAGGACACACACATGCCCGTGCCGGCAATTTGCGGAGGGGAGGGGGGGGGGGGGAATGAGTGCGGCCAGAGGAATTTCCCGTCTTGCAACACATTAAAAACTCTACACATATAAAGGGCTGGCTTATCACCCGATGGGTTACACTCACCAGTGATCACAGTTGAGCGGCTACAACATCCCTGCTCCTCATCTCTGAAGGAAGAGCAGGAGCTCGGGTTAGCTGAGGCAGAGGGAATGAAGAAAGCATTTTCTAATTATCGTGTAGTGCCGCCCTCCAGTGGCCGGCGCTCATAGGCAGCTGCCTAAAGCTGCCTAATGGTAGCGCCGGCCCTGATGGGACCCCATGGGTTAGCAGAACAAATGCCACTTTCAGACATGTGACCCGGGAATTTTCCAGGTCTCGCAAACCATTAAATTCCTGGGTCTCAGCTTTACGACCCTGGCTGGGAGCAGGCCAGGTTGTTTCCTTTCAGTCACACATGCAGAAATCCTGTGTTGATGCGCAGTCATGTACCAAAGCCTGTGATTTAGCTGCATGTGTAAAATGAGTGTAAATTGCTTCCGAACAATGGGGGTCATTCCGACCTGATCGTAGCTGTGCTAAATTTAGCACAGCTACGATCACTTACACTGACATGCAGGGGGACGCCCAGCACAGGGCTAGTCCGCCCCGCCGCACAAGTACATGTACTTGAAGAGTAACTCCCGGCCAGTGCAGCTCCTGCGGCTGGCAGGGAGTTATTCGCCGCTGCCCGGGTCGCAGCGGCTGCGTTGGCTGTGCCGCGCCCACAAAACGGCGGCCAAACGCCGCTGTGCCGCCCCCTCCTGCCCAGCGACCGCCAATCAGGCAGAGGCGACTACTAGGCAACGACATCCGTCGGCTGTCAGCCATGCGCCGGCGCACAGCGGCCCCGGCGCATGCGCAGTTCTGACCTGATCGCTGAGCTGCGAAGAACTGCAGCGAGCGATCAGTTCAGATTAACCCCCAATATTATTAAACTGGGCCCTCATTCCGAGTCGTTCGCTCTGTATTTTTCTTCGCATCGCAGCGTTTTTCTGCTTAGTACGCATGCGCAATGTTCGCACTGCGACTGCGCCAAGTAATTTTGCTATGAAGATAGTATTTTTACTCACGGCTTTTTCTTCGCTCCGGCGATCGTAGTGTGATTGACAGGAAATGGGTGTTACTGGGCGGAAACACTGCGTTTTATGGGCGTGTGGATAAAAACGCTACCGTTTCCGGAAAAAACGCGGGAGTGGCTGGAGAAACGGGGGAGTGTCTGGGCGAACGCTGGGTGTGTTTGTGACGTCAAACCAGGAACGACAAGCACTGAACTGATCGCAGATGCCGAGTAAGGTTGAAGCTACTCAGAAACTGCTAAGTAGTTTGTAATCGCAATATTGCGAATACATCGTTCGCAATTTTAAGAAGCTAAGATTCACTCCCAGTAGGCGGCGGCTTAGCGTGTGTAACTCTGCTAAAATCGCCTTGCAAGCGAACAACTCGGAATGAGGGCCCTTGTTCGGAACCTTAAAATGTGCACCCTTGAGAGCTCGCAACAGGTTACTATTCCTGATAGATGTTCACGTGGATAGTACACCTGCTAGCCCAGGGGGTCCCATGCTCTAAACCAGAGCTGGCCCTAACCAATATGATGGCAAGATTTTGGCTGGTGCCCCCTAGCACCACCGCTGGTTCCGCCTCTGACCTTGTGCCTCTTTCCCAACACCATCACCCCTCACCCATAGCAGTCCTTATTTTGTTGTTTGTACCCCCTATATTTTAAATAGGAACAGTTTGCACATTTGGCGCACAGCCCATAAAGGGGTGTGTTTTTGCTGGCAAGGGGCATGTCCACACAATAGTAATTCCAATTACGCCACACAGTACTGCAACTTCATTCACATTTGATCATGCGTCAGTGTTCATAATTCATATTACATCCCATTGTAGTATCACTTTTCCTTATAAACTTTACTACTCACAGTAGAGTCCCTTATTCACATTACATCACACCCTATTGCTCTTTATTCACATTAGATGACACAGTAGTGCCCTTTCTGTACGCAACACCACACAGTAGAGCACCTTATACACATACCACACATTAGTAATGCATTTATACACATAATTCCACACAGTAATGCCCCTTACACATAAGCCGCACATTATGAATGCTCTTATACACATAATGACACATATAGTGCCCCCTACACATTTGCTGCACATTATTAGTGCCCCTATACACATAATGACACATATACAGTAGTACCCTTTTACACATATGCCGCACATTAATGCCATTGTACACATAATGACACTCATAGTGCCCCTTACACATGTTGCACATTATAAATGCATTTTTACATGACACAAAATGCTCCTTACACAGGGCCGGCTCTAGGCATGTTCGAATAGAGCGGCTGCGCAGGGCGCCACCCTTAATGGGCGCCGCCATATTCGAACATGCAGCCGGCCCTGGTCACTGCAGGCGCTTGTGTGCACTGTACGCGCTGAGCGGCGCCGGTATCTAACGTCAGGCGCCGGCGCAGCGCACACAAGCGCCTTGGACGCTTCCTGGCCGGCCGCCCTCCCGCCCGCACCCGGCCCCGCACCCGGACACGCCCGCCCGCACCCGGACAGCAGTAAGGATGGCACTGTGGGGGCATTTATCTGGCACTGTGGGGGCATTTGTCTGGCACTGGGGGCATTTGTCTGGCACTGTGGGGACATTTGTCTGGCACTGGGGGCATTTGTCTGGCACTGGGGGCATTTATCTGGCACTGTGGGGACATTTATCTGGCACTGTGGGGCGCACTGTGGGGGCATTTATCTGGCACTGTGGGGACATTTATCTGGCACTGGGGGCATTTGTCTGGCACTGTGGGGCGCACTGTGGGGGCATTTATCTGGCACTGTGGGGACATTTGTCTGGCACTGGGGGCATTTGTCTGGCACTGGGGGCATTTATCTGGCACTGTGGGGACATTTATCTGGCACTGTGGGGACATTTATCTGGCACTGTGGGGCGCACTGTGGGGGCATTTATCTGGCACTGTGGGGACATTTATCTGGCACTGGGGGCATTTGTCTGGCACTGTGGGGACATTTATCTGGCACTGTGGGGGCATTTATCTGGCACTGGGGGCATTTGTCTGGCACTGTCGGGACATTTGTCTGGCACTGGGGGCATTTGTCTGGCACTGTGGGGGCATTTATCTGGCACTGGGGGCATTTGTCTTGCACTGTGGGGACATTTATCTGGCACTGTGGGGACATTTATCTGGCACTATGGGGGCATTTGGCTGGCACTGGGGGCATTTGTCTGGCACTGGGGGCATTTATCTGGCACTGTGGGGGCATTTATCTGGCACTGGGGGAATTTATCTGGCACTGTGGGGGCATTTATCTAGCACTGTGGGGGCTTTTCTGTATCTACATATCTGGCACTGTGTGGCCATTTATGTATCTGGCATTGCTGGGGGGCATGTCATGTGTTGCTGGCACTGCTGGGGGGCATGTCATGTGTAGCTGGCACGGCTGGGGAGCATATCATGTAGTGTTCCCGCTAGGCGTCTGTGGCTAGGCAAAGTGTCTAACGTGCTCTGCCTGGCGTAAAGTGTCTAACGTGCTCTGCCTGGCGCAAAGTGTCTAACGTGCTCTGCCTGGCGCAAAGTGTCTAACGTGCTCTGCCTGGCGCAAAGTGTCTAACGTGCTCTGCCTGGCGCAGTGTGTATTAACTGCACTACTGTGTGGTGTAATGCGAATTGCCACTATTATGTGGCCACGCACCTTCCCCACGAAGCAACGCCCCTAAATTTTTGCTGCGCGCCTTCGGCGCGTACTGTCCATGCTTTGCCATGTAGGTAGATGAGCACCAAGCATTACAGTATGTACGTCATTTTGCCCTCCTAACTTAAAAATGTGCCCTCCCTGCCCTAAAAAGTGAACACTATCGTGTAACTGGCACTGCTAGGGGGGCATATTGTGTGTAGCTGGCACTGCTGGGGGGCATATCATGTCTATCTGACACTATACTGGAGACATTGTGTGTAAGGAACACTACTGTGGCTGTTATGTGTGAGGCTGCTAATTGTGTGCGTAGAGGGTGTGTGAAAATATATTTATTTATAGTCTAATATGAAGTTATGAGGCCACGCCTACTTTCCAAGAGGCCACGCCCACTTTTCCTGGAGCGCGCATTGAGGGGGGGCGCTTTTACATGTTTTCGCTCAGGGTGCTAGTAGGCCTGGAGCCGGCCCTGTCCTTACACATATTCCGAACACTACTGCACAACCAACCCACTCACATGCACACAGCAATCACACTGCCTCTAACACTGTGACCTCTGCCTCTGCTTGGATACAGCTGTGTCCTCATAAATCTTGCCTCAATGCTAACATCTGGCACCTTTTTCTAATGAAAATGCATCTTATTTGCATTGCAATGTGGCTAGGATGCACAAGCAGCTTCTGCTGATTAAAATGATATGCGGCATGCCTATATACTGTGTGAGACTGTGGCTGTATCTGCATACGAAATGCTACACACAGAATATAGGCATGCCACATATCATTTTAATCAGCAGAAGCTGCTGATGCCCTAGGCATATCAAATGCCCTAGGCAATTGCCTAGTTTGCCTATGGCCGGCTCTGCTCTGAACTTCAGCTAGCCCAGTATTAC
The DNA here is from genome assembly GCF_028390025.1 of Pseudophryne corroboree. Taxonomy (NCBI): domain Eukaryota; kingdom Metazoa; phylum Chordata; class Amphibia; order Anura; family Myobatrachidae; genus Pseudophryne; species Pseudophryne corroboree. The sequence goes on from NC_086447.1 coordinate 494,151,301, forward strand.
CCCAATTGCAGCGGCGGCGGTGCTGCTGCTACAGAGGCAGCGATTATACTGATCACATACTACGTAGAGCTGTACGCTCATGCAGCTTATGCTGCTGCTGCTGCTGCCGCCGCCTGAGGATGAGCCGGAGAGCGGGGACCAGTCACACGCGGGGATGCGGGCAGAGGGGACGGCGCTCACCGCTCCTCCCACACCGGTGCACCCGGCTCTCGTAGCCTGCTTGAGGCTGCTGCATCCGGGTTGTTCCCGGGAAGAGGAGGCCGCAGACTGTGACAGCGATGAGGCCGCGGCCCTGAGTGACAGCAGATGGCCGGGGACATGGCAGGCGGCGGCAGGAAGAAACGGGTGCGATTTGCACGGGCTGAGGACGAGCAGGCCGGGGAGGAGGAAGAGGACGAGGAGGACATGCTGTGCGAGAAGCGGCCACCCAGCCTGGAGGAGGATGGGAGCCTCAGGGGGGAAGCGGCGGACGAAGTGCGGCTGGTGCCCAGCGGCCAGAGAGGGAAAGGCGGCGGGAGCTCGTGTGTGGGGCTGCGGTGCCTGGTGACCAGCGTCTTGTGCGCTGCCTTCCTGGGGCTGGTAAGCGGGATCCCGTGTCCTGTGCTGTCGCTGTGTATCCTCCCCCTCATTCTACTCCTTGTCCAGTGCCGTGGTACCGCCCTGCACACCTGTCGCTCTATACCTAGGCTTGCGGACACATTTGCTTTATATCACATTATTATTATACAGTAGACACATCCTTTTTTTTACATACAGTAGGCTGTTACAGTGAGTACATGTAAGCTAGGTACGAACTTGAAAATTGAGGATTGATCCAGATTTGCGATTCTTTTAGATCGCGCAATCGCATGTTGATTGACAGGTTGTGGGCGTAAACATGGTGTTTATGGGGAGTGGTCAGAAAAACGCAGGCATGTCATGATCGTTTTCGAGGTGTGTTACTGATGTCAGCTGCAAACGCTGCTATCTGGGAACATGGCGCAGCAGCAACTAATGCCGCGGCTGGCCTGCATAGGTCAACCAACCAGTATGTCTGATGGTACTCAATATTTCTCTGACGTCCTAAGTGGATGCTGGGGACTCCGTCAGGACCATGGGGATTAGCGGCTCCGCAGGAGACAGGGCACAAAACTAAAGCTTTAGGATCAGGTGGTGTGTACTGGCTCCTCCCCCTATGACCCTCCTCCAAGCCTCAGTTAGGTTTTTGTGCCCGTCCGAGCAGGGTGCAATCTAGGTGGCTCTCTTAAGGAGCTGCTTAGAAAAAGTTTTTAGGTTTCTTATTTTCAGTGAGTCCTGCTGGCAACAGGCTCACTGCATCGAGGGACTTAGGGGAGAGAAGTTCAACTCACCTGCGTGCAGGATGGATTGGCTTCTTAGGCTACTGGACACCATTAGCTCCAGAGGGAGTCGGAACACAGGTCTCACCCTGGGGTTCGTCCCGGAGCCGCGCCGCCGACCCCCCTTGCAGATGCTGAAGATTGAAGGTCCAGAAACCGGCGGCAGAAGGCTTTTCAGTCTTCATGAAAGTAGCGCACAGCACTGCAGCTGTGCGCCATTGTTGTCACACACTTCACACCAACGGTCACGGAGGGTGCAGGGCGTTGCTGGGGGCGCCCTGGGCAGCAATGTATAATACCTTATTCTGGCTAAAAATACATCACATATAGCCCCTGGAGGCTATATGGATGTATTTAACCCCTGCCAGGTCTCAGAAAAACGGGAGAAGAAGCCCGCCGAAAAGGGGGCGGGGCCTATTCTCCTCAGCACACAGCGCCATTTTCCCTCACAGAAAGGCTGGTGGGAAGACTCCCAGGCTCTCCCCTGCACTGCACTACAGAAACAGGGTTAAAACAGAGAGGGGGGGCACTTATTTGGCGATATGTATATATATATATTAAAATGCTATAAGGGAAAAACACTTATATAAAGGTTGTCCCTGTATAATATAGCGTTTTTGGTGTGTGCTGGCAAACTCTCCCTCTGTCTCCCCAAAGGGCTAGTGGGGTCCTGTCCTCTATCAGAGCATTCCCTGTGTGTGTGCTGTGTGTCGGTACTTGTGTGTCGACATGTATGAGGACGATGTTGCTGAGGAGGCGGAGCAATTGCCTGTAATGGTGATGTCACTCTCTAGGGAGTCGACACCGGAATGGATGGCTTATTTAAGGAATTACGTGATAATGTCAACACGCTGCAAGGTCGATTGACGACATGAGACGGCCGGCAAACCAATTAGTACCTGTCCAGGCGTCTCAAACACCGTCAGGGGCGTTAAAACGTCCTTTAACCTCAGTCGGTCGACACAGACACGGACACTGACTCCAGTGTCGACGGTGAAGAAACAAACGTATTTTCCTTTAGGGCCACACGTTACTTGTTAAGGGCAATGAAGGAGATGTTACATATTTCTGATACTACAAGTACCACAAAAAAGGGTATTATGTGGAGTGTGAAAAAACTACATGTGGTTTTTCCTGAATCAGATAAATTAAATGAAGTGTGTGATGATGCGTGGGTTTCCCCCGATAGAAAATTATTGGCGGTATACCCTTTCCCGCCAGAAGTTATGGCGCGTTGGGAAACACACCTTAGCGTGGATAAGGCGCTCACACGCTTATAAAAACAAGTGGCGTTACCGTCTCCAGATACGGACGCCCTCAAGGAGCCAACTGATAGGAGGTTGGAAAATATCCTAAAAAGTATATACACACATACTGGTGTTATACTGCGACCAGCGATCGCCTCAGCCTGGATGGGCAGCGCTGGGGTGGCTTGGTCGGATTCCCTGACTGGAAATATTGATACCCTTGACAGGGACAGTATTTTATTGACTATAGAGCATTTAAAAGATGCATTTCTATATATGCGAAACTCTGGCATCAAGAGTAAGTGCGATGTCCATATCTGCCAGACGATGTTTATGGACACGACAGTGGTCAGGTGATGCAGATTCCAAACGGCACATGGAAGTATTGCCGTATAAAGGGGAGGAGTTATTTGGGGTCGGTCCATCGGACCTGGTGGCCACGGCAACAGCTAGAAAATCCACCTTTTTTACCCCAAGTCACATCTCAGCAGAAAAAGACATAGTCTTTTCAGCCTCAGTCCTTTCGTCCCCATAATATCTGCCCAGGGATAGAGGTAAGGGAAGAAGACTGCAGCAGGCAGCCCATTCCCAGGAACAGAAGCCTTCCACCGCTTCTGCCAAGTCCTCAGCATGACGCTGGGGCCGTACAAACAGGTGCGGTGGGGGGTCGTCTCAAGAGTTTCAGCACGCAGTGGGCTCACTCGCAAGTGGACCCCTGGATCCTACAAGTAGTATCCCAGGGGTACAGATTGGAAATTCGAGACGTCTCCCCCTCGCAGGTTCCTGAAGTTTGCTTTACCAACGTCTACCTCCGACAGGGAGGCAGTATTGGAAACAATTCACAAGCTGTATTCCCAGCAGGTGATAATCAAAGTACCCCTCCTACAACAAGTAAAGGGGTATTATTCCACACTATATTGTGGTACTGAAGCCAGACGGCTCGGTGAGACCTATTCTAAATGGAGTCACTCAGAGCAGTGATAGCGAACCAGGAAGAAGGGGACTATATGGTGTCCCTGGACATCAAGGATGCTTACCTCCATGTCCAAATTTGCCCTTCTCACAAAGGGTACCTCAGGTTCGTGGTACAAAACTGTCACTATCAGTTTCAGACGCTGCCGTTTGGATTGTCCACGGCACCCCGGGTCTTTACCAAGGTAATGGCCGAAATGATGATTCTTCTTCAAAGAAAAGGCGTCTTAATTATCCCTTACTTGGACGATCTCCTGATAAGGGCAAGGTCCAGAGAACAGTTGGAGATCTGAGTAGCACTATCTCAAGTAGTTCTACGACAGCACGGGTGGATTCTAAATATTCCAAAATCGCAGCTGTCTCCGACGACACGTCTGCTGTCCCTAGGGATGATTCTGGACACAGTCCAGAAAAAGGTGTTTCTCCCGGAGGAGAAAGCCAGGGAGTTATCCGAGCTAGTCAGGAACCTCCAAAAACCAGGAAAAGTGTCAGTGCATCATTGCACAAGGGTCCTGGGAAAAATGGTGGCTTCTTACGAAGCGATTCCATTCGGCAGATTTCACGCAAGAACCTTTCAGTGGGATCTGCTGGACAAATGGTCCGGATCGCATCTTCAGATGCATCAGCGGATAACCATGTCTCCAAGGACAAGGGTGTCTCTTCTGTGGTGGCTGCAGAGTGCTCATCTACTAAAGTGCCACAGTTATGCATTCAGGACTGGGTCCTGGTGACCACGGATTCCAGCTTGAAAGGCTGGGGAGCAGTCACACAGGGAAAAAATTTCCAGGGAGTGTGATCAAGTCTGGGGACTTCTCTCCGCATAAATATACTGGAGCTAAGAGCAATTTACAATGCTCTAAGCTTAGCAAGACCTCTGCTTCAAGGTCAGCCGGTATTGATCCAGTGGGACAACATCACGGCAGTCGCCCACGTAAACAGACAGGGCGGCACAAGAAGCAGGAGGACAATGGCAGAAACTGCAAGGATTCTTCGCTGGGCGGAAAATCATGTGATAGCACTGTCAGCAGTTTTTCATTCCGGGAGTGGACAACTGGGAAGCAGACTTCCTCAGCACGACCTCCACCCGGGAGAGTGGGGACTTCATCGAGAAGTTGTTTCCACATGATTGTGCACCGTTGGGAAGACCAAAGGTGGACATGATGGCGTCCCGCCTGAACAAAAAACTGGACAGGTATTGCGCCAGGTCAAGAGACCCTCAGGAAATAGCTGTGGACGTTCTGGTAACACCATGGGTGTACCAGTCGGTGTATGTGTTCCCTCCTCTGCTTCTCATACCAAAGGTACTGAGAATTATAAGACGTAGAGGAGTAAGAACTATACTCGTGGCTCCGGATGGGCCAAGAAGGACTTGGTACCCGGAACTTCATGAGATGCTCACGGAGGACTCAGGGCCTCTGCCGATAAGAAGGGACTTGCTTCAGCAAGTACCATGTCTGTTCCAAGACTTACCGCGGGTGCGTTTGACGGCATGGCGGTTGAACGCCGGATCCTAAGGGAAAAAAGGCATTCCGGAAGAGGTCATTCCTACCCTGGTCAAAGCCAGGAAGGAGGTGACCGCACAACATTATCACCACATGTGGCGAAAATATGTCGCGTGGGTGAGGCCAGGAAGGCCCCACGAAGAAATTTCAACTCGGTCGATTCCTGCATTTCCTGCAAACAGGAGTGTCTATGGGCCTCAAATTGGGGTCCATTAAGGTTCAAATTTCGGCCCTGTCGATTTTCTTCCAGAAAGAATTGGCTTCAGTTCCTGAAGTCCAGAAATTTGACAAGGGAGTACTGCATATACAACCCCCTTTTGTGCCTCCAGTGGCACTGTGGGATCTCAACGTAGTCCTGGGATTCCTAAAATCACGTTGGTTTAAACCGCTCAAATCTGTGGATTTGAAATATCTCACATGGAAAGTGACCATGATGTTGGCCCTGGCCTCGGCCAGGCGAGTGTCAGAATTGGCGGCTTTGTCTCACAAAAGCCCATATCTGATTGTCCATTCGGACAGGGCAGAGCTGCGGACTCGTCCCCAGTTTCTCCCTAAGGTGGTGTCAGCGTTTCATCTGAACCAGCTTATTGTGGTACCTGCGGCTACTAGAGACTTGGAGGACTCCAAGTTGCTAGATGTTGTCAGGGCCCTGAAAATATAGATTTCCAGGACGGCTGGAGTCAGGAAAACTGACTTGCTGTTATCCTGTATGCACCCAAAAAACTGGGTGCTCTTGCTTCTAAGCAGACGATTGCTAGTTGAATGTGTAGTACAATTCAGCTTGCACATTCTGTGGCAGGACTGCCACAGCCAAAATATATAAATGCCCATTCCACAAGGAAGGTGGGCTCATCTTGGGCGACTGCCCGAGGGGTCTCGGATTTACAACTTTGCCGAGCTGCTACTTGGTCAGGGGCACACCCTGGCTGAGGAGGACCTGGAGTTCTCTCACTCGGTGCTGCAGAGTCATCCGCACTCTCCCGCCCGTTTGGGAGCTTTGGTATAATCCCCATGGTCCTGACGGAGTCCCCAGCATCCACTTAGGACGTCAGAGAAAATAAGATTTTACTTACCGATAAATCTATTTCTCGTAGTCCGTAGTGGATGCTGGGCGCCCATCCCAAGTGCGGATTGTCTGCAATACTTGTACATAGTTATTGTTACAAAAAAATCGGGTTGTTATTGTTGTGAGCCGTCTGTTCAGAGGCTCCTACGTTTGTCATACTGTTAACTGGGTTTAGATCACAAGTTATACGGTGTGATTGGTGTGGCTGGTATGAGTCTTACCCGGGATTCAATATCCTTCCTTATTGTGTACGCTCGTCCGGGCACAGTATCCTAACTGAGGCTTGGAGGAGGGTCATAGGGGGAGGAGCCAGTACACACCACCTGATCCTAAAGCTTTAGTTTTGTGCCCTGTCTCCTGCGGAGCCGCTAATCCCCATGGTCCTGACGGAGTCCCCAGCATCCACTACGGACTACGAGAAATAGATTTATCGGTAAGTAAAATCTTATTTTGCGATGCATTCGCTTTTTCTGTGCTGGACAGCTTTTATCATGCTGGCCGGCTCTTGCTTTGGGATTCTCAGCTGTTGCAGTTCTGCTACAGTCGCAGAACTGAAGCTGAATGAGGTTCTTATGGCCCATACACACGGTGAGATTTGGGCTGTGCCCGATTCTCACTATGCGACAGGGGCTAGGTCGGCACATAGTCAGTATAGCAAGCACATTCATTATGTGCCTGCGATACTGACTATGTGCGATTTTGGCTAAGTGTCAATGAGAGCCTGCAATCTTGGATATTGCAGTTTCTGATTGGTCCTCCCGCTGAAACCCCAGTTCTGCAGCAGTTTTATTGGTGAATGAAAATATGTGGAATTGCAGCTTTAGTGTAGAGTAGGATTGTGAAGGCAGGAGATATAAATACAGGTTGAGTGTCGCAAATCCAAAATGCCTGGGCCCAGAAGTATTTTGAATCAGATTTTTCTGTATTTTGGATTAACTGCATACCATAATGAGATATACCATAATGAGATGTCATGGTGATGGGACCTAAGTCTAAGCACAGAAGGCATTTGTTTCATATACACCTTGGCCCTCATTCCGAGTTGATCGCTCGCAAGGCGATTTTAGCAGAGTTACACACGCTAAGCCGCCGCCTACTGGGAGTGAATCTTAGCTTCTTAAAATTGCGACCGATGTATTCGCAATAATGCGATTACTAACTACTTAGCAGTTTCAGAGTAGCTCCAGACTTACTCTGCCTGTGCGATCATTTCAGTGCTTGTCGTTCCTGGTTGACGTCACAAACACACCCAGCGTTCGCCCAGGCACTCCCACCGTTTCTCCGGCCACTCCTGCGTTTTTCCCGGAAACGGTAGCGTTTTCAGCCACACGCCCCTGAAACGCCGTGTTTCCGCCCAGTAACACCCATTTCCTGTCAATCACATTACGATCGCCGGAGCGAAGAAAAAGCCGTGAGTAAAAATACTATCTTCATTGTTAAATTACTTGGCGCAGTCGCAGTGCGAATATTGCGCATGCGTACTAAGCGGAATTTTACTGCGATGCGATGAAATATACCGAGCGAACGACTCGGAATGAGGGCCCTTATACACACAGCCTGAAGGTAATTTTAGCCAATATTTTTTATAACTTTGTGCATTAAACAAAGGTCATTTAATACAGTATTTTAAATAACTTTGTGTTAAAGTTTGTGTACATTGAGCCATCAGAAAACAAAGGTTTCACTATCTCCGTCTCACTCAAAAAAAAATCTGTATTTCGGAATATTCTGTATTTAAGAATATTTGGATAAGGGATACTCAACCTGTACTCACATAGGTCTTTATAGTATGCTACAGTTTGCACAAATTCATGCCCGCAGAATGACCACCTTAAATATGTAGCCTGACTTGCACGTCAACAGCTATAGCTTGAACTGGTTTCTGAGGAAACATTTGTACCACAAAAGTGGAGTCCTGTAGTTTAGGTAACCAGCACCAGGCTTGGCTGCTCCAACTATAACAGGGTGAGCCGCAGTGAGGGACCCCTGGTCATAATGTGACTCTAACCAGCATGGATTGGAATTCCCTAGGGAAATCAGGCCTGTGCAACATATGCCCTTCCTCACGCCATTCTTGGAGTCTCTCTTTTCTGTTATAGTAAGTTTGCACGTAACTTGTATATGTAACAGTAAAAATCAATAAAAAATCAATACATTCCACTCTAAAGTGTATGGGGTTGGGTACAAAATACTGGCAGTCGGGATCCCCACAGTCGGAAGACTGACAGCAGGATCACAATGGGTAGAATCCCAACAAATCTCAATACTTTTACACTACCCCTATCTCTAACCTCCCCCTCCCACAGCCTAACCCTCTCCCTAGTGCCTAACCCCAGCCCCTCTACTAACCTCCAGGATGTGTTTGGATTCTGACCGTTGGGATCCCGACTGTCTGTATTTTTAACCGCATTCCAGTGTATACAATGACGAGGCATAGGATAAAAGTTATATTTGTAGATTACACTATTTGGGTCTATGTTTCTCATCTTTCCTTTATTTAATTGTACAAAGGGCATTTTAAAAATATATGTATTTGCCTCTTAGGGAATGGCCATTTCTGTATTAGGACCGACTTTCCATGATCTAGCTGTTAATGTAAACAGCACTGTTGGAAACATCTCCTATATTTTTGTGGGACGTTCCTTAGGATACCTCAGTGGCTCTATCTTGGCAGGTGTTCTTTTTGACCGAATGAATCAGATCCTTCTCTTGGGTATGTAACCAATATTTTATTGCTTTTATGGTGTCTTATTGTTTCCTTAGTATTCATGTGTTTCATCACACCTTACTAATGTAAAACCTTCATTTGGGACAAGTTACTTGGATAAATGACCACTTTTTGGTTTAGTTGCTGTAGGCATGTGTGCAGTGTGATAGACGGTTGAAATCTTTCATGCCTTCTGATAAGCCAAACTAGATGTGAGGATCTGGAGATTGTTCTTTTTGGCAGTAATAGGATGAGTAAATGTATGTGTGTGGTAAAATTGGAAAGTGAACAGACAAAATAAATGTGCAATAACAATATGAATACATCATACAATGCAACAAGCCACATATGCAAGATGTATGATCAACCTGAGCATGCAAACAGACATTAATGAATCGACTAGAGTATGGGAAATAATATAACTGGCTTCTGCCACTCAAATACAGAATGTCTGAGTCCTGCTGGCAGAAGTGATAGTAATATGTGTGAGAATAAAATATTACCATCAATGCTACTGCAGGGGAGTACAGTATATACCCTTTGTAAAAAGGAGATTTTACACCTTGCTCCCAGAATGCACTTTGGTTGCTTTTAGTAGCATCCTAGAAGTGGCTAGCTTGTTAGCAATGTCTGCAGTTTCAGTATGACTTCTAGATGGAGCTTATACAGAAATCCATAATCCAGTAGATATGATAGATCATATAAGTGTAGTTCCCCAAATACATGTGACTACATTGCATCCAATCATGCTTATCTGCTCTCTTGGATGTCAGGGAGACTGTCTAAATACAGTGTGCACCCTTGGACTCCTGATATAGTAACGCACTGTCCCATGGAAGTGAGCATGAAAGAAATACGATGGTAAATCCTGCTACACAATGCCGCTAAGCATACCATATTGGCGGAGGAGTGGGGCAGTGATGATGATGCACATGTTTCTACGCTCTCCACACCCACACTGCTGCACCTGCCTTTCCGGATCTTAGCAGGAGGATTAGTGTTGTAGCATGTAGAAGGAAAAAATTATCTTGAAAACTATTAATAATCCATTTTGAAGAGGATAGTTATTTGGCATGGTGGGAAATATTGCTGGCCTCTGTGGTCCCATGTATAATTATCACTGTCAGACTATTCAACCGCACCTGAAGTGTCAATAGTCAAAAAATAGATTTCGGGGGGGGGGGGGGGGGGGGGGGGGGGTGTTGCTAGGCAATATGATCTCATGTTGTCTGCGCTATAGTCTTTCCTGTTCCTGTGTTATGCTCCTAATCAGTTGTTTGGATATGTTAGGAACATCTGCTGTGATCGTTACTGTGTGTCTACTGCACAGGTCTGCAAACTCGGTCCTCATTGCCCCACACAGTGCATGTTTTGCAGGTCTCCACAGATTCACAAGTGAAATAATTAACTCCACCTGCGGCCCTTTTACAATGTGTCTGTGAGTAATTAATACACCTGTGCACCTGCTGGGTTACCTGCAAAACATGCACTGTGTGGGGTAATGAGGACCGAGTTTGCAGACCTGTGGTCTACTAGATGCAGCAGTGCAGCCAGTTTTTGTTCCCCAATTTATTCTGTCGTTAGAGGATATGAATTTATGGACCAGTATTCTAATGCTTTTAAAAAGACAAAGAATTTGGCTTCATTTTTAATCTCTTGCCTCATAATTTGTGCTGTCCATTCTCCAAATGAATTTGGTTGAATCTACTGATATTGTAGTGTAGATAGTATGAGCGGCTAACATTCAAGCTGGTTTTCAAAACTGTATAAATGTCCTGTATACAATATATAAACTGTATGAAGAGGTGTGACTGCAGTTGGCAGAAAATACTATGGTTTATTCTCTTTATTTTGTTTAAACAGCAATATCAATGTTTATGACCTGTGGAGGCCTGCTGGCTTTACCATGGTGTAAGAAGGCCGTACTTGTAACTGGAATTATGTGTCTTGTGGGCACATCAATGGGATTCCTAGACACAGGTAAGCATTCTGCTTCGTTTAAGTTCTGTTAAAGATCATTTTATAACCAGAATGCAATAGATTTACTAATTTAACAGTTGATTTAAAGTCAGGTTGAATACAACCAGCCCATTGATCGTAAAAAGTTTGCTTTTTAAATTCTATTCCTTGATCTTCGTCTATGGTTTAGTTTTTAGTTTTCAAGACCAAAGCAGTTCTTAGTAGACCCCAGTAGCCGGCAGTAATTTTGAGAGTTAAGTAACAATATTTCTCTATCGTCCAAGTGGATGCTGGGCTTCCTGAAAGGACCATGGGGAATAGCGGCTCCGCAGGAGACAGGGCACAAAAGTAAAGCTTTTCCGATCAGGTGGTGTGCACTGGCTCCTCCCCCTATGACCCTCCTCCAGACTCCAGTTAGATTTTTGTGCCCGGCCGAGAAGGGTGCAATTCTAGGTGGCTCTCCTAAAGAGCTGCTTAGAGAAAGTTTAGCTTAGGTTTTTTATTTTACAGTGAGTCCTGCTGGCAACAGGATCACTGCAACGAGGGACTGAGGGGAGAAGAAGTGAACTCACCTGCGTGCAGGATGGATTGGCTTCTTGGCTACTGGACATCAGCTCCAGAGGGACGATCACAGGTACAGCCTGGATGGTCACCGGAGCCGCGCCGCCGGCCCCCTTGCAGATGCTGAAGTTAGAAGAGGTCCAGAATCGGCGGCTGAAGACTCTGACAGTCTTCTAAAGGTAGCGCACAGCACTGCAGCTGTGCGCCATTTTCCTCTCAGCACACTTCACACGCTGTCACTGAGGGTGCAGGGCGCTGGGGGGGGGCGCCCTGGGAGGCAAATGTAAACCTATATACTGGCTAAAAATACCTCACATATAGCCCCCAGAGGCTATATGGAGATATTTAACCCCTGCCAAACTTCACTAAAGAGCGGGAGACGAGCCCGCCGGAAAAGGGGCGGGGCCTATCTCCTCAGCACACAGCGCCATTTTTTCTCTCACAGAAAGGCTGGAGAGAAGGCTCCCAGGCTCTCCCCTGCACTGCACTACAGAAACAGGGTTTAAACAGAGAGGGGGGCACTAATTGGCGATATAAATATATATATAAAGATGCTATTAGGGAGAAACACTTATATAAGGTTGTCCCTATGTAATTATAGCGTTTTTTGGTGTGTGCTGGCAAACTCTCCCTCTGTCTCTCCAAAGGGCTAGTGGGGTCCTGTCCTCTGTCAGAGCATTCCAGGTGTGTGTGCTGTGTGTCGGTACGTGTGTGTCGACATGTATGAGGACGATGTTGGAGGAGGCGGAGAAATTGCCTGTAATGGTGATGTCACTCTCTAGGGAGTCGACACCGGAATGGATGGCTTATTTAGGGAATTACGTGAAAATGTCAACACGCTGCAAAGTCGGTTGACGACATGAGACGGCCGACAAACAATTAGTACCGGTCCAGGCGTCTCAGAAACACCGTCAGGGGTTTTTAAAAAAACGCCCATTTACCTCAGTCGGTCGACACAGACACAGACACGGACACTGAATCCAGTGTCGACGGTGAATAAACAAACGTATTCCTCATTAGGGCCACACGTTAAGGGCAATGAAGGAGGTGTTACATATTTCTGATACTACAAGTACCACAAAAAAGGGTATTATGTGGGAGTGAAAAAACTACCTGTAGTTTTTCCTGAATCAGATAAAATAAAATGAAGTGTGTGATGATGCGTGGGTTTACCCCGATAGCAAATATTGGCGTTATACCCTTTCCCGCCAGAAGTTAGGGCGCGTTGGGAAACACCCCTTAGGGTGGATAAGGCGCTCACACGCTTATCAAGTGGCGTTACCGTCTCCAGATACGGCCGCCCTCAAGGAGCCAGCTGATAGGCAGCTGGAAAAATATCCTAGAAAGTATATACACACATATGGTGGTTATACTGCGACCAGCGATCGCCATCAGCCTGGAGATGCAGTGCTGGGTTGGCTTGGTCGAATTCCCTGACTAAAAATATTTTATTGATATAGAGCATTTAATAGGATGCATTCTATATATATGTATGCGAGATGCACAGAGGGATATTTGCACTCTGGCATCAAGATAAGTGCGTTGTCCATATCTCCCAGAAGATGTCATGGACACGACAGTGGTCAGGTGATACAGATCCCATACGGCACATGGAAGTATTGCCGTATAAAGGGAAGGAGTTATTTGGGGTCGGTCCATCGGACCTGGGGGCCACGGCTACAGCTGGGAAATCCAACCTTTTTACCCCAAGTTACATCTCAGCAGAAAAAGACACTGTCTTTTCAGCCTCAATCCTTCCGTTTCCCATGTGGGCAAGCGGGCAAAAGGCCAGTCATATCTGCCCAGACATAGAGGAAAGGGAAGTAGACTGCAGCAGGCAGCCCCTTCCCAGGAAAAGAAGCCCTCCACCGCGTCTGCCAAGTCCTCAGCGTGACGCTGGGGCCGTGCAAGCGGACTCAGGTGAGGTGGGGGGGTAGTCTCAAGAGTCTCAGCGCGCAGTGGGATCACTCGCAAGTTGACCCCTAGATCGTACAAGTATTATCCCAGGGGTACAGATTGGAGAGTCGAGACATTTTTTCCTCGCAGGTTCCTGAAGCCTGCTTTACCAACGGCTCCCTCCGACAGGGAGGCAGTATTGGAAAAAAAAAAAAAAAAATTCACAAGCTGTATTTCCAGCAGGTGATAATCAAAGTACCCCTCCTACAACAAGGAAAAGGGTATTAGTCTTCCACACTATATTGTGGTACTGAAGCCAGACGGCTTGGTGAGACATAGTCTAAATCTGAAATCTTTGAACACTTACATAAAAAGGTTCAAATCAAGATGGAGTCACTCAGAGCAGTGATAGAGAACCGGAAAAAAGGGGACTATATGGTGTCCCTGGACATCAAGGATTACCTCCATGTCCAAATTTGCCCTTCTCAACAAGGGTACCTCTGGTTCGTGATACAGAACTGTCAATATCAGTTTCAGACGCTGCCGTTGAATTATCCACGGCACCCCGGGCCTTTACCAAGGTAATGGCCGAAAAGATGATTCTTAAAAGAAGAAAGGCATCTTAATTATCCCTTACTTGGACGATATCCTGAAAGGGGCAAGTTTCCAGAGAACAGTTGGAGGTCGGAAAAGAACTATCTAAAATAGTTCTACGACAGCACGAGTGGATTCTAAATATTCCAAAAATCGCAGCTGTTTTCCGATGATACGTCTGCTGTTCCTAGGAATGATTCTGGGCATAGTCCAGAAAGAGGTATTTCTCCTGGAGGGGAAAGCCAGGGAGTTATCCGACCTAGTCAGAAACCTCCTAAAACCAGGCCAAGTATCAGTGCATCAATGCACAGGAGTCCTGGGAAAAATGGTGGCTTCTTACGAAGCGATTCCATTCGGCAGATCTCACGCAAAAACTTTTCAGGGGGATTTGCGGGACGAATGGTCCGGATCGCATCTTCAGATGCATCAGCGGATAACCCTGTCTCCAAGGACAAGGGTGTCTCTTCTGTGGGGGCTGCAGAGTGCTCATCTTCTAGAGGGCAGCACATTCAGCATTCAGGACTGTGTTCTGGTGACCACGGATGCCAGTCTGAGAGGCTGGGGAACAGTCACACAGGGAAGAAATTTCCAAGGAAGTGTGGTCAAGTCTGGAGATTTCTCTCCACATGAATATACTGGAGCTAAGGGCAATTTACGATGCTCTGAGCCTAGGAAGACCTCTGCTTCAAAGTCAACCGGTGCTGATCCAGTAGGACATCATCATGGCAGTCGCCCACGTAAACAGACGGGGCGGCACAAGAAGCAGGAGGGCAATGACAGCAAGGATTCTTCGCTGGGCGAAAAATCATGTGATAACACTGTCAGCAGTGTTCATTCCGGGAGTGGACAACTAGGAAGATTTCCTCAGCATGAATGAATTCCACCCGGAAAAGTGGGAACTTCATCTGGAAGTTTCCACATGTTTGTAAACCGTTGGGAAAGACCAAAGGTGGTTATGATGGCGTCCCACATGAAGCGCCAGGTCTAGAGACCCTCAGGCAATAGCTGGGACGCTCTGGTAACACCGTGGGTGTACCAGTCGGTGTATGTGTTCCCTCCTCTGCCTTTCATACCCAGGGTATGGAGAATGATAGGAAGGAGAGGAGTAAGAACTATACTCGTGGCTCCGGTTTGGCCAAGAAGAACTACCCTGGTCAGAGCCAGGAAGGAGGTGACCGCACAACATTATCACTGCTTAGGTGAAAATGTGTTCCATGGTGTGAGGCCAGGAAGGCTCCACGGAAGAATTTCAACTAGGTTAATTCCTACATTTCCTGCAAACAGGAGTGTATATGGGTCTCAAATTGGGGTCCATTAAGGTTCAAATTTCGACCGGTCGATTTTCTTCCAGAAAGAAATTGGCTTCAGTTCCTGAAGTCCAGAAGTTGTTAAGGGAGTACTGCATATACAACCCCCTTTTGATGTCTCCAGTGGCACTGGGCGATCTCAACGTAGTTTGGGATTCCTAAAATCACATTGGTTTAAACAACTCAAATCTGTGGATTTGATATATCTCACATGGAAAGCGACCATGCTGTTGGTCCTGGCCTCGGCCAGGCGAGTGTCAGAATTGGCGGCTTTATCTCACAAAGCCATATCTGATTGTCCATTCGGACAGAGCAAAGCTGTGGACTCGTCCCCAGTTTCTCCCTAAGGTGGTGTCAGCGTTTCACCTGAACCAGCTTATTGTGGTACCTGCGGCTACTAGGGACTTGGAGGACTCCAAGTTGCTGGATGTTGTCAGGGCCCTGAAAATATAGTTTCCAGGTCGGCTGGAGTCAGGAAATCTGACTTGCTGTTTATCCTGTATGCACCCAACAAGCTGGGTGCTCCTGCTTCTAAGCAGACTATTGCTCGTTGGATTTGTAGTACAATTCAGCTTGCACATTCTGTGGCAGGCTTGCCACAGCAAAAAATATGTAAATGCCCATTCCACAAGGAAGGTGGGCTCATCTTGGGCGGCTGCCCGAGGGGTCTCGGCATTACAACTCTGCCGAGCAGCCACGTGGTCGGGGGAGCACACGTTTGTAAAATTCTACAAATTTGATACCCTGGCAAAAAGAGGACCTGGAGTTCTCTCATTCGGTGCTGCAGAGTCATCCGCACTCTCCCGCCCGTTTGGGAGCTTTGGTATAATCCCCATGGTCCTTTCAGGAACCCCAGCATCCACTAGGACGATAGAGAAAATAAGAATTTACTTACCGATAATTCTATTTCTCGGAGTCCGTAGTGGATGCTGGGCGCCCATCCCAAGTGCGGATTATTCTGCAATACTTGTACATAGTTATTGTTACAAAAATCGGGTTATTGTTGTAGGAAGCCGTCTTTCAGAGGCTCCTTTTGTTATCATACTGTTAACTGGGTTTAGATCACAAGTTGTACGGTGTGATTGGTGTGGCTGGTATGAGTCTTACCCGGGATTCAAAATTCCTCCCTTATTGTGTACGCTCGTCCGGGCACAGTACCTAACTGGAGTCTGGAGGAGGGTCATAGGGGGAGGAGCCAGTGCACACCACCTGATCGGAAAAGCTTTACTTTTGTGCCCTGTCTCCTGCGGAGCCGCTATTCCCCATGGTCCTTTCAGGAAGCCCAGCATCCACTACGGACTCCGAGAAATAGAATTATCGGTAAGTAAATTCTTATTTTTGTTGACATGAGAATGTTGACATGATTTTAATATCAGCGTTATTTATAGAATCAGACTGAAAGCACAATAGTGTAACCGGAGACATTCTAATGCTGGCCATACATCAGGGAGATATCGTTCCAACCAGCCAACTAGTTGGCTGGTTGGAACGATAATCTGGCAGTGTGTGGGAGCAAACGATTATCAGCCGTTTGCTCCCACACGCTAAAAAACGTTCAGAAACGGTTGGTCCAACTAGTTGGGAAAATCAAACTTGTTTGATTTTCCCAACCAATCGTTCAGGTGTAGGGGGAACTTTCCCCCCAACTGAATGATAAGTAGGTGGACACTGGCCAGCAGTGTCCGCCTGCTACTGTCATCACTGCCGGCTGGGCTGTCTTTTTCATCCCAGGATCCCCGGCAGCGGTACTATGGAGCAGGTCCAGGGGTCTCACTGGGACCCCAGCTTTGGCGCCCCACCCGAGATCACTGCACCCCGCAGTCGCTGCACCTCTCCTCCTCCCCCCCCCTCCCCCACGTGCGCGACCGCAGCACCCCACCCGCAATAAGAATGGAGGGACAGACAGCGGGCGAGGGGAGCTGTCACTGAGGAGGCAGAGGTGAATGTCACATAAAGGCAGTGACCGGCTCCGAACCTGCACCCGAGATCACTGCACCCCCCCACCCCCCCGCGGTCACTGACACCCCCCACTCCCGCATAATCGCGGCACCCGCGATGAGAATGGAGGGATATCGGGTGAGGGGCACCCACAATAAGAATGGAGGGACAGAGACAGCGGGCGAGGGGAGCTGTCACTGAGGAGGCGGAGGTGAATGTCACATAGAGGCAGTGACCGGCTCCGAACCCGCACCCGAGATCACTGCACCCCCCACGATTGCGGCACTCCCACACGATCGCGGCACCCGCGATGAGAATGGAGGGATAGCGGGTGAGGGGAGCTGCCACTGAGGAGGCGGATGTCACATAAGGGCAATGACCGTCTCCATACCCGCACCCGAGATCACTGCACCGCCCACAATTGCGCCCCCCCCCTCGCGCAATCGCGACACTCCCGCACCACACCTGCGATGAGAATGGAGGGATAGAGACAGCGGGCGAGGGGAGCTGTCACTGAGGAGGCGGAGGTGGATGTCACATGAAGACAGTGACCAGCTCCGTACCCCCATGCCCCTGTGTGCTGTGACACAGGGGTGGCCACCAGGAGCTGGATCCAGCTAATTAACGCACCAACAAGTTCAATTCCTTTATACTTATATTGATCATGTTGGTGCGTTAATTAGGGTGGGGGTGGGGGGTAACAGAGAGAGAGAGAATTAATTACACTTGAAACATTGAATGTTAGCTTTAAGTTCCCTGGTTCCCAAATCACACCCTACATGTGATAGGCACGTAACATTGCAACCATGAATGATGTGCAGTTATCTGTCATTTTAGATGGAGATGCATCATCCTTGTGTATAAAAATAAAAAGTCATGATGGATTCAAAATGTCCTTGTAAGTGGTAACTGTTCATCTTTCAGTGTATATATAGCATTAGTAATCAGAAGAAATGAAATGAACAGCATATAGAAGCAATAAGTTCTACATATGATGACAGCAGGACTGTTTATTTAAAAGTGAAACAGTGTTTCTAGTCAATAGATACTTTATTGTGAAGACGTGCTGATATTGCTAATTATAGACCAACAGGATTATTTATGTGAAAGTGAAACATTGTTTCTGGACAAGAGATACTCTGTTGTGAAGATTTGCTGCTATTGCCAACAATAGATCAATATGTAAAACCGACAAAAGTTTTTAAAAGCTTTTTAGTTTATTTTTATCTTTTTGTTTTTTAAATTGTGTTAATTGCAGAGTGGTGTATATTACCCAAAGGATTCCGGGATCTTATTGAGAGGAGCAGCGGTTCCTTATTGTTTGTATTGGACTCTAGTGAGATATAAGGACTGGAGTGATTTTATCAAGTCCAAGGGGTATATGCAATTGCGGGCGAATCGCGGCAAATTATCGCCGTTTTTTTAATTCGACACAATTCGACAGGTGAATTCCGGCAGGTGGCTGCCGGAATTCACCATATTCAATGAAAAACGGATTCGACATTCCCGCGGGCGAAAAACGGCCGATTTGCCGGATTTTGCCGCGAATTGAAAAAACGGGAAAAACCTGGAAAAAAATGGCGTGGAGTCCTCCCTCCAAAGCATAACCAGCCTCGGGCTCTTCGAGCTGGTCCTGGTTCTAAAAATGCGGGGGGGGGAAATTGACAGGGGATCCCCCGTATTTTTAAAACCAGCACCGGGCTCTGCGCCTGGTGCTGGTGCAAAAAATACGGGGGGAAAAAAGAGTAGGGGTCCCCCGTATTTTTTACACCAGCATCGGGCTCCACTAGCTGGACAGATAATGCCACAGCCGGGGGTCACTTTTATACAGTGCCCTGCGGCCGTGGCATTAAATATCCAACTAGTCACCCCTGGCCGGGGTACCCTGGGGGAGTGGGGACCCCTTCAATCAAGGGGTCCCCCCCAGCCACCCAAGGGCCAGGGGTGAAGCCCGAGGCTGTCCCCCCCCATCCAAGGGCTGCGGATGGGAGGCTGATAGCCTTGAGAAAAATGTCAGAATATTGTTTTTTCCAGTAGTACTACAAGTCCCAGCAAGCCTCCCCCGCAAGCTGGTACTTGGAGAACCACAAGTACCAGCATGCGGGAGAAAAACGGGCCCGCTGGTACCTGTAGTACTACTGGGGAAAAAATACCCAAATAAAAACAGGACACACACACCGTGACAAGTACAACTTTATTACATACTGCCGACACACACATACTTACCTATGTTGACACGCCGACTGCCACAGTCTCCGACGATCCGAGGGTACCTGTGAAAAAATTATACTCACCTTCCAGCGTCCAGAGATAAATCCACGTCCGGAGTATAATCCAGGTACTTGGCAAAATAAAAAAACGCAAAAACCCGTGCCAGCGGACTGAAAGGGGTCCCATATTGACACATGAGACCCCTTTTCCATTTTTTTCCTTGATTTTACCGTTCCAGCTATTTAAAAAAAAAAATATATATATATTTTTAAAAATATATAAATAATACTTGTGCCTCCAAAAAAGACAAACCAAGTACCTAATCCCTTCTAATATAAATAGATATGCTATTACCAAAAAAAAAAACACCAAAAAAAACATGTTTTAAATTTTTTTATTGGTTTCACCCTCCAAAGTGTGGCGGATTGAAAATGACGAATTTACTGTCTAAAAGCACTGTTGTCGAATTTCCAAACTTGAATTGAATACACTTTGGTCGAATTGCAGCACTTGTATCATTGCAGAAAAGTCGAATTTGACAAGAGTCGAATTTCAAAAAGTCGAATTTTGAAAGTCCGTTTTTTTGACGGAAAGCACTGAATTGCATTGACGATTTTTTTTTTTTTGGCGAAAAATTCCCGAAATTCAACAATTTCGGGAATTCGACCACAATTGCATATACCCCCAAATGTGGTATTAAATAACGGTGTGAAACATCTAGAAACAGCACAGTGTTTGAACTGTTTGTATCTTGCTGTATATATATATATATATATATATATATATATATATATATATATATATATATATATACCAATGGATTGGCACTCACCCTTCGTAGTTATATGAACCCCGGTGCCTTCTGGGATATGTAGTACACAAGACGTCTCCTAGCATGCAGCGGCACTCAGGGAATTTTCCATGAAACTTTTTTAAGCAAAGGTGTTTATTCCATAGTGATACAAACGGTCCAACGTTTCGGGGTGCAACCACCCCTTTGTCAAGGTGAACACAACAAAAGTCGTGTTCACCTTGACAAAGGGTTGGTTGCACCCCGAAACGTTGGACCGTTTGTATCACTATGGAATAAACACCTTTGCTTAAAAGTTTCATGGAAAATTCCCTGAGTGCCGCTGCATGCTAGGAGACGTCTTGTGTATATGTATATATATATATATATATATATATATATATATATATATATATATATAGCAACATCTAGCTCCTCCCTGCCTGCATCCACCCCAAGAATACCAAAAATCACCTGTCCGCATCCCCCACCGCAGCATAGACTCCCATGCCTGCATCCCCCAGAACAGTCTCCCTGCCCGCACCCACCTCAGAGTGGCAGCACAGATTCCCCTGCCCCCGCCTCCAGCAGCAGCTCTGGCAGCAGCACTATAGTGTCCCCTTCCTGCATTCTACCCCTTGCGATCACCCAACACCCCTAATCCTTACAGTTACTTGCCCTCTTGCCAAATCCTCCACTTTTATTAAAAAAAAATAGCACAATTTTATTAAAATAAACATGCAAAAGTTTTTTGTTTCCTTTAAAAAAAACACATTATTTATTTAAAACATGCAGAAGTAGGCAGGCACTGTCCGCCTACTTCGGTGACATCACAAGTTGGAGAGAAGTTGGCAGGTTGGTTGGTCTGATGAAAAGTTGGTTAAGTGTGTGGAGCACTGATGAAAAGTTAGTTAGATGTGTGGAGCACTGTTTTAGTTGCACAGACAAGTTGGATGGTTGGAAGTTTGGAGTGTTGGAGAAAAGTTAGTCTGATGTATGGCTAGCATAACTGTATACCGGAACGTTAGCTGACCTCCCTATTATTTTCGCTGTTCAAGGGATAGTGTGCATTTAGAGATATGGGGTGGCATGTAATGAAGTCAGAGTTCGGCCGCCGAACTCAGATTTTTTTTTAAAGGGGCAATCATTTACAAGGCATGGTTTAGCCTTGTAAATGATTGCCCATTTAAAAAAAAAAATTCTGAGTTCGGTCCGGCATCCCGCATGGCCGCCGAACTCGGACCTCAATACATTTCTCTCCAATTTGCTTATTTATTACTATTACAAATCAAGTGAGCGGACAATCAGTGCCACCTACAGTGATAACAGGGTTCCATAAATGATGAGGAAAATTAGTTATGATAGATATTGCACAGTTTACCTGTTGTTAATGATAGATGGTTTCATGGTACAAATGTGTCCTTATACATCATAACTGCAGATGCACTAGGACTTGAGACTGCTACCATCAGGCGTCTTTTATTTTTTTATTTCCAAAACTTTGCTGGCATAGTTTCTAATTGAATTGCCCCCTTACACTTTCATATATAAAACTGATTGACTTTATATAATACTGCATAAAAATCTAAGTAGAGGCAACACACGTTTGGGATTGACAATTGCAATATTTGGTTCCTACACTTTTCTATTACTTGAAATGGAAACATGAGTCAACTTAATGGGCTCAATTCAATTCAGCGCAAATTGAATAGCACCGGGAAGGAACTCCCAGAGATATTCGATTCATCGCACTGTTATGTTGGAGAATGCCGGTTCTCGCACCTTAAACATGGTGTTTAGTCGCAAGTACCGCCATTCTCCAACTTAGGTGCCTGGCGCAATGCTGTTTCTGCCGCGGTATGGACAGAAACCAGCATCACACCAGTAGGTTTTTCTACTCTGGGAGGGAAGAAGAAATCCTTTAGTCGGGCACTATTCAATTCACGCTGAATTGTATCGAACCCAATGATTTTTAATTATATGCGAGAGAGAGGCTTTTTTTCCTACTATTTTGTGCCTTTCTGATTCAGTATCAATGAATTTACAACTAAATCACTAGAAAATAGTGACCACTGCCGTATTCTTTGGGGGTTTTCGGTGACGTTGGGCACAAGGTGTCGGCGTTGCGAACCTGTCTCCCACACCATGGCAGACCTTTCCTTGCAACCCATAAAGGGGTACATGAAAATCTGCGATATTGGGCTACCATATTAAGGGGTGAATTCAAATGTTTGAAAAGTCAGTTGGTTGTCTTTTCCCCCCCTATATAATAGACAGGGAAAAACAGACACCCAACCGACTTTTCAAACATTTGAATACCCCCCTAAGTGTTGATGTATGCTGCTTCATATCAATGCTGAGTACATATCAACATGATCAAATATTCTTGAGGCATTGGTTTATGGGGAAGTGGTGCACTGAATTTTTTTGTTTATTGGTTCATCCCGAAAACGATTGCCTCAGCTATTTGTTTTCCATATAGATGCCATATTATTGGGTAGCTATGTTTATTTACCCTGTACTTGTCCTATATTTTCTTCAACTGTAAGTTACTGTTTTACTGTTTTGATTATTTATGTACTCTGTAATTGGGTGCTGTGGATCTCTTGTGGCACCATATAAATAAAGGAGGATAATAATAATTATAATATATTTGCAGAATAGCTGTGTGTGTGTGTGTGTGTGTGTGTGTGTGTAAAAGGGTTGACATAGGCTGAATACAAAATGATTAATGTCATTGTGGCTCTCATTAATTTTACATGTTTATTAGTGACCTTTAGGTGATATCATGTTTAGTAATTGTATGTTTTGTCCTATATATCAGGAGGAAACGTAGTTATTCTGAACACCTGGGGAGACGAGGCTGGACCACATGTACAAGCTCTGCACTTTAGTTTTGCTTTGGGCGCTGTTCTAGCTCCAATCTTGGCAAAAATAATCCCAGAAATTCTGCCTCAAACATCTGATGAATCGCTAGATCTCTCTCTTGGAATAAAAAAGTCTATGCTGTCCTATATTGTTATTGCAACGTATATTTTGCTAGTCTCGTTATTTTTATTTATCTTGTATTGTAAAAGTCCAGCACCTCAATCGGATACCAAGAATTCAGACGATAAAGTACAGACTGCCAAATATCACAATGCACTTATATTTCTGCTTTTCCTGTTCTTCTTCTTCTATGTTGGGGCAGAAGTTGCTTATGGCTCATACATCTTTACCTATGCCACCACTGTTGTAGGGATGGATGAAAATGAGGCAGCTGGGCTGAACTCTATATTTTGGGGATTATTTGCTGCACTTCGAGGTATGGCCATCTGTTTTGCAACATGTTTGTATCCTGGCACCATGCTGCTTCTTAGCGTGATTGGCTGCACTGTGTCATCTTTATATTTACTACTTTTTTCTAAAAACCGCATTGTGCTTTGGGTAGGAAGTGCACTCTATGGAGCTTCAATGGCTACTACGTTTCCCAGTGGATTTTCCTGGGCACAGCAATACACAACCTTAGGAGGGAAGTCTGTTTCCTTATTTGTGATTGGGGCAGCGCTTGGAGAAATGGCTATTCCTGCATCTGTGGGTTACCTTCAGGGGATGTTTCATCCACTCCCAGTACTTATGTACTCTATCCTGGCATCATCTGCATTCACTGCAGTCTTGTTCCCAGTTATGTACAAATTGGCCACCTGTCCGAGAGACAAGACACGGTGGGATGGAGTTGAAAGTGAAGACCGAAGAGCTTTACTTTCAGGTTCTGGAATAGAAGAGGAGGAGGAAGAGGACGATGCTCGGAATTGGAATGAAGTCGATTTTGAAGCTATTGAAATGAATGATCACAGTAAGCAGTGTAACAGCTTGATACTGGAGGACACATTAGAGATGACTTCCACTTCAGGCATCAACAGTCAACCACTCTCAAAAAATGGGACAGCGGGTGATCAGATGGCGGCCCAATCGCCTTCAAAAAAACTTCTCAATTTGGACAGAGAAAAAAATGATTAGAAATGTCATGCCATGTTTCTTTGATTAAGTGTGCAGGCTTGTCTGGTAGTAAAGAGTGTTGCTAAAATTGCCTAAAATGATAGGTATAAGAGGTGTTATTTCTTATGATATAAACTCTGATGCTTCTAAGTAGTCTTAGGAAGCCTGGAAACCTATTTGAAACCTGGTCAACTTTATAACTACATAAACACAAGTGTACTAAAGGAAGGTGTCTGCATATTCTGGTATGGTGGAGGTTCACTGTGACTTGTAATTATCAGCCCATACAAGCAACAATTCCCTGATTCTGATTTGCTGACCAGTGGACTCTGATCAGAGATATCTTGGGGGATCAACAAAATACAAGTTAAAAATCCTGGAGTTGCTGATTCCGATGACAATTAGGCTGGGATCTGCAAATTTGAGGTTGTCTAACATGTTGGATTTTGCTGACACCCCTCTTGACCCAGGCATCGCCAGAACAGGGTATTGCGCCAATTAGTTCATGAAATGTTTGAAACCTTTCAAACATTGTTGGCAATGTGGCATGGTAGTGATAGAGGCAGATGTCAGTCAACTTCTTAGGGAGCAAATACAAGCAAGAATTAAAGTAAAGCAATAGGTCTCAATTGCTTTTCCTCACCAATTTTCAGATGGTTTTGTGGTCCTTGTAGGACCATTTGGAAACATTAACTTGTAGCGAAGGCAAGGCTACAATCCAGGCTTCTTGGGTTAATAATGGGCCATATTTGTGGATACTATTTAATACAGCAGGTTTCTGCCAGTGTCCTTTCACTGAAAATGTTGTACACAACATAAATAGCAAGCTGGAATTAATGATATGTGGCAGCAATGGCCAAAGGTAGGCCTAATGGTGACATTTTATGGACTGTGAATAATTAAGTTGGGTAGAACAGTCACTTATATCTGGTTTATCCTGAAAATGTCTACTGTAAATATAAACAAATTCTGGAATAACGTTTTATATATGGAAAATATTGAAGGCTGTACATTTAAAAAATCAAATAATTATTTTTAAGCATAAATATTAAGGACTACTGGTCAGTTTGAGGTGATTTGTCATTTTTGTATAGTTTCAATAAATATAAACCCCAATAAGTTTTTCCATGTTTCCACCTCGCTCCAATTGTTTCTTCATCTGTTTTTAATAAAAAAAAGAAAAGTTTACAAGGTTGGGTGCTTTGGATTTTCTGATTCAAAGTTCAACATGTATAATTTATTCTAGGTCAGGTTTCGGAAAATTAAGGTTTTGGCCTTACAGGGACAGAATGTGTTTGATAATTGCAGTTAAACTGGATGGTCCACAGGGCGTTGCCACTTTGTAACTAACTATAGCTTCTCATTGGCAGTTTGATTTCTTGATCTCCCAGATTACTCCTAAATTCCATGTCTACCTGTAGACTGAGTTGTGATTCTGTAGTGTTGGGACAGTCAAGAAGCCCCTAAACTAGTTGAGGCAGCTCTGGACGGGATGTGACTGATGTGTGACCTGTACTTTCAGGAGAGCTTTGTGTTTTACTTTTGTTTTCTTGTGTTACAAAATATAAATTAAAGATCATAAACTGAAATACTGTCATTATTTTGTATGTGTGCATCTATAAACTTGTATGTATCGTTCGCGTTCTTCATACATACACATATATATATATATATATATATGTGTGTGTGTATGTATGTGTGTGTGTGTATGTATGTATATATATATATATATATATATATATACACATTGATATATAGATAGATATGTATGTGCAATACGGGTACCTCAGGTGCGCTAGTAAGTTAGTGATAATAACGGAATAAACCCTCAATATAAATACCCTTTGGTAAAATAGTCGCTAATTTTTAAAATATGGTAATGGCAGCTAGTCGGTAATCTAAAAGAGTAATTCTTGTTAAACAGAGGTGTATAATTTCACGTGAAGCACAATACAGTGAATTTTCATACACAACAGTAACCTATAAACCTGCCCAATTGTGAGGGGTATGATGTTGATTGTCACCTCAACCTTACAGGTCTGAGCTCTTATGTGAATATCCCCCACGTGCGATGCAGGCTGTTACAAAGATGACACAACATATTTCGGCCACATGTGGGACTTCTTCAGGGGTATGGATCTTCAAGAAATACATATAAAATAACATACAATTAATTTCTTAAAAAAGAGTGAACTAAAACAACATGTAGTTACATGACTTTTCTTTTTAAAGTAGAATTCCTATCTTAAGAGTGTATAACCAGTACATAAAACGTATGAACAATTCATAAGAGGATGTATACACTTACTTACTTCTTAAGAATTTACATAAAACCGTTTTTATACAATATATAATATTTTTTTGTATTTTTATGGCTATGCCATATAAATTAATAAATTCAATACATACAAATAGATTCAATTCAGATAGTGTATAAAATCAGTGAAAGTAGACTATCATTCTTCAAGAATTCCTCAAATTGGCTTTATAGGGCCTAATATTAGAATATAAAGTGTTAGTCACACTTTTAACCTCAATTAGAGCCATTTGATTAGAGCAGGCATTCCCAACCGCGGTCCTCAAGGCACACCAACAGTGCAGGTTTTATGGATATCCAGTCTTCAGCACAGATGGTTAAATCAAAATAACTGAGGTACTAATTAAGTCACCTGTGTTCAAGCCAGGATAGCACTAAAACCAGGACTGTTAGTGTGCCTTGAGGACCGAGGTTGGGAAACACTGGATTAGAGTAATATATATCAAAAGGATCCTCTTAGTGGTATGATATTAGGTAAGTAGCTTGTGTTTCCAGTGGATAAAAACAAATGACATAGGACCTAATGTGAAAAATTTTAAGATATTGTTTTTTTGTATAATCTGTTTTTATTTAGAAAAGTATAAAGATTACATCCAAATAAACAAAAGAACTTCCAGACACATAATTAACGTCAATTGCAGATTAGGCATAAGAAGCAGGATAACTTGCCGCCCTGTCCAACTGGTATTAGAGTAAAAACAGAGCGTAATAGGGTGTTCAATGAAATCATAACAATGCCTACTAGTTATTTGTCAAAACAATGAATGTAATCACGGTAACAAAAGAAACGAACTAGAAGAACTATAGGAAAGAGCAAGATATGAAAAGAAAGAGAGAGTAAAGAAAAAATATAGTGTGACCAAGCCCGGGGGACAGCAAGTAGAAGGAAAGAGGATTGCATCCTCTCTAATCGATCAACTGCTAAACTCAGATCCTTTAGAAGCGTATATGTAGTCTTTGTACTCTTTTGAGGATGTATATTCTATCCAAGGAAACCAAGTGGTCATGAATTCGGAAAGTTTATCCCTGGATATTAGGAGAATGTGCTCCATGTTCATATAATAATCGATTCTAGTGAACCAGTTTCTCTAACGTCCTTGAGGATGCTGGGACTCCGTAAGGACCATGGGGAATAGACGGGTTCCGCAGGAGATAGGGCACTTTAAGAAAGCTTTGGACTCTGGGTGTGCACTGGCTCCTCCCTTTATGCCCCTCCTCCAGACCTCAGTTTTACACTGTGCCCAGAGTAGGATGGGTGCACTGCAGAGAGCTCTCCTGAGTTCTCTGCCTAGAAGCATTTTTATTTGGATTTTTTTCTACTTTTTGACAGGGAGCACTGCTGGCAACAGGCTCCCTGCATCGAGGGACTGAGGAGAGAGGGGCAGACCTTCTTGTCTAAGATAGGCTCTGCTTCCTCGGCTACTGGACACCATTAGCTCCAGAGGGGGTGAACACAGGTTCTTACTGGGCGTCCACCCCCGGAGCCGCGCCGCCGTTCTCACAGAGCCAGAAGAACCGATGTCCGAAGACGTCAGGCGGCAGAAGCCTTCAGCTTCACTGAGGTAACACACAGCACTGCAGCTGTGCGTCATTGCTCCCATACACCTCACATACTCCGGTCACTGTAAGGGCGCAGGGGGGGGACCGCCCTGGGCAGCAATATAACACCTCTATTATGGCAAAAGACAATATACATGTACAGGTGGGCACTGTACATGTATATAAAAGAGCCCCCGCCATATTTTAGTAAATTTGAGCGGGACAGATGCCCGCCGCCGAGGGGGCGGGGCTTCTCCCTCAGCACTCACCAGCGCCATTTTCTCTCCACAGCACCGCTGAGAGGAAGCTCCCCGGACTCTCCCCTGCTTACACACGGTGAAGGGGTGTTTAAAAGAGAGGGGGGGGGGGCACATAATTGGCGGATAACATATTATACAGCGCGGCTGGGGGAAAAACATTTTGTGTTGGTCTCCAGGGTCATGGCGCTGGGGTGTGTGCTGGCATACTCTCTCTCTGTCTCTCCAAAGGGCCTTGAAGGGGATACTGTCTTCAGAAAAGAGGTTCCCTGTGTGTGTGTGTGTGTGAAGTGTGTCGGTACGCGTGTGTCGACATGTTTGACGAGGAAGGCTCGCTTAATGTGGAGGGGGAGTGCTTGAATGTCATGTCGCCGTCGGCAACACCGACACCGGAATGGGTGGATATGCTGAATGTCTTGAATGCAAATGTCAATCTATTGCATAAAAGGTTAGACAAGGCTGAAGCTAGGGATCAGTCAGGTAGCCAGTCCATGCCTGTCCCTGTGGCGCCAGGCCCTTCGGGGTCTCAGAAGCGCACCATATCCCAGATCGATGACACAGATACCGACATGGATACAGACTAGTGTAGACTATGAAGATGCAAAATTACAGCCGAGGGTGGCAAAAGGTATTCGGTACATGATTATTGCCATTAAAGAGGTTTTGCATATTACTGAGGAACCCCCTGTCCCTGACACGAGGGTACACATGTATAAAGGGAAAAAGCCTGAAGTCACCTTTCCGTCCTCATTTGAACTGAGTGAATTGTGCGAAAAGGCTTGGGAATCTCCGGATAGGAGACCACAAATTCCCAAAAGGATTCTTATGGCGTATCCTTTTCCACAAACGGATAGGATACGATGGGAATCTTCGCCTAAAGTAGACAAGGCGCTGACACGCTTGTCTAAAAAGGTGGCACTGCCTTCTCAGTATACGGCTTCCCTCAAGGATCCTGCTGATCGCAGGCAGGAAATTACCATGAAGCACATTTACACTCATTCAGGTACTATTGTTAGACCGGCTATGGCGTCGGCCTGGGTTTGTAGTGCGGTTGTGGCATGGGCAGATTCCTTATCTATGGAGATTGACACCTTAGATAGGGATGCCATTCAAATGACCATAGAGCATATCAGAGATGCTGGGAAAGGTATATATAACAAGTATATATATATGGGCGCTGTGATGGGTGTGTTTTCCCTAGCAGCTGTAAAAATAGGGGTAGTCAGACCCTTGGATAGCAAGAAGAAAAGAAAAATATATATATACAGCGCTGCTTGACACGATAGAGTCTGTAAATGGGTAATTTATTAAATATAAAAGATATTTTTAGTTAATAAAAAAATGCAAATACTTTAATACAATTAAAACTTAATATGTCTCATAAAAGACTACGGGTGGACTTGAAAATCTGTTCATGCCGCCATTCAAAGTGATTTGAACAAACACCAATATAAGCACAGTCATAATAATGGACCAGATTGAACAACTTCATCCAATTGGATGTATTTACCAAGTCTGTGTTCCGTTTAAAGTGGATCCCGTTAGATGTGAGTCCGTATGGCAACGGTGATGTAGTTGGGGTCCTGGTTCACAGTTCACTTGGAACTCCGTGTTCCGCTAGGTGGATCCTCTACAGATGTTACAGGCAATGGCAATGCCAATAGGGGTCCTGGTTCACGGAGACGGAAGCTGAGGTCCTGACTGCAAATAGTGGTGTGGTGGAGATGCTGGTCGGCTTGTGTCCACACAGGTCTTTGCCTAACGCGTTTCGCTGCTCCAGGCAGCTTTGTCAAAGGTATTGTGGCATTGAGACTGATCACCCTTTTATAGGGGAAGTGATGTCATCATTGGAGACAGCTGATATTCAATTATTAATCTAAACATGATACTAAAAATAATAAAAATGATACAGAAAACGGTCTAATGTGTGGTGTTTATCATAAGACATTATTTCAATTTTATGTTTACTAAAAACGAAGCTGGAAACGAGAAAATTAGCTGGTTAGAGTATTTAATTATTTATATCAGTTCCGATCATGTGATTATAGATCGAAAACAGACCAATAGAAAATTGTTTGCGGATCATGTGGGACTATCACATGATCTTTTAACTGAAAGACGTTTGTCTCGGATACTCTTTTGCCGGGTAGTGTATTTATTTGTTCTTGGAACGCATGATGTTCCGGTCACGTGGTCGGACATTTGTCGGTCACGTGACACGGTCTCGCGTTATGATGATGCTGCGCGTGGTTTGTAAGTAATTTCAGCTGGTGAAAGATTTGTGTAGAAAAGTCCGTGTCACGTGGTCGGACTGTCGCCGGTCACGTGACTGGGTAAAATAGTTTCAGTTAATGAAGTTAATAAAGCTTTTGTATTGAAGGCATAGATGTCATGTGGTCTGACTCTCGTCAGTCACGTGACCTACTACATCATTTCTGAATGGCCAATAAGAATCCATTCTTAGAAGTTTGTTAAACATAAACTAAATCGGTTGCTAGGCAACCGCTATATAGTGCTGACTAATGGAGATCCGTTCTTTAAAGCCTGTTGACTGTATTGGTTGCTATGCAACCTCTAATTACGGATTATAACCGTGATGTTACTTAAAACTACATTTAGTTGCAATTATTAATAGGCTGGTTACATTTAATTATAAGTCTTTAGAAGACACAAATGCGACACGGGAATATCTAGGAACACGCAGAAAGCACATAGTTTCATATATTGAAGTCTGATAATAAGACACTAAGCGAAATTAATATTGAGTTGTATAACCAAATAATTACATTTATATTAATAAATATTAGTAAATATTCGTTAGTATACTCTTTATATTTTTTTATATATTTTCTTATATTAATGTCTTTATTTCTATTATTTTATTCATATTATTTTTATTATTGTTGTTATTAGCATTATCAAATTAATTATCTTCCTATTATGATTAGATTTTAAATTTGATCCACATCAGATAATAAACAAATTTAATAATAAATGATAGAACCTATATCGTGAATACCAAATGATTCAGTACGTGACATGTACTTCTCATTCATATATAAACGTTATATTACCGATGTAGATATTAAGTAGCGCAGAGATGAAAATGAATTGGTATATTATGTGTTTAATTTTTATAAATGAATACCAAAGTAACATAATTCTAAGGCAAGGAGAGACTCATAATATAGTATTGAGCTCTAGCGCTTCATTCAGGCCTTCAGGATGTAAGGAGTTTAATTGAAATGTCCAATAAATCTCCTGTTTACAAAGATTTCTAAATCTGTCTCCTCCTCTTTTAGTAATGGAAATATGTTCAAGGCCAATAATTTTTAGGGTTTCCGGATTTCCCTGATGGTGTTTGGAAAAGTGTCTCGGGATACTATGGGGTATATGCAATAGCGGGCGAATTTCAAAAAAAGGCGAATTCCGGAACGTTTTCGCCTCAAAAAATCAATTCGCCTATGCAGTGCAGTACTTTTTCGCAAAAAAACGGACCGTCAAAATTCGCCTTTTCTCAATTCGCCTTTTTCCGCATTCGCCTTTTCTGCAATGGTACAGATGCTGCAATTCGCCTCCAGCATATTCAATTCAAGTTTGGAAATTCGCCTGCAGTGCTTTTAGACAGCAAATTCGCGATTTTCAATCCGCCACACTTTGGAGGGTGAAAACAAATAAAAAAAATTTAAACATGTTTTTTTTTGTGTTTTTTTTTTTTTGGAATAGCAGATCTATTTATATTAGAAGGGATTAGGTACTTTTTTTTTGGGGGGGGGAGGCACAAATATTATTTATATATTTTTTAAAATACATTTTTTTTTTTTTTTTTTATTGCTGGAACGGTAAAATCAGGAAAAAAAATGGCGTGGGGTCCCCCCTCCAAAGCATAACCAGCCTCGGGCTCATTGAGCTGGTCCTGGTTCTAAAAATGCGGGGGAAAAATTGACAGGGGATCCCCCGTATTTTTAAAACCAGCACCGGGCTCTGCGCCTGATGCTGGTGCCAAAAATACGGGGGACAAAACGAGTAGGGGTCCCCCGTATTTTTAACACCAGCATCGGGCTCCACTAGCTGGACAGATAATGCCACAGCCGGGGGTCACTTTTATGCCGTGCCCTGCGGCCGTGGCATTAAATATCCAACTAGTCACCCCTGGCCGGGGTACCCTGGGGGAGTGGGGACCCCTTCAATCAAGGGGTCCCCCCCCCCAGCCACCCAAGGGCCAGGGGTGAAGCCCGAGGCTGTCCCCCCCCCATCCAATGGGCTGCGGATGGGGGGGCTGATAGCCTTTGTGATAAAAAAAAGATATTGTTTTTTCCATTAGTACTACAAGTCCCAGCAAGCCTCCCCCGCAAGCTGGTACTTGGAGAACCACAAGTACCAGCATGCGGGAGAAGAACGGGCCCGCTGGTACCTGTAGTACTACTGGAAAAAAAATACCCAAATAAAAACAGGACACACACACCGTCGACAGTAAAACTTTATTTCACACTACCGACACACACATACTTACCTATGTTCACACGCCGACATCGGTCCTCTTCTCCCTGTAGAATCCACGGATAGCTGATAAGCAAAGTTCAATATACTCACCTTAACCAGGGTCCAGAGATAAATCCACGTACTTGGCAAAAAAATAAAACGCATTTACCCGCACCAAAAACGGACTGAAAGGGGTCCCATGCTGACACATGGGACACCTTTCCACGAATAAGACCTGTCAGTGACAGCTGTCACTGACAGGTCTCTAAGCCAATCAGGAAGCGCAACTTCGTTGCGCTCACCTGATTGGCTGATCGCTGTGACAGCGCATCGCACAGCTCCCTCCATTATATTCAATGGTGGGAACTTAGCGGCTAGCGGTGAGGTCACCCGCCGGTCAGCCGCTGACCGGCGGGTGACCTCACCGCTAGCCGCTAAGTTCCCACCATTGAAAGTAATGGAGCGGCTTTGCGAGGCGCTGTCAGAGTACAGACGGCGTCCAACCAATCAGGTGAGCGCCACGGCAGTAGCGCTTCCTGATTGGCTGAAGGGACATCAGTGACAGGAGTCACGTGATGTCCCGGCATTCGGGAGAAAGGAGTGTAATGTGAAAACATTGGACCCCTTTCTAGTCCGGTATGGCTCGGTGATCGTTTTTTTTTTTTACAAAGTACGTGGATTTACCTCTGGACCTGGACCTCTGGACGCTGGAAGGTGAGTATAATTTTTTGACAGGTACCCTCGGATCGTCGGTGATCGTTGCAGTCGGCGTGTCAACACAGGTAAGTATGTGTGTGTCGGTGTATGAAATAAAGTTTTACTGTCGACGGTGTGTGTGTCCTGTTTTTATTTGGGTATTTTTTTCCCAGTAGTACTACAGGTACCAGCGGGCCCGTTTTTCTCCCGCATGCTGGTACTTGTGGTTCTCCAAGTACCAGCTTGCGGGGGAGGCTTGCTGGGACTTGTAGTACTAATGGAAAAAACAATATCTTTTTTTTTATCACAAAGGCTATCAGCCCCCCCATCCGCAGCCCATTGGATGGGGGGGGACAGCCTCGGGCTTCACCCCTGGCCCTTGGGTGGCTGGGGGGGGGGGACCCCTTGATTGAAGGGGTCCCCACTCCCCCAGGGTACCCCGGCCAGGGGTGACTAGTTGGATATTTGATGCCACGGCCGCAGGGCACGGCATAAAAGTGACCCCCGGCTGTGGCATTATCTGTCCAGCTAGTGGAGCCCGATGCTGGTGTTAAAAATACGGGGGACCCCTACTCTTTTTGTCCCCCGTATTTTTGGCACCAGCATCAGGCGCAGAGCCCGGTGCTGGTTTTAAAAATACGGGGGATCCCTGGCCGATTTTTCCCCTGCATTTTTAGAACCAGGACCAGCTCGATGAGCCCGAGGCTGGTTATGCTTTGGAGGGGGGACCCCACGCCATTTTTTTTTCGGGTTTTTCCCCGTTTTTTCCCGTTTTTTAAAATCGCGGCAAAATCCGCCAAATCGGCCGATTTTTGCCCGCGACTCTGGCGAATCCGTTTTTCATTGCATATGGTGAATTCCGGAAGCCACCTTCCGGAATTCACCTGGCGAATTTGGTCGAATTGAAAAAACGGCGATAATTGCCGCGAATTCGCCCGCTATTGCATATACCCCTATGATTAGTTATTTTATTAAGGATGTTTCTCCTATGTTCTGTAAAGCGGGTTTTAAGTGACCTTGTGGTGCGACCTACATAAAGTAAGTTGCAACCACAGATGAGGACATATATCACCCAGCTTGTGTCACATGTCACAAAGCTGGTGATATTAATGTCTTTATCAGTAATGGTTTTTGGTAGTTTGGTGGTTTTATTTAATGCATGTTTGCATGTAATGCATTTATTTTTACCACATTTATAAAATCCTGTTTGTTTTGGAAACCAAGAACTTATTTGTCCTGGTTGTGTATTAGAGTGGTTCTTTTTTATAATACTAGGGGCTAAGTATGAACCCAAAGATCGATTTTTTTCTGAATATGAACCGAGGTTTAGATGGTAAAAGGTCCTTCAGGGTGGTATCATACCTAAGAATGTTGTAGTTCTTATTAATAATTTGTTTAATTTCATTAGAACAACTATTAAATGTTGAGATAAAGGATAGTTCATAATTTTGAGATTTTTGTTTAGATTTAGATTTTGTTTGAAGGAGTTGTTGTCTGTCCATTCTATTTACTTCCTCTAAGGCTCTACATAATAAATCTTTTGGGTAGCCTCTATTTTCAAAGGCTCTCAACATGTCAGAAGCTTGTTTGTGGAAAACAGAATCAGACGAGCAATTCCTCCTTATGCGCATTAATTGGCCCTTTGGAATATTTAATTTCCATGGAATGTAATGAGCGCTTTCATAATGTAAGTACGTGTTACTTCCTACTTCTTTGATATGATTAGAGGTTTGAATGAGTCCTTCAATAATATTAAGGGTCACATCCAAGAAGGAAATATGTGTAGGATGATAGGAGTGGGTGAAGGTGAGATTGAATTCATTAGTGTTGAGAAAATTAACAAAATTAAGTGCTGACTGTGCATCCCCATCCCAAACAAAAAATAGATCGTCTATGTAACGGCCGTAGAAAACCAGGTGCGCGCCCCAGTCGCCTCCCCACACTAGGCGGTCTTCGACCGCGCCCATGTAGAGATTGGCGTATCCGGGCGCGAACCTGGTTCCCATGGCCGTTCCCATGACTTCCCATGAAAAAAAAAAAAAAAAAAAAAGACATCCAATCCACCCCTCCTGTTCAAAATTTTTTTGATATCAATAGAGATCACTTCAAAGTAAAGTCAGATTTTTTTCCTATTGCATCAAAAAGTAGTAATATAGAATGCTTTTATAGGTCCACATTAGATAATTTTAGACCGATGTGTACACAAAATACCAGAAAGAATAGCCGGATAAGAAGTAACCTTAAGAAACAGGAGAAAAAAGCTCTTACTAGACTAATGAAAGACACTTCATTAGTTATCAAGGAGGCCGATAAAGGCGGCGGACTTGTTATTCAGGATAGAGGAGACTATATACTAGAGGCTAACAGACAACTAGAAAATGAGAACTTCTATAAAAAATTACCTAAAGATCCATCTGTTTTATTCTCATCAGATCTAGAGAATCTACTTCATGAAGCATTGGAAGTGGGGGTCATATCCAAGGAGGAATACAAATTTCTTTTTCCCTCTTTTCCCACTATTCCTATCTACTACCACCTACCTAAAATTCATAAGTCCCTCACTTCACCCCCGGGTCGTCCCATCATCTCCGGCATCAATTCCCTCACTGCAAATCTGTCTGCTTATGTTGACAGTTTTCTTCAACCCCGGGTCTCTCTGTTGAGGTCCCATATACGAGACACTACACACTTTCTTCAATTAATCCAAAATATTCAGTGGAAACCAACCTACGCTTTCCTCACTTTGGATGTCCAGAGTCTCTACTCTAACATACCACATACTCTGGGCGTCCAAATAATAAAAGAAAAACTAGATCAGGATGGAGACCTCACAGAGAGACATAGAAAATTCATCACCGACTCCATCCTCTTCATTCTTCAGCACAACTATTTCCTTTTTTCAGACACTTTTTATCTCCAAGTCATGGGAACGGCCATGGGAACCAGGTTCGCGCCCGGATACGCCAATCTCTACATGGGCGCGGTCGAAGACCGCCTAGTGTGGGGAGGCGACTGGGGCGCGCACCTGGTTTTCTACGGCCGTTACATAGACGATCTATTTTTTGTTTGGGATGGGGATGCACAGTCAGCACTTAATTTTGTTAATTTTCTCAACACTAATGAATTCAATCTCACCTTCACCCACTCCTATCATCCTACACATATTTCCTTCTTGGATGTGACCCTTAATATTATTGAAGGACTCATTCAAACCTCTAATCATATCAAAGAAGTAGGAAGTAACACGTACTTACATTATGAAAGCGCTCATTACATTCCATGGAAATTAAATATTCCAAAGGGCCAATTAATGCGCATAAGGAGGAATTGCTCGTCTGATTCTGTTTTCCACAAACAAGCTTCTGACATGTTGAGAGCCTTTGAAAATAGAGGCTACCCAAAAGATTTATTATGTA
The DNA here is from genome assembly GCF_028390025.1 of Pseudophryne corroboree. NCBI lineage: Eukaryota > Metazoa > Chordata > Amphibia > Anura > Myobatrachidae > Pseudophryne > Pseudophryne corroboree. The sequence continues at coordinate 494,188,073 of NC_086447.1, forward strand.
GAGCCTTAGAGGAAGTAAATAGAATGGACAGACAACAACTCCTTCAAACAAAATCTAAATCTAAACAAAAATCTCAAAATTATGAACTATCCTTTATCTCAACATTTAATAGTTGTTCTAATGAAATTAAACAAATTATTAATAAGAACTACAACATTCTTAGGTATGATACCACCCTGAAGGACCTTTTACCATCTAAACCTCGGTTCATATTCGGAAAAAATCGATCTTTGGGTTCATACTTAGCCCCTAGTATTATAAAAAAGAACCACTCTAATACACAACCAGGACAAATAAGTTCTTGGTTTCCAAAACAAACAGGATTTTATAAATGTGGTAAAAATAAATGCATTACATGCAAACATGCATTAAATAAAACCACCAAACTACCAAAAACCATTACTGATAAAGACATTAATATCACCAGCTTTGTGACATGTGACACAAGCTGGGTGATATATGTCCTCATCTGTGGTTGCAACTTACTTTATGTAGGTCGCACCACAAGGTCACTTAAAACCCGCTTTACAGAACATAGGAGAAACATCCTTAATAAAATAACTAATCATAGTATCCCGAGACACTTTTCCAAACACCATCAGGGAAATCCGGAAACCCTAAAAATTATTGGCCTTGAACATATTTCCATTACTAAAAGAGGAGGAGACAGATTTAGAAATCTTTGTAAACAGGAGATTTATTGGACATTTCAATTAAACTCCTTACATCCTGAAGGCCTGAATGAAGCGCTAGAGCTCAATACTATATTATGAGTCTCTCCTTGCCTTAGAATTATGTTACATTGGTATTCATTTATAAAAATTAAACACATAATATACCAATTCATTTTCATCTCTGCGCTACTTAATATCTACATCGGTAATATAACGTTTATATATGAATGAGAAGTACATGTCACGTACTGAATCATTTGGTATTCACGATATAGGTTCTATCATTTATTATTAAATTTGTTTATTATCTGATGTGGATCAAATTTAAAATCTAATCATAATAGGAAGATAATTAATTTGATAATGCTAATAACAACAATAATAAAAATAATATGAATAAAAATAATAATAGAAATAAAGACATTAATATAAGAAAATATATAAAAAAATATAAAGAGTATACTAACGAATATTTACTAATATTTATTAATATAAATGTAATTATTTGGTTATACAACTCAATATTAATTTCGCTTAGTGTCTTATTATCAGACTTCAATATATGAAACTATGTGCTTTCTGCGTGTTCCTAGATATTCCCGTGTCGCATTTGTGTCTTCTAAAGACTTATAATTAAATGTAACCAGCCTATTAATAATTGCAACTAAATGTAGTTTTAAGTAACATCACGGTTATAATCCGTAATTAGAGGTTGCATAGCAACCAATACAGTCAACAGGCTTTAAAGAACGGATCTCCATTAGTCAGCACTATATAGCGGTTGCCTAGCAACCGATTTAGTTTGTTTAACAAACTTCTAAGAATGGATTCTTATTGGCCATTCAGAAATGATGTAGTAGGTCACGTGACTGACGAGAGTCAGACCACATGACATCTATGCCTTCAATACAAAAGCTTTATTAACTTCATTAACTGAAACTATTTTACCCAGTCACGTGACCGGCGACAGTCCGACCACGTGACACGGACTTTTCTACACAAATCTTTCACCAGCTGAAATTACTTACAAACCACGCGCAGCATCATCATAACGCGAGACCGTGTCACGTGACCGACAAATGTCCGACCACGTGACCGGAACATCATGCGTTCCAAGAACAAATACACTACCCGGCAAAAGAGTATCCGAGACAAACGTCTTTCAGTTAAAAGATCATGTGATAGTCCCACATGATCCGCAAACAATTTTCTATTGGTCTGTTTTCGATCTATAATCACATGATCGGAACTGATATAAATAATTAAATACTCTAACCAGCTAATTTTCTCGTTTCCAGCTTCGTTTTTAGTAAACATAAAATTGAAATAATGTCTTATGATAAACACCACACATTAGACCGTTTTCTGTATCATTTTTATTATTTTTAGTATCATGTTTAGATTAATAATTGAATATCGGCTGTCTCCAATGATGACATCACTTCCCCTATAAAAGGGTGATCAGTCTCAATGCCACAATACCTTTGACAAAGCTGCCTGGAGCAGCGAAACGCGTTAGGCAAAGACCTGTGTGGACACAAGCCGACCAGCATCTCCACCACACCACTATTTGCAGTCAGGACCTCAGCTTCCGTCTCCGTGAACCAGGACCCCTATTGGCATTGCCATTGCCTGTAACATCTGTAGAGGATCCACCTAGCGGAACACGGAGTTCCAAGTGAACTGTGAACCAGGACCCCAACTACATCACCGTTGCCATACGGACTCACATCTAACGGGATCCACTTTAAACGGAACACAGACTTGGTAAATACATCCAATTGGATGAAGTTGTTCAATCTGGTCCATTATTATGACTGTGCTTATATTGGTGTTTGTTCAAATCACTTTGAATGGCGGCATGAACAGATTTTCAAGTCCACCCGTAGTCTTTTATGAGACATATTAAGTTTTAATTGTATTAAAGTATTTGCATTTTTTTATTAACTAAAAATATCTTTTATATTTAATAAATTACCCATTTACAGACTCTATCGTGTCAAGCAGCGCTGTATATATATATATATTTTTCATATCAGAGATGCTGCCTTGTATATGAGAGAGGCTCAGAGAGACATTTGTTTATTAAGCTCCAGAATAAATGCTATGTCTATTTCTGCTAGGCGGCTCTTGTGGACCCGACAGTGGACGGGAGGCGCCGATTCAAAGCGGCATATGGAGTCCTTGCCTTACAAAGGGGAGGAGTTGTTTGGAGACGGCCTCTCGGACCTTGTATCTACTGCTACGACTGGTAAGTCGAATTTCTTACCTTATGTCCCTCCGCAGCATACAAAAAAGGCACCTCATTATCAAATGCAGTCCTTTCGTTCCAATAAAAACAAAAAGGTACGGGGATCGTCCTTTGTTGCCAGAGGGAAAGGCAGGGGAAAGAAGCTGCATACAGCTAGTTCCCAAGAGCAGAAGTCCTCCCCTGCGTCTGCAAAGTCCACCGCATGACGCTGGGGCTTCCCGGGGGGAGGCAGATCTAGTGGGGGCTCGTCTTCGGTTTTTCAGCCACGTCTGGGTTCACTCGCAGGTGGATCCCTGGGCATTAGAGATTGTTTCTCAAGGATACAGGCTGGAATTCGAAGACTTGCCTCCTCGCCGGTTTTTCAAATCGGCTCTGCCGGCTTCCCCGTCAGAGAGGGAGCTAGTGTTGGCAGCAATCCAAAAATTGTATATTCAGCAGGTGATTGTCACAGTTCCTCATCTCCAGCAAGGAGAGTGATATTACTCAACCCTGTTTGTGGTTCCGAAACCGGACGGTTCGGTCAGACCCATTTTAAACCTAAATCCCAGAACCTGTACTTGAAGAGGTTCAAGTTCAAAATGGAATCACTCCGGGCGGTCATCGCCAGCCTGGAGGGGAGGGGGGATTGGATGGTGTCCCTGGACATAAAGGATGCTTACCTTCATGTTCCGGTATTCCCCCACTCATCAGGCGTTCCTGAGATTTGCAGCGCAGGACTGTCACTACCAATTTCAGACGTTGCCGTTTGGGCTTTCCACGGCCCCGAGAATTTTCACCAAGGTAATGGCGGAAATGATGGTGCTCTTGCGCAGGCAGGGGGTCACAATTATCCTATATTTGGACGATCTCCTCATAAAGGCGAGATCTCGGGAGAAGTTGCTGGACAGCGTGTCTCTGTCCATGAAGACGTTGCAGTTACACGGCTTGATTCTCAATATACCGAAGTCCCAGCTAGTCCCTACAACGCGTCTAACTTTTTTGGGCCTGATTCTAGACACAGACCAGAAAAAGGTTTTTCTTCCGATCGAAAAGGTTCAGGAGCTCATAGCCCTGGTCAGGAACCTATTAAAACCAAAACAGGTTTCAGTGCATAATTGCACGCGGGTCCTGGGGAAGATGGTGGCTTCATACGAGGCCATCCCTTTCGGCAGGTTCCATGCGAGGACTTTTCAATGGGACCTCTTGGACAAGTGGTCCGGGTCCCATTTACAAATGCATCGAAGGATCACCCTGTCTCCCAGGACCAGGGTATCTCTCCTGTGGTGGCTGCACAGTGCTCACCTACTAGAGGGTTGCAGATTTGGCATTCAGGACTGGGTCCTGGTGACCACGGACGCAAGCCTCCGAGGCTGGGGAGCAGTCACACTGGGAAGAAATTTCCAAGGTCTCTGGTCAAATCTAGAGACTTGTCTCCACATCAACGTCCTGGAGTTGAGGGCCATATACAACGCCCTGCGTCAAGCGGAGGAATTGCTTCGGGAAAAACCGGTTCTGATTCAGTCAGACAATGTCACGGCAGTGGCTCATATAAACCGCCAAGGCGGAACAAGGAGCAGAATGGCCATGGCAGAAGCGACCAGGATTCTACGCTGGGCGGAAGGCCATGTAAGCGCGCTATCAGCAGTGTTCATCCCGGGGGTGGACAACTGGGAGGCGAACTTTCTCAGCAGGCACGACCTGCATCCGGGAGAGTGGGGACTTCATCAAGAAGTCTTCGCACAGATCACGGGTCAGTGGGGACTGCCTCAAATAGACATGATGGCATCCCGTCTCAACAAAAAGCTTAAGCGGTATTGCGCCAGGTCAAGGGACCCTCAGGCGGTAGCGGTAGACGCTCTGGTGACACCTTGGGTGTTCAGATCGGTCTATGTGTTTCCTCCTCTTCCTCTCATACCCAAAGTGTTGAGAATAATAAGAATAATCAGGGTCAGAACAATCCTCATTGTTCCAGATTGGCCACGGAGGACTTGGTATCCGGAGCTGCAAGAGTTGCTCACAGAAGATCCGTGGCCTCTTCCTCTAAGGCAGGACCTCTGTCTGTTCCAAGACTTACCGCGGCTGCGTTTGACGGCATGGTGGTTGAACGCCGGATCCTAGCGGAAAAAGGGATTCCGGAGGAGGTCATTCCTACCCTGATCAAGGCTAGGAAAGACGTGACGTTAAAACATTATCACCGTATATGGCGAGAATATGTTTCTTGGTGTGAGGCCAGAGCTGCTCCTACGGAGGAGTTCCATTTGGGCCGTCTACTTCACTTCCTTCAAACAGGAGTGACTTTGGGCCTAAAATTAGGGTCCATAAAGGTCCAAATTTCGGCCTTATCCATTTTCTTTCAAAGATAATTAGCCTCTCTTCCTGAAGTACAGACTTTTGTGAAGGGTGTGCTGCATATTCAGCCTCCGGTGGTGCCTTGGGATCTTAACGTGGTGTTACGTTTCCTCAAGTCACCTTGGTTTGAACCACTCAAAACTGTGGAGTTGAAATACCTCACGTGGAAAGTGGTCATGTTGTTGGCATTAGCTTCGGCAAGACGTGTTTCAGAATTGGCGGCTTTATCACATAAAAGCCCATACTTGGTTTTTCACGTGGATAGGGCAGAGTTGAGAACTCGTCCTCACTTTCTGCCAAAAGTGGTCTCATCTTTTCATGTGAACCAACCTATTGTCGTGCCTGTGGCTACACAGGACTTGGAGGATTGTGAGTCCCTGGATGTGGTCAGGGCTTTGAAGATTTATGTGACCAGAACGGCTAGGATCAGGAAGACTGAAGCTCTGTTTGTTCTGTATGCGGCCAACAAGGTTGGCGCTCCTGCTTCAAAGCAGACTATTGCTCGCTGGATCTGTAATACGATTCAGCAGGCGCATTCTACGGCAGGTTTGCCATTGCCTAAATCGGTTAAGGCCCATTCCACTAGGAAAGTGGGCTTTTCTTGGGCGGCTGCCCGAGGGGTCTCGGCATTACAGTTGTGCCGAGCAGCTACTTGGTCGGGGTCTAACACCTTTGCAAAGTTCTATAAGTTTGATACCCTGGCTGAGGAGGACTTCCTGTTTGCTCAATCGGTGCTGCAGAGTCATCCGCACTCTCCCGCCTGTTTGGGAGATTTGGTATAATCTCCATGGTCCTTACGGAGTCCCAGCATCCTCAAGGACGTTAGAGAAAATAAGATTTTACTTACCGGTAAATCTATTTCTCGTAGTCCGTAGAGGATGCTGGGCGCCCGTCCCAAGTGCGGACTTCTTCTGCAAGACTTGTGTATAGTTGTTGCTTACATAAGGGTTATGTTATAGTTTATCGGTTGAACCGAGGCTATGTTGTTGTTCATACTGTTGACTGGGTAGTGTATCACAAGTTATACGGTGTGATTGGTGTGGCTGGTATGGATCTCGCCCTTAGATCTACAAAAATCCTTTCCTCGTACTGTCCATCTCCTCTGGGCACAGTTTACCTAACTGGGGTCTGGAGGAGGGGCATAGAGGGAGGAGCCAGTGCACACCCAGAGTCCAAAGCTTTCTTAAAGTGTCCTATCTCCTGCGGAGCCCGTCTATTCCCCATGGTCCTTACGGAGTCCCAGCATCCTCTACGGACTACGAGAAATAGATTTACCGGTAAGTAAAATCTTAATTTTTCCTTGTGGGCGGGGACGGTGATCTCCATAGTGTAGGAATAACCGCTCGTGCTGCATTAGACAAATGGCGGAGTAGAGATGTTTTATATTGAACCAACGACATGGAGGAATGGGATAACAACCAGAAGGCCGGGTCAGAAGGGACGGGGTGGTGGAGTATATCTTGGGAAATAGAGATTACATCATCCCAATATGGCCGAAGTAGGGAGCAATTCCACCAGATGTGTAACAAGGAACCAGTGGTATTAAGACATCTCCAGCACTTATCAGTCACTCCGGGGTACATGGAGTGGAGAAGGGAGGGGTGTCTGTACCATCTCATTAAAAGTTTATATTTGGTTTCTCTCACTTGTATACAGACAGAGCTGTTATGAGATTTAAGAAATATAATTTCCCAATCTCTTTCTGAAAATTGATACCCGAGTTCTCTCTTCCAAGCTAATTGGAAAGGTGGAGATGTCTGGGCACTGGGACTCTGTAGTAATTTGTAAAGTGTGGAAACTGTATGTTGGGGATCACACGTAGAGACACACAATCTCTCAAATAATGTTAGTTCCCTAGAGGCTAGAAGGTATCTGTGTTTAGAGTACAAAAAATGTCTAAGGTGTAAATATTTCCAAAAGTCGTGTTGTGGAATATCCCATTTAGATTGTATTTCCGAGAACTGCCTAACTCCCGAGAAGATCGCCAGCTGGCCCACCCTGAAGAGCCCCCTCAACGCCCAGCTACGAAAATGAGAAAGCGTTAAGCCGGGCAGAAAGTCGGGATTGGCTAGAAAAGAGGTCAACGGGCCGAAGTCAGAAGTGAGGAGGGACCAGTGGCGCGATTTCTTCCAAAAGGAAAGGGTCTTAGTGATAGTTGGGTGGGGAGAAGGAGGCTTGGGAAGGGAAGGAAGCCAAGGGAAGATCTCAGGGTATTGTTGCATATAAAGCCCCTCAAGGACCACCCACTGCTTAGTCTCCCGACTCCTCGTCCAGTCCAGAACCCTAGTAAGCAAAATTGCCCCCAATAGTAGCTTTTAATATCAGGTAGTTGAAAACCACTGCATCTAGTGGAGCGAATCATAGTGGACCGGCTAATTCTAGGCCGTTTCCGGGACCAAACAAATTGTTGTATCAAGAGCTGAATGGACCTGAACTAGGAGTCTGGAATCTGTATGGGAAGAGCCTGAAGTTTATAGAGTAATTTAGGGAGAGTATTCATCTTCACAACATTCACCCTTCCCAGCCAGGAAAGTGGTTTGAGATACCATCTACTGTAATCGTCCCTAAGAGTTCGAAGAAGGGGCATAAAATTCAATGAAACTAGACAGGAGAGATCGCTCGGTAGTTGTATTCCTAGGTAAGAAATATGGGAGGTACTCCAAGTAAAGGGGAACGATTGTTTGAGCCTGGCCACTATTTCGGGAGGGGTGGAGATGTTCAAGGCACATGATTTGGACATGTTGATCTTAAAATTAGAAAGTGAACCGAAAGTGGACAGCTCCTTCATAAGATGGGGGAGGGAGGAAACCGGGTGTGTTATTGTAGCCAATAAATCGTCTGCACACAGGGCCAGTTTGTGCTCTGTATCACCAACTCTCAGACCAGTTATAAAATCATTGGCCCTAATGGCCCTAGCAAGAGCTTCGATACAGAGGACAAAGAGTAAGGGAGACAGTGGGCAACCCTGTCGTGTCCCATTACCAATGGAGAAGGGATCGGATAAGGAACCATTAACTCGAACCCCGGCTGTAGGCGATCTATAAAGTCCCATAATCCTATCAAGTGCTCGGGGACCCAGTCCGATATGCCCCAGTACAGACCTCCTAAAACCCCAGCTGACTCTATCAAAAGCCTTTTCGGCATCAGTGGATAGCAACACGGTGGGGGAGTTACCACGAGAAGCTATGTGGATTAAGTTCAGGACCTTGGTGGTATTATCTTTAGCTTCACGGTTTGGTATACAGCCCACCTGGTCGCTGTGAATAAGAGAAGGCAGGAATGTATTCAGTCTATTCGCCATCAATTTTGCAAAAAGTTTGACATCAACATTAAGAAGAGATATGGGCCTATAGCTGGAGCACACCGAGGGGTCCTTACCGGGCTTGGGGAGAACAGTAATATGGGCTTCTAAGGATTGACCTGAAAAATTAGTATCAGCGGAAATGGAGTTAAAGGCCTGGAGGAGATAAGGGGATAGGAAACTTTTAAATTGTTTATAGTAGGAGGACGAGAAACCATCAGGTCCCGGACTCTTACCGGAGGGTGTCGAAATCAAAGCGAGTTCCAACTCTTGCGGGGTAAAAGGCAATTCCAAAGCTTCCCTGTCTGATGAAGGAAGAACGGGATAAGACACCTTTTCTAAATACGCCTTAGCCTTTAGGATATCAAGAAGAGGAGTGGCACCATCGGGATGGTTCTCCAAGTTATATAAAAGAGAATAATACTGTTTGAAGCAGGCTGCTATTTCAGGAGTTTTGAAACGTAAGGCACCTTTGTGGTCCTTCACGTTATTAATGAACAATGAAGTGCGCTGGGCCCTAAGTGCCCGAGCTAGGAGGCGTCCCGGTTTACTACCCCACTGATAGTACTTAGAGTTACTTTTACGGATTGAAAGCTGAATACTATCGTTGAGGGTCTTCTTTAGTTGTGCCCGCGTGTCAAGTAGATCTAAGTAATTGGCCTCCGACAGGGACGTTTTATGAGAGGACTCCAGAAAGTGGAGTCGTTGCAGTAATTTGGTGATAAGTGCTGACCTCTGTTTTTTCATAAATGTACCCAACTGTATAAGTTTACCCCGTATAGTGCATTTATGCGCTTCCCACAGGATAACCTTAGAGACCTCGTCGGTATCATTTATGGAGAAAAATTCAGTCAAGGCCTTCTCAATTTCTCCCTTGCAGTATTGATCCTGTAACAGGGATTCATTAAGACGCCAAGTCCATTGGCCCAGGGTAGTTTGAGGGATTGAGAGAGTTATGGACACCGGAGCATGGTCAGACCAGGTCACCAAGCCAATAGAAGAGTCTATCAGTAAGGGGAGATGTCTATGACTGAGGAATAGATAATCAAGATGAGAGTAAGCCTTATGAGGTGTAGAATAGAAGGAGTAATCCCGGTCAGAAGGGTGAAGAACCCTCCAGGAGTCAGCCAGCTGGAGATCATGGAACAATCTTCTAACTTGGCGGTATTTACGTTGGGAGGCTCGGGGAGCACTTGAAGAAGAATCTAAGGATGGATCCATTATCCAATTCAAATCGCCCCCCAAAACGACAACACCTGATAGAAGAGATTCTATTTGGGAGAGTGCGGACCGAAAAAATGAGACCTGATCCTTTTTAGGGGCATAAAGTGCAACAAATGTGTAAGGGCACATACATATTGTACAACGAACCACTAAAAGCAGACCAGGAATTAGCTTATACACTGATATATCAGACAGCTGAAGGGTCCTAGAGAACAGTATCGCTACACCTTTTGATTTAGAATCTGGGTTGTTACTATAAAAGGCCTGGGGAAAACGGTGGTTAGTCAGAGAGGGGCAACGGGCTGAGATTCTAAAATGCGTTTCTTGAACCAAAGCAACATCTACTCTATCGGCCCAGAGAGACCGTAGAAGGGAAGCCCTTTTCTCCGGCACATTAAGGCCCTTCGCATTAATCGATGATATTTTGAGTCTACCAGGTGATGTCATGGGAGGCATATGTCATGAGAGAGTGCGGTGGGCCCGGAATGGTCAAGAAGAGGAAAGAAAGAAAAACAAGGAGGAAAAAGAAAGAAGAGAATCGAGTAGGAAAAACAACAATAACAGTCAAAAAACCCTCAGTGGGGCAACTGATCCATCTGAGAATCAGAAACCCAAGGGGCATAGCAGCCGGGTGCGGGTAAGGGGCGAATGGGGGAGCCACCGCCAAAGGCATATTGAATAATGGGAAAAAGTATTAGAACAAACAATACACATAAGTAGTTAAAATTAACTGTAAACCTCGCTGACACAGAGAAATCTTCAAATGGTAGGAAAAAAGAAATCTCACAATCAGAAAACAGGAGCCGGCAATAAACGGCCTAATACATAATAGGAGGAACCTAGTCCCAATGACCATAGGATATTAGATTAAATCTCACTAGTAGTTAGAAAAAATGACACGCCTAAACCTAGATAGATAATTTGAGAAAAACCTAAACAAACAGATGGTAACAAGTCATCAATCAGGTAGCAGTAGAGTCATGGTCAGAGGGGGAATCATCAGCTCTTTTCCTCCCGGTGTTCCGCACCTCCTGCCAAGGGATGCCAGTACTCGGGGATCGGAGAGGTGGTAATGCAGGAATAGGGAAGTCCCAATCGCGTAAATCAAGTTTCGGTAATCCAAGACCATTACAGAACATCGGAAGATCAGAGTGGGAGCTAAGAGTGTGGGGTTTCCCAGAGAAAGAAACTTGGAGATTGAAGGGGAAGCCCCAACGGTATTTCAATTGGCGTTTTCGGAGCTCATCTGTTAGGGGTTTGAGAGCTTTCCGCTGTTGAAGGGTATGCCAGGACAAGTCTTGGTAGCTATGTATCATGGAACCATTAAAATCGACCCCATCGAGCTGGCGTACTTTGCGCATGATGTCATCCTTTTGAGAAAAATAGAGCAATCTGCAGATGACATCACGTGGTCTGCCAACCTCTTGGCTTCAGAGCACGATGGGCCCTATCGAAGGTGATAGTGTCGTTAAGATCATTACCCAATATCTCGTTAAAGATTTTTGTAAGAGCATCAATCAAGCCTGTTTGAGGGACATCTTCCGGCAAGCCCCGCACTCGGATGTTATTTCTCCTCCCTCTGTTATCCAAATCCGTTAACCGTGTTTGGAGAGAGCGGATCTCGATCAACTGAGCTTCAATGACATTCGTCAATGACTGCAGGAACGTATCAGAAGCGGCGTGATGGTCCTCTAGATTTGACATCCGATCGGAGAGGTGGGAAATGTCCTGTCTCATAGTAGCCAGTTCACGTCTCACAGTATCTTGTAGATCTTGTTTAGTGGGAAGATTTTTCATGTAGGCCAAGATGTCCCGTAAGTCCCTGTCGCCTGGAGGGCAGCTATGTGGCGCATCAGCACCTGGAGAGGATGAGTGAGAGGTAGACAAGGAGAGTGAGGGGTTTGAAGCAGAAGAATTTTCTGTAAGTGCAGACGGAGTAGGTTGTAGGAATGGTCTCATATCGGACTGCGACATGGTTCCCCGTGGAGGAGGCGTACTGGTCTTTTGAGAAGATTTCTTATTTTTAGGCATCACTCATTCAGCATCTGGAAGCATAAATTCACTGAGGGCAGAGTGTCGAGGTAGACTGTAATTACATAACTCACGAAAGGATGACTTTGGCAGAGTGGCTCCCAGTGGGATGGCGTCAGCAGATCATCACGGTATCAATGGCAGCGGCAACCCAGTAAAGCTCATATCCACAGCATAAAGCCACTTAGACGCCATGGCATAATAGAAAAGCATTCAACAGGAGACAGCGAAGTGGCACCAGACGTCAGTCCACAGAGGAGCACTTTCAGAGCACGTCCTCTATTCAGCTCGCAAGGCCACGCCCCGTTAAGATATTGTAATTACGTATGCATTAGATAATCATGGCAACTATATCATTGGGTATACATTGTAATAAACCCAATATCAAATAAACAGATCTAATTTTTTGTACATATAACCTATAGGTTTGTATAACTTATGAAATTTAATTGCCTAGTGTTTAATATGGACATCGTTGTTTAAACCGTTTTATCAAAATATTTTTTGCAATCCAATATAATTAAATTTTGCTGTTTGTAGTCAAATAGCAGCTACAAGTCTCCACAACATATATGGTGCATAAATGCCTTTATACTGACAGCTATAATAGGAGTCTGTATCACTTAAGAAACATATATAAAAATCACATACAGAATATGGAGTTACATAGCAAGTGGTTATCAAAAAAGGTGGCTTACTTGATCCTAGTTTCTGTTTTGTCATTTTCTATAGAGGTTTGGCATACTATACCTCTCCCAGGTGAGCAGATATGATCACACCCTGCTAACCTGACTTTTCTTCTTGGCGCCTTGGCTATATCGGTATAAAACAAATGGCCTGGTCCACAAGCAGCACAAAACCCTTTGCTGCAAACCTGTATATGTAATTGGTAATGCTGCGCTTCTACTAGAATGGGTGGCCACTATGTTCAGATCCAGGTTTGGGGTATAGACATACAGATGTGTCCACATATACCTTTCCCCATTTAAGCCATTTGGCCAAATTAGCCTTGCAATGGAATCTGTGACATAGCCACGCCTTGTGATTTTTCTTAGAATAGGCTGCATTAATCTGCTACTTTGTATGAATTCTTTTGCGGACAAAAAAAAAAAAATTGTAAATCCATCCAATCGCTATTCGTGGTGGAGCATCTTAGCCATGCTAAGCATTTTGTGCCAAATGAAGCGAGAAGGGAAAGTTTTATGAGGGCACATCTGTACACGGGTCACTCCCGCTAGGTGCAGTGTGCACATGTGGGAAGGTGTGCGGAAATGGGCAGGGAGGGGCAGAGGCAGTCGCGCCTCTAAGAAATTAATTTTGTTATTTTTAAAGTATGTTAGGTTATTTGTGTAAATTGGGTTTCAATGTTTTTTTTTTAACTCACGTGGGTAGACTAAGGGGGTACATTATGGGTAATAAGTGTTGTAACTTACATGTGGGGACACTAGTGGCTAAATTAATGTAAATGGGTTTTTAAACTTAGATATGTTTAATTAGTGTACAGTGATTTTTAAAAAAAACATTTTCAGTAAGGTGTCACTTTGAGCTCGTCTATCAAATGCTGGTCTTTTTTTGGTGCGTTTTTGATAAGATTTTTGGTGCAGTTTTACAAACTTAGGGCCTAATTCAGACCTGAGCCCTGTTGTGTGAAATCACACAGCAGCCAATTATTGAATGAGTGCATGCGCTGTAATGCGCACACACAAGCCCAAACCGACAGAATGGTGCGAAAATTCAATTGCTAGGCATACGGTGATTGACAGGATGTTTGTGGGTGGCAACTGGCCGTATTCTGGGAGTGTCAGGAAAAACGCAGGCGTTCCCAAGCGTTTTCAGGGAGGGTGTGTGACGTCAGCTACGACCCAGATCAGCCTGTTTCTGTCGCATTGTAGGAGTAAGTCCTGGGCTACACACAGACTGGAAAAATCATTAGATGGTGAGTGAGTTGCGAACGGGCTTGCAGATGTCCGCTGTCTGACAAAGTGTTTGCACGGCGTACGCATGCATTCGCACACCTGCACGGGGCGGGTTTTCACTCTATCTGGGCGGCAGCTATCTGATCGCTGACCTCTGCAAAAATGCAGAGGAGCGATCAGGTCTGAATTATAATAATTTACTCTTCATAGCTATATAGAAATGTAAAAGCCTTTGTAATCGATGTATTCAGTCTCATGCAGAATCGGTCTTCCCCTCTCTGTGTCACTTTTTAACAATTTCTATTCCTTTTATTTACAGACTCTGGATTATTTTGATGACGTGCTAAAAAATGTTATGGAATTATTTTGATTCATTTTATCATTAACAGTATTTCTTCTATGTTCCATGTACCCAGTTTTCAACCTACATGTTATATAGCCTGCATACTGATAATTTAATTTGCAGTTCAGCACATACTGTAGATTACGTATATGGAAGCACAGTTGACAAAACGCTTGATAGGTACAGTTCTTGTCCTTTAGATAAGGATCTACAAGATTTGTTTATTACTGTATTTACAGGTTGTGCACCTAGTATGGCCACATTTCCAATAACCTTTGACTTAATATAATCTATCCCAGTTCTTCTTTTTGGCCACTTAAACACAGAGGAAGATTTGATCTTAAGAAAGTTTTGAGAAGACGAACTAACAATTATTTTTTATGATTGCGATGAATAATTTTCTTCCCAGCGATCGCATTAAACCTTGAAATAAAATAGGGTACATAAATAAATGATCTCTTGTTAAAACTGTTTTAAGGGGCAATCCAATTACTCATGATGAATAAGTGCAGCTGTATGCCCCACTTAAAGGACCACCAATTTGCAGCGCTAGAAAGGGCTGCGAAAGGTACAAAGTTCGGGTGCCGTTGACAGTGTTTACACGCTGCTGCAACGGTAACTCGCACACTTCGCATGGATTGGATTCCCCCTGTTTACTTTTAAAAGTAATGTTCTTTCAAGAACCAGATATGTCTATTCATGAGAATTTTTGGGCAGAAATAACATCATTTGAGTCTGTGTTTTAAATAAATCAACATTAGAGCAGTTTCTCTGCAGTCTACAAAGTTGTCCAAAGGGAATGTTTGCTAATCAGTCTTGATGGTTGCTACTAAACTAAACCAAATATAAATATTGCTGTCAAGAAGTATACAATATCTTTTCAAGGTGTATTTCTTAATCGGGGTCCATAGGAATCCGCAGGGATAACCCTGGAGCATAGTGCTGGAGACCAGGCACCAAAACAGTTAAGCGTTTGAGCTCCCAAGATGCCTCAGTCCATTCCCCTCATAGCCCACCAACAGCTCTGACTCCTCCTCACTTTCGTTTGGTGCCTGCAGTACAGTGCCGTAACTAGGCATTTTAGCGCTGTGTGCAAGAAAAGACATTGGCGCGCCCCCCCCCCCATGCAAGATAGGGGCAGTGCGCGCCGTAGGCGCGCGTAAAATATATAGGGCGTGGCTTCATGGGGGAAGGGGCGTGGCCACAAAATAATAGCAATTCAAATTACGCTGCATAGTAGCGCCACTACACCAGGTAGAGCCCCTTTTACACATTACAGCAGACAGCGTCCCCCTTTTTATACATTACAGCAGACAGTCCCCCTTTTTACACATTGCGGCAGCCAGTCCCCCTTTTTACACATTGCTGCAGCCAGTCCCCCTTTTTACACATTGCGGCAGCCAGTCCCCCTTTTTACACATTGCGGCAGCCAGGCCCCCTTTTTACACATTGCGGCAGCCAGGCCCCCTTTTTACACATTGCGGCAGCCAGGACCCCTTTTTACACATTGCGGCAGCCAGTCCCCCTTTTTACACATTGCGGCAGCCAGGCCCCCTTTTTACACATTGCGGCAGCCAGTCCCCCTTTTTACACATTGCGGCAGCCAGTCCCCCTTTTTACACATTGCGGCAGCCAGTCCCCCTTTTTACACATTGCGGCAGCCAGGCCCCCTTTTTACACATTGCGGCAGCCAGTCCCCCTTTTTACACATTGCGGCAGCCAGGCCCCCTTTTTACACATTGCGGCAGCCAGTCCCCCTTTTTACACATTGCGGCAGCCAGGCCCCCTTTTTACACATTATGGCTGACGGTGTCCCCTAGAGAGAGAGAAAGAGAGAGAGGGATATACTTACCTTCTCCCCGCTGACAGGCTCCTCGTGCTGGCATCTCCTTCTGTGCAGTGTGCAGGCATCGGACAAGGAGGAGGAGGGAGGGGGACTGGAGCCGCAGCAGCGCTATGTCATTGGTAGTAAGCGCCGCTGCAGCATCCCCCTCTACTTCCGTATTGGTTGCCTGGCGCTGCTGTGGATGCTGGGATGGAGGAACCGCATCCCAGCATCCACAGCAGCGCCGGGCAGCCTATACGGAAGGAGAGGGGGATGCTGCAGCGGCGCTTACTACCAATGAAATAGCGCTGCTGCGGCTCCAGTCCCCCTCCCTCCTCCTCCTTCTCAGCTGCCTCCGGCGCTTCTCTCTCCTCCAGCGCGGCTGCGGCGCACGGCGCGGACTTCAGAGGCGGCATGTAATGAGTCAATTTGACTCATTACATGCCGCTGGCCGTGCGCCCTCAGGGCAACTGCGCTGTGTGCCAAGCCCACTTGGCACACACGTAGTTACGGCCCTAGTAGGTCACCTTTTCTAACAGTGGGGCTGCTTTTAAGCAGCCCAAGCTTTCTTTTATGAATTCAAATTTTATTTTATATTTCTAAACACTTGAGCATGCAGTGCTAGGCAGACCGTTGGAGGCCAGCGCTGCTGCTCCATCACCCCAGCCACAGCGAGGTACGTTTGGTGTGGCACCAGGACACACAACCTGGACTGCGACCAGAGTAAGGGGCACAGGTAAGATGGACTCCCGCTTGCGGGAATCCATGTCTTAATGCAGGCCTTCCTCCGGTCCTGGAGACAGACCGGAGGCGCTGACGTTGACACCTGCTTCGGCTGGCGGTTCACTAGACCACCAAGGCACTATGTACTGGCGCAGGGACACGTTTACAAGACCAGGGAACCTGGTGATGGAAGTTTGCATAGGGGAGGTTAGCCCTTTCCCTGCGGCCCCTCCCCCCTACTCAGGACGCCAGTCCACAAAGGTCTTCCCACCACTGAGCCGCTCCTCCTCACCTTCAGAGACAGACATCAGCCATTATCAGCTCTGCAGGCGTATGGGAACGCTGGATCCGGTCTCGCTGTATACCTCTCATAGAAGCCAGGTTATACAAACACTAATTCCTACCAGACACTGTGTCTGTGTAGTTCATTTTAGTGCCCGTTGCAGTTATATGTTTATATTCTGCATTGTATGTGACTTAAGCTAGTTCTGCTGTCTAATTTTCCTCCTGTCAGCTTATACCTTTCCCTGTTTTTCACTGTAACCCTATGGTAGTGTATAGGGGGTTCACTGTACTTAACATCTTCCTATATTTGTGAAGGCTGTCACATACTGCACTGGTTGCACACTGCTTACTGACATAGTTTGTGTTTTACATACTGTATTGGTTATACACTACTCATTGCCATATAGTGTGCGAACTGTATGTTTAGCAAAACCAACGGTACAAAACAGGTTCTGGATGCAGAATTAAAGAATGAGACAGCACTGTTCACTTTGTATAAAAACTTATTTTCTCTGACGTCCTAGTGGATGCTGGGTACTCCGTAAGGACCATGGGGTATAGACGGGCTCCGCAGGAGACTGGGCACTCTTAAAAGAAAGATTAGGTACTATATCTGGTGTGCACTGGCTCCTCCCTCTATGCCCCTCCTCCAGACCTCAGTTAGTATCTGTGCCCGGCCAGAGCTGGATGCACCCTAGGGGCTCTCCTGAGCTTCCTAGAAAAGAAAGTATTTGTTAGGTTTTTTATTTTCAGTGAGATCTGCTGGCAACAGACTCACTGCTACGTGGGACTGAGGTGAGAAGAGAACCTACCTGCTTGCAGCTAGCTTGGGCTTCTAAGGCTACTGGACACCATTAGCTCCAGAGGGATCGAACACAGGCCCAGTCCTCGGTCGTCCGGTCCCGGAGCCGCGCCGCCGTCCCCCTTGCAGAGCCAGAAGAACGAAGAGAAGTTGAAAATCGGCGGCTGAAGACTCCGGTCTTCATTAAGGTAGCGCACAGCACTGCAGCTGTGCGCCATTGCTCCCTTAGCACACCACACACTCCGGTCACTGATGGGTGCAGGGCGCTGGGGGGGGGGCAGTATCCTGGTACACAAAGGGTAAAAAAGAGAGGGGGCACATAAATTTAGGCGAAAAACTGTGTATATAAGCTGCTATAGGGGAAAAATCACTCAATATAGTGTACATCCCTGTATTATATAGCGCTGTGGTGTGTGCTGGCATACTCTCTCTCTGTCTCCCCAAAGGGCCTGGTGGGGGAACTGTCTTCAAATAGAGCATCCCCTGTGTGTGTGGAGTGTCGGTACGCGTGTGTCGACATGTCTGAGGTAAAAGGCTCCTCTAAGGAGGTGATAGAGCGGATAAGTGTGTGGGAGGGTGTCTCCGTCAACAACGCCGACACCTGTTTGGATATGTGTAAGTGCTGAGGTAAAATTATTGCACAAAAGGTTAGGGAACAGAAAGGAAATCTACCCTGGTCTGTCCCTATGTCACAGAGTCCTTTAGAGTCTCTCTATGTTCACTATCCAAAATAACAAAGTATCGAGTTTAACTCCACTGTCGACTACGATAAAGCAAAGTTACAGCCAAGAGGGCTAAAAGATATTCAATATATGATTATTGGAATAAAAGATGATTTGCATATCACTGATGACTCATCTGTCCCTGATACGAGAGTACACATGTTAAGGGGAAGAATGCTGAGGTAAATTTCCCTCCTCTCATGAGGAAAAAGAGCGGGAATCTCCAGACAAGAGACGGCAGCTTCCCACAAGAGAATTCTCAGGCTGTATCTTTTCCCCATTAGGGCCAGGATGTGTTGAGAATCTTCCCCTTGGGTGTCCTGTTTGCACTAGCTATTCTCAGGGATCCTGCAGATAGTGTGCACATTCTAGTATACTACCCAGACCGGCGATTGTGTCGGCATGGGTTTATAGCGCTGTGGCAGCGTGGACAGGTACCTTATCAGCAGAGATTGAGACCCTAGTATGCATATAAATATTTTAAGATGCTGTCTTAAGTGATAGATATATAATTATAAAGCATGCCCAAAGGGACATGAGTATACTGGGTCCTAGAGACAAAAGCTATGTCGATTTCTGCTTGACGTGTCCTGTAGAATATACATTGGACAGATGATGCCGACTTAAGAGGCATATGGAAGGCTGAGGATTGTGTGGAGAAAGGTTCTCGGGCCTGGTCTCCACAGCTATAGCTGGTAATTCTGATATTTTGCCTTATATTCCTGCACAGCCTAGGAAAGCACGACATTATTAAATGCAGCTTTTCGAATAAAGAAACAAGAAAGTCTGAGGTTCGTCCTTTCTTGTCAGAGCCGGGGGCAGAGGAAAGAAGCTGTACAACACAGCTAGTCCCCAGGAACAGAAGTCCTCCCCGGCCTCTACAAAAATCCACCGCATGTCGCTGGGGCTCCACAGGCGGAGCTAGGCCCGGTGGGGACACGCCTTCGTAAGTTCAGCCACAAGTGGGTTCACTCCCTGTTAGATCCCTGGGCAATAGAAATTGTATCGCAGGGATACTGGCTGGACTGTGAGAAGATGCCCACTCACGAGGACCCGGCGGGCTTCCCCCCAAGAGAGGGAGCCAGTGTTAACTGCAATTCGTAAATTGTATCTTCAACAGGTGGTGGTCAAGGGTCCCCTCCTTCAACAAGAGGGTGTTATTATTCGACCATGTTATAATCCCGAAACCAGACGGTTCGGTTAGACCCATATTGAATTAAAATCCCTGAACATATACCTGAAAAGGTTCAGGTTCAAGATGGAATCGCTAAGAGCGGTCATTGCAAGCCTGAAATGAATCGGGACATAAGGGATGCATACCTTCGTGTCCCCATTTATCCACTTCATCAGGCGTACCTCAGAATTGCGGTACGCGATTGTCATTACCAATTTCACCAAGGTAATGGCGGATATGATGGTGCTCCTGCGGAAGCAAGGTGTCACTATTATCACATACTTGGATGATCTCCTCATAAAAGCGAGATCAAGAGAGCAGTTGCTGGACAGCGTATCACCTTCTCTGGAAGTGAAACGGCAACACGACTGGATTCTATATATTCCGAAGTCGCAGTTGGTTCCTACAGCTCATCTGCCTCGCCTAGGCATGATCCTAGACACAGACCAGAAGAGGGTTTATCTCCCGATAGAGAGAGCTCAGGAGCTCATGACACTGGTCAGGAATCTATTGAAAACCAAAACAGGTGTCAGTGCTTCACTGCACTCGAGTCCTGTGAAGGATGATGGCATCATACGAGGCCATCCCCTTCGGCTGGTTCCATGCAAGGACAATGGAACTTACTGGACAAGTGGTCCGGATCACATCTTCAGATGCATCGGTTAATCACCCTATCCCCCAGGGCCAGGGTGTCTCTCCTGTGGTGGCTGCGGAGTGCTCACCTTCTCGAGGGCCGCAGATTCGGCATTCAGGACTGGGTCCTGGTGACCACGGATGCAAGCCTCCGAGGGTGGGGGGCAGTTACACAGGGAAGAAAATTCCAAGGTTTGTGGTCAAGCCAACAGACTTGCCTTCACATCAATATCCTGGAACTAAGGGCCATATACAACGCCCTAAGTCAAGCGGAGTTCCTGCTTCGCGACCAACCGGTTCTGATCCAGTCAGACCGCAGGGGCTCATGTAAACTTCGCTGGGCGGAGAATCAAGTAAGCGCACTGTCAGCAGTGTTCATTCCGGGAGTGGACACGACCTCCACCCGGGAAAGTGGTGACTTCATCAGGAAGTCTTCACGCAGTTTTGCAAATTGATGGAAACTGCCCCAGGTGGACTACATGGCGTCCCACCTCAATAAAAAGATAAAAAAGGTTTTACGCTGGGTCAAGGGACTCTCAGGCGATAGCTGTGGTCGCACTAGTAACACCGTAGGTGTTCCAGTCGGTCTATATATTCCCTCCTCTTCCTCTCAGACCCAAGGGCTGAGAATTGTAATAAACGGAGGAGTGTGAACAATATTCTTTGCTCCGGATTGGCCAAGAAGGACTCGGTACCCGGAACTGCAAGAAATGCTCTCAGAGGACCCATGGCCTCTGCCTCTCAGTCAGGACATGTTGCAACAGGGACCCTGTCTTATCCAAGACTTACCGCGGCTGCGTTGGACGGCATGGCGGTTGAACGCCGGATCCTAGCGGAAAAGGGCATTCCGGATGCAGTTATTCCTACGCTGATAAAGGCTAGGAAAGACGTGACAGCAAGACTTTTTCACTGTATATGGCGAAAATAGGTTGCTTGGTGTGTGGCCGGGAAGGCCCTACAGAGGAATTCCAGGGGGGTCGATTCCTGCACTTCCTACAGTCAGGAGTGACTATGGGCCTAAAATTAGGATCCATAAAGGCCAAGATTTCGGCCCTATCCCTTTTTCTCTCAAAAAGAACTGGCTTCACTGCCTGAAGTTCGGACGTTGTTACAGGGGTGCTGCATATTCAGCCCCTTTTGTGCCTCCAGTGGCACCTTGGGATCTTAACGTGTGTTGGATTCCTAAAATCCCACTGCTTTGAGCCACTTAAGACCGTGGAGCTAAAATATCTCACGTGGAAAGTGGTCATGCTCTTGGCCTTAGCTTGGACTAGGCGTGTGTCAGAATTGGCGGCTTTGTCATGTAAAAGCCCATATCTGATCTTCCATATGGAAAGGGGCAGAATGGAGGACTCGTCCCCAATTTCTCCCTAAGGTGGTATCATCGTTTCATTTGAACCAACCTATTGTGGTGCCTGCGGCTACTAGGGACTTGGAGGATTCCAAGTTGCTGGACGTAGTCCGGGCCCTGAAACTTTATGTTTCCAGGACGGCTAGAGTCAGAAAAACTGACTCGCTATTTATCCTGCATGCACCCAACAAGCTGGGTGCTCCTGCTTCAAAGCAGACTATTGCTCGCTGGATCTGTAGCACGATTCAGCTTGCACATTCTGCGGCTGGACTGCCGCATCCTAAATCAGTAAAAGCCCATTCCACGAGGAAGGTGGGCTCTTCTTGGGCGGCGGCCCGAGGGATCTCGGCTTTACAACTTTGCCGAGCTGCTACTTGGTCGGGATCAAACACTTTTGCAAAATTCTACAAGTTTGATACCCTGGCTGAGGAGGACCTTGAGTTTGCTCATTCGGTGCTGCAGAGTCATCCGCACTCTCCCGCCCATTTGGGAGCTTTGGTATAATCCCCATGGTCCTTACGGAGTACCCAGCATCCACTAGGACGTCAGAGAAAATAAGAATTTACTCACCGGTAATTCTATTTCTCGTAGCCCATAGTGGATGCTGGGTGCCCGTCCCAAGTGCGGACTCTCTGCAATATATGTATATAGTTATTGCTTAACTAAAGGGTTATTGTATGAGCCATCTGTTGAGAGAGGCTCAGTTATTGGGGGTCATTCCGAGTTGTTCGCTCGCAAGCTGTTTTTAGCAGCTTTACACACGCTAAGCCGCCGCCTACTGGGAGTGAATCTTAGCATCTTAAAATTGCGAACGAAAGATTCTCAAAATTGCGATTACACACCTCTTAGCAGTTTCTGAGTAGATTCAAACTTACTCGGCATCTGCGATCAGTTCAGTGCTTGTCGTTCCTGGTTTGACGTCACAAACACACCCAGCGTTCGCCCAGACACTCCTCCGTTTCTCCAGCCACTCCCGCGTTTTTCCCAGAAACGGTAGCGTTTTTTCACACACACCCATAAAACGGCCTGTTTCCGCCCAGAAACACCCACTTCCTGTCAATCACATTACGATCACCAGAACGATTAAAAAACCGTGAGTAAAATTCCTAACTGCATAGCAAATTTACTTGGCGCAGTCGCAGTGCGAACATTGCGCATGCGCACTAAGCGAAAAATCGCTGCGATGCGAAGAAATTTACCGAGCGAACAACTCGGAATGACCACCATTGTTCATACTGTTAACTGGGTATAGTTATCACGAGTTGTACGGTGTGATTGGTGTGGCTGGTATGAGTCTTAACCTGGATTCCAAATCCTTTCCTAGTAATGTCAGCTCTTCCGGGCACAGTTTCCCTAACTGAGGTCTGGAGGAGGGGCATAGAGGGAGGAGCCAGTGCACACCAGATATAGTACCTAATCTTTCTTTTAAGAGTGCCCAGTCTCCTGCGGAGCCCGTCTATACCCCATGGTCCTTACGGAGTACCCAGCATCCACTACGGACTACGAGAAATAGAATTACCGGTGAGTAAATTCTTATTATTTACTTTTATATATATAAAATGAATACAGCATAGAAATATACAATACAGATACTACACTATGATACCGGCCGGTACCGATATTTATCTAAAAAATATAATATTAAAAATATGCCATATCAGGACTAAATATTCCACAATAAATCAGCTTTTTAACCACATGTGTTATAGGACTCTTTGTCCCTTTAATGGGAATTCTTATTCCTGGAATCCCTAGATATTCACTATAACACAGTGGTCAAAAGATATATAGCAGTAAACCAATCCGCCTAAACACTATCAACAAGATGTTAATCAAGCAGAATAGATGTTAAGACAAACAGATGTAAGTATTTTTCTTGTAACTATAAATAATGTCCATTGGTCATAGCAAGCTGTTTGTTAAAGCACTAAACATATAGAAAACGGTGCAGCTGTTAATTTGTAATCAGCTGTTTTGAGGTTAATCACGCAGGGTGGATATATCAAATGAGTCTCCCCTTTTATAATGGATAAGGTCCATATATTTCTACCCAGTCACTTGTTGTAGGTTAGTATGGTTAATACCACAAATGGGTCTCCTCTATAATGGATACCGTCCATATATATTATCAAGTTCGTTGTTAATAACTATAAATTGATGAGTAGTTCAGTTGTTAATATGAATTAAACCACAAAGCAATTAATTGATGGAAAATTGATTAGTAGTTCAGCTGTTAGTATGGATAGAGCCACAGAGCAAATGTCAGAGTCCCAAAGTCCACCTAGAGTACATTGCACTATGCACCCAATTTAATACCTCTCCTCAGAATGCTGTAGGCATGGCAGCCTCTCCAACAATTGATGATGGTAATGGGAATCTGGGCAGCCCTCTCCGATATGTGGATCCCTCTCCTTATCACAGCATGAGCTAATGGGACACTTCAGTCAGCCGCAGCAGCAGCTGTATAGTGTGATGCTTATCCCAACAGATCTCCGCTCTCCTCTGCACAGCGTGCGCTGGTGAGAGTGCTTCAACAAGCCACAACGGTGATAGCGCAATAACATAAAGAGTATCCACAATGATCTCCAGAGTCTCCAAACACGTTTCTCCGCCTACCCTCCGGCATCGGCGGCTTCCTCAGTGTAAGAATAGTATTCCTCCATCCATTTACCCTTAAATACCGGAGTTCCGGGTTCGCGCATGCGCAATGGTATGTGCGGTTCAAGCCTCATTTTCATCTGTGTTAAGTAAACATATACGCTTCATATTTTATCCTCCAAGCTTCATTTTCCATTTAGATACACTGATGAAGACATACACTCACATCCAGTGTTCTAAATATATTTCTACTAGTTTAAAATTTATCCACAACATAAAATATAGAAATTTATTATAAATAGCTCCTGATTTAAAGAGTAGGATTTTTCTTTTTTATAGATAATCTTATGACCTCTAGTGGTCAAAAATAATTATGGCACCTCTGACCTGTACCCACCAAGAATAAAATAGTATCAGTCCCATCCTTATACATTAATACTTATATGGCCACATAATTAGAATTAAAAATTATTTTGATATTAAAAATAGATTTTTAGACTTTTATCCTCCCCCGATCGATAGATAAATATATATCCATATATCTACCTAACATATATATTAATTATCTATTAATCTATTTTTATAATAAATGCAGCATTTATATCATTTCTCCAAAATGTATGCGTAAAAGTTTTGTTGGAAGATATATATAGTTTTTTATGTCATAGATTAAGCCCGTGATCATTACCCAATAGACAACACACAATAACACTATATAACAGATTCTATTCAATGTATATATGTAACATATTTAGCATATTTAGCATCATTATCCCATCCAATCTTACAATCCCATATAGTTCTCAACACTCTACAGCAACCATTGGGTAATTTTCTAGAATATGCTAGAATAGAATAGTAAATTATTACTTCAATATATCCCAATACTTCTAAATTCCATTAAGTTTAACTGTGTCATTTAGTCCATTCGGCACAAGTGTGTCCATTTTATGTATCCAATAAGCTTCTCTCCTACATAATCGATTGAACCGATCCCCTCCTCTTACAGTATTTTTAATTTGTTCCACTGCTATCATAGTGCAATCATCAAAATTATAAGACTGACAATGTGAGACATGGCTGGACAATGAATGTTTAGCTCCTTTTAAAACATTTCTTCTATGCTCCATATATCTGATATGCATAGTGCGTGTGGTCCTCCCAATATATTGTCTACCACATTTACACGTAATCAGGTATATGATATATGTCGAACTACAGTTAAGGAACTCCTTTATCTGAAATACCTCCCTAGTATTTCTTGAAGTATATGTTGTGCTTTTCCTTGGTACATTTTTGCATGATAGACAATTAGGTTTACCACACTTATGGAATCCAGGTGGTTTCACAGGTAACCACATATCAGTTTTAGGTTTCATTACACCTCTTTTAAAATGTCTTGGTACCAAAATGGAATGTAGGTTTTCAGCCTTACGAAAAATCATACCTCCTCTATGGTCCAATTGTGGTTTGAGAACTTCATCTAACATCAATAAGGACATATTTCGTTTTATAGTTTGTTGGATCTGATGTGCACAGCTATTATATTGGGTGACAAACATCATATTTCTTTTTGGATCCCTCCCGATACTATTCTTTTCCTTTTCTTTAGGTTTAAGTAGTACCGCCCTATCAAGCTGTTCCACTTCCAACATTGCTTCCTCTAACAATGTGGGTGGATATCCCTGTTCTAGGAATGATGTCATGAGGATCTTAGCTTGTGTTCTATATGTTGTCACAGATGAGCAATTTCTTCGAATCCGGACAAATTGACCCCTAGGAATATTTTCCTTCCACTTCCTTTTATGGCAACTACTCAACTGTAAATAATTATTCTGATCAACCTGTTTGGTATATGTTTTGGTAGTCAGATTTCCATCTTCCACCGCCAGTGCCACATCAAGGAAATTCAATTCTGTGTTACTATATGTATAGGTGAATTTTAATCCATATTTATTCTTATTTAAACCTTCTGTGAAATTAATCAATTTCTCTAAAGTGCCCCCCCAAATTATAAATAAATCATCTATAAAACGGCCATAGTATACCAGATCCACGCCAAGTCCACCTCCCCACACATGTTGGTCCTCAAAGACCCCCATGTATAGATTGGCCAGACTCGGCGCAAATCTGGCTCCCATAGCCACACCTAGTGTCTGCAAATAATATTGTGAATCAAATAAAAAGTGATTATGTGTTAATATAAATTTGATAGATTTGAGTAAGAAGGCACGTAGAGAGTCCGAGATCCCATCTTGTAATAGATATTTTTCTACTGCATCTATACCTCCAAGATGAGGGATGTTGGAATAAAGTGATTCCACATCACATGTAACTAAATAATAATTAGATTTCCAAGTGATTTTATTGACAATATTGAGAAAATGTTGTGTATCTTTAATATGGTACCTCAGACCCTCCACGTGCCCCTGTAGATAGTGATCAACGAAAAAAGACAGGTTATTCGTGAGGGAACCCACCCCCGAAATAATAGGACGCCCAGGTGGATTAATAAGTGTCTTATGAATTTTAGGTAAATAATAAAAAGTGGCAGTGATGGGATATGGACATAATAAAAATGTAAATGTTTCCCTCGATATGGCACCGGCGGCAAGAGCATCATCCAACAATTCCATATACTCATTTTGGAATAGGGTGGTGGGGTTGCCACCCAGTTTTTCATAAAAGGTACTATTATTCAATTGTCTATAACATTCTATCAAATAATCCTCAGTGTTTAACACAACAACCCCACCACCCTTATCTGCAGGTTTGATTGTCAATTCCTTGTTTTGTAGTAAACCCTTCATTGCTTTACGTTCCCCAGGAGTCAGGTTATCACCATATGGGTTTTTCTCAGACTCCTCACATATCTTCCTAAAACTAGCAAGGGTAGACTTGTAGAAACTCTCTACATAAGGTCCCTTATAACTGAGTGGATAGAAATCCGATTTTTTCTTAAAGGGTCCTTTTGCATTATATATTTGAACCTCTGATACATGATTTAAATCCAAGTAATTTTCGGCTTCCTGTTTTAGTGATTCTAAGATCTCAATGGCTATATCGTCATCCCGATCTAGCAAGATAGGACTTTCCTCACTCTTATTGACTTTTAGCGCCTTTAGCGCAAAATAACGCTTGCGACTCAGGGTGCGTACATAGCGATTGAGATCCATGAATAATCTAAATAAATTGGGTTTAGATGTTGGTGCATAGTTCATGCCTTTTTCTAATATACTGATTTCTTCCTCTGTTAATGTCTTTTTAGAGAGATTAAATATACCTTTACCTTTTTTACTATTCTGGATGCTACCCTAGTATCCTGCAGGTTTATTGCACCAGGATGTGGTACAAGACGGTCTCTGTGCCTCTTGTTATTCTCCACCTGGCCAGTCAGCCCCTCCAGCCTCTGTTCAGGAACCACATGGCCTTCCTTTTCACAGATGCTGGCTAAACTTGCAGACTGCATAGCAGCCCCTGCGATGGCCCCCATGGGCCTCATGCAGCATTTACTACAAGGGCTCCCTGCGATAAATCTACCTACGGGGTTAATGCACCACTTACAGCAACAGGTTCTACTGGTGCACCCGACTATGGGGGTAATTCAGATCTGATCGCAGCAGCAAATTTGTTAGCAGTTGGGCAAAACCATGTGCACTGCAGGTGGGGCAGATATAACATTTGCAGAGAGAGTTAGATTTGGGTGGGGTATTTTGTTTCTGTGCAGGGTAAACACTGGCTGCTTTATTTTTACACTGCAATTTATATTTCAGTTTGAACACACCACACCCAAATCTAACTCTCTCTTCACGTTATATCTGCCTCACCTGCAGTGCACATGGGGGGTAATTCCAAGTTGATCGCAGCAGGATTTTTGTTAGCAATTGGGCAAAACCATGTGCACTGCAGGGGAGACAGATATAACATGTGCAGAGAGAGTTAGATTTGGGTGTGGTGAGTTCAATCTGCAATCTAAATTGCAGTGTAAAAATAAAGCAGCCAGTATTTACCCTGCACAGAAATAAAATAACCCACCCAAATCTAACTCTTTCTGCACATGTTATATCTGCCTCCCCTGCAGTGCACATGGTTTTGCCCAATTGCTATCAAAAATCCTGCTGCGATCAACTTGGAATTACCCCCATGGTTTTGCCCAACTTCTAAAAAATTTGCTGCTGCAATCAGATCTGAATTAGGCCCTATACCAGTCACTCCGGTGCCTCCTCAGTGGTTAGACATATTCTCTACCTCAGGGCAGAGTCTCGCAGCCTCGCCTACTGCCTTTCAACATATGCTACAGGGTCAAGGACCCTTACCTAGTAAAGCTTCTAACCAGGCTACGCCATCCTCACAGTCTACACCTGTATCAGACTCTGATGGGTCTTCTGGGGAGGCTGACTATGCAGATCTCTCTGCCACTGAATCCCCCGCAGAGGAGGAATAAATTCAGTCTAAATTTAATGTAGTGGCTTTAATAAGAGCTGTTAAATTTACTCTTCAGTTGGAAAATGAAGAACCTGCACCGAAAGGACCCACTTTGCAAATGCCAGAAGTTTATGGTGGCTGAATTTCCTCACTAATTTCACTTCACTAAAAGTATAAGTGAAGCATGCAAGGCTCTGAGCAAACAGTGCCATGTCCCCAAATGGGATGCAGTTAATATGCCGGCAGTCGGGATCCCGATTGTCGACAATGCCGACAGCCGGAATATGGGTGCACAGGGACTATTCCCACTCGTGTGTGTTCACGACACTTATAGAGTGGGAAAAGAACCTAGCCCACAGCATGGGGAGCGCAGCGAGCCTGCAAGGGGACTCTTACCGATTGCTCTGCTGCCAGCATGCCGGTATACTGACCACCGGTGCATCATACTGATCCCCCCCCCCCCCCCCCCAAACGGCTGGTTTCTTTTTATCCCATTCCGGCAGCTGTTTGTGCAAAGTGTGAAAATCCCCCAGCAGTGGATTCCCACGTGATGAATCTAGTCAAATATCCCTACAGCATGTTCCTTAAAGGAGATAGGCAGATGGACACATCTCAAATCTATATATTTTCTTTCAGGAGCTTTATCTCGCCCTGTCATGACAACAGCATGTGTGGCTAAGGCTATTGAGAGCTTGGCTGGTGCCCTGGAAAGTTCTCTTCCCCATGACGCTCCTCAGACATATCTGACCTACATTGCAAACATCACAGATGCAACCTTTTATATTGAGGAGGCGGCTCTGGATACTTCACTCTTAGTCTCCAAAGCTTCAGCTACTTTGGTGTTAGCCCGCCGCATTTTTTGACTTCACTCATAGAAAGCTGACTCAGATTCTAAAAAGGAAGCACTTCTCGTACAGGGCAAATCCTTTTTGGACCACAGTTGGGCAACATTGTCACTACCCTGGCAGCCTCTAAGACAGCTTTCCTGCCCTCAACATCCACTTCAAGGCCTTGGGCTTCATCATTTTGTTCCTTTTGTCACCAGGGCCAGGCTAAGGGTCAGTCCTTTGCTCAACAGTCACGCGCCACAAAGGCCTCTAAGCCCAGAACCAAGCAGGCATGTGCTACCAGACGTCCAGCTACCAAGTCCGAAGATAAACCTTCAGCCTAACAGGACAAGCCTCCTCCTGGGAAATCCCAGTGTGGGAGGCCGTCTTCTTCAGTTTGCACAATCCTGACGTCCGACTACAACAGATGCCTGGGGTGCAAGTAGTGGTCTCTCACGGGTATGCCCTCTCCTTTCTGAGATGACCCCATCTCTCCCAACAGTATTTGTACACCAGTCCTCCATCAGACCTGAGCAAAGCCCAGGCTCTCAAAGAGGCCATTTAATTTTTAGTGCATTAAGGGGTAATAATCCTATTCCCTTCATCACATTGGAGGAAAGGGCTTTTATTCCACTCTCTTCTTAGTTCAGAACCCCAACGGATCCATCAACCTATACTGAATCTCAAATTTCTGAACAAATTACTCAAGATTTCCCAGGTTCCGTATGGAAATCCTTTGCTCTATTGTCCTGGCTGTGCAGCCTGGTAACTTTATGGTGTCTCTGGACATCCAGGATGCTTACCTACATATCAATAATATATATGTTATGCTAAGAACTTACCGTTGATAACGGTATTTCTCCTATGTCCACAGGTTTCCACAGGATAACATTGGGATATGATTGAGCGACAGCGGATTGGCACCAAACGATCACAAGCTTTCTGGCCTCCCAGGATGCAACGGGCTCGTCCATATAATCCCGCCCACCGACTCAGTCAAATCAGTTGTTTCCAAAGCATTTAGGCAGGAGCATTATGTAGAACCCTATTCAGGCGAGAAGAACACACATGCACACCCTTCCACGCAAGAGGGAAGAGGTTAGTGAGTATAAAGATTCTCAAATCAGGTGCGTCAGGGTGGGATCTCTGTGGAAACCTGTGGACATAGGAGAAATACCGTTATCAACGGTAAGTTCTTACCATAACGTATATTTCTCCGGCAGGGTCCACAGGTTATCCACAGGATAACATTGGGACTTCCCAAAGCAATTTTTAGTGGTGGGGATGCTCCTGATTAGACAGGAGAACCTTTCGCCCGAATTCAGCATCATGAGAGGCAAAGGTATCCAAGGCATAATGTCTAATGAAAGTGTTAATGGAAGACCATGTGGCTGCCTTACATATCTGTTCTGCTGAAACACCATGTTGTGCTGCCCATGAAGGACCTACCTTACGTGTAGAGTGAGCAGAGACATGAGCCGAAACAGGGATATCAGCTCGAGAGTATGCTTCTGAAATCGTCATTCGAAGCCCTCTTGCTAACGTCTGTTTAGTAGCAGGCCATCCCCTCTTGTGAAATCCGTAGAGAATGAAGAGAGAATCTGTCTTTCTGATGGCACTGGTACGATCTACGTAGATTCTTAATGCTTGGACTACGTCCAGCGATGCTTCTCCCGCAGAAAGTCCCGATACCTGAAAAGCCGGGACTACAATTTCTTTGTTAAGGTGAAACTTCGAGACCACCTTTGGAAGATAACCAGACTTAGTTCTGAGAACTGCTTCATGTGGATAAAAAAATCAGAAAAGGAGATTTACATGACAGCGCTCCTAAATCTGATACTCTTCTAGCTGATGTCATAGTCAGTAGAAAGAGTACTTTAGCTGTCAACCATTTAAGATCCACTTTCTTAAGTGGTTCAAACGGAGCCCCTTGAAGGGCTTTGAGGACCAGACTTAAATCCCAAGGTACTGCAGGAGGAACAAAAGGTGGTTGAATGCGCAGCATTCCCTGGAAAAAAGTACGCACATCTTGTAAAGTGGCAATTTTCTTTTGAAACCATACAGTCAATGCTGAAACTTGAACTCTCAAGGAAGCCACCTTTAAACCCTTATCCATTCCTGCCTGAAGGAAATCTAAGATTCTGGATACGCTGAAAGATTTTGGATCCATATTTCTTTCACTGCACCAATGAATATAGGCTTGCCATATTCGGTGATAAATGCGAGCAGGGGAGAGTTTCCTTGCTCTGAGCATTGTTTGAATTACCTGTTGTTAAAAACCTCTTGACTTCAGGATAGGGGTTTCAACAGCCACGCCGTCATAGACAGGCGATCCAGATGCCTGTTATAACAAGGACCCTGCATCAGTAGATCTGGACGTTGAGGGAGCAGAATTGGAGCATCCATCGACATCCTCTGCAGATCTATGTACCAATGCCTTCTGGGCCAAGCCGGAGCTATTAGAATCACGGCACCCTTTGCTTGCTTTATTTTCCTCACCTCCCTGGGTAGCAGGGAGTTTGGAGGAAAAAGATATGCCAGATGAAATTCCCATTTCACTGACAGTGCGTCCACAAGGATCGCTCCTGGGTCTTTTGTTCTTGACCCGTATGCCGGAACTTTGTTGTTTAGACGGGACGCCATGAGATCTGTCTTTTGCAACCCCCACTTGTCTACTAGAGTCTGAAATACTTCTGAGTGTAGAGCCCATTGGCTTGCTCAAATGGTGTGTCGACTGAGAAAGTCTGCTTCCCAGTTTAGGACTCCTGGAACGAACACTGCGGACAATGCTGGAAGATGGAGTTCTGCCCACTTTAGTATGTGACTTACCTCCTTCATTGGCTGCGAGTTCCTCCCTGATGGTTGAAGTACGCTACTGCCGTTGCATTGTCCGAGCGGATCTGGACTGGTTTTCCTTGCAGAATGTCCTTTGCCTGAATCAGTGCCATGTATATGGCCCGAATTTCTAACAGGTTTATTGGCAGGCAACTTTCTTCTATGGTCCATTGTCCCTGGAACCATAATTTTCCGGACACTGCTACCCAGCCCTGAAGACTGGCATCCGTTGTCGGAATCTCCCAATCTGATATCCAAAAGGGTCTCCCCTTGTCTAGATGGGATGTCTGTAGCCACTTGGCTAATGACCTTTTTACCTTTTACTGGAAGTACCATCATTTGTATCTTTATTGTCTGATGTACTCCATTCCATCTGGTCAGAATCAGATGTTGCAAAGGTCTTGAGTGGAATTGTGCATATTCCACCATGTCGAATGTTGACACCATCTACCCCATCACTCGCATTGCAGTGTGAACTGATATTGTTTGACTGTGCAACAATTCCTAGTCATTAACTACACCTTGGATATCTTTTCCAAAGGTAAAAATATTTTCTGCAGACTTGAATCCAATACAGCCCCTAAGTGAATCATCCGTTGTGACGGAATCAGAGACGACTTTGCCCAATTTATGAGCCATCCGTGTTTCTGTAGTCAAGTTATTGTCTGTTGAAGATGGCTCAAGAGCAATTCCTGGGATTGTGCCAAGATTAAAAGATTGTCGGGGTATGGAAAAATCCTTATCCCCTGTTTGCGGAGATAAGCTGCCATAACCACCATGATCTTGGTAAATACTCTGGGGGCTGTGGCTAATCCAAAGGGTAATGCCAGGAATTGAAAATGTTGCTGGAGGATAGCGAACCTGAGGTAACACTGATAGGACAATGCTATCAGCACATGCAGGTAAGCATCCTGTATATCCAGAGATACCATGTAATACCCTGGTTCCATGGCCAAAACTATGGAGCGTAATGTCTCCATGTGAAACCTTGGGACCCAAATGTATTTGTTTAACATTTTGAGATTGAGGATGGGCCGAAATGACCCATTTGGCTTCTGGACCAAAAATAGGTTGGAGTAAAAACCCTGCCCCCGTTGTGGCGGGGGTACTGGAATAATTACCCTGGACTGAAGCAATTTCTGAACTGCTTCTTGCAGGGCTCTGGCCTTCGGCTCTATATGAGACAAGCTGGTGCAAAAAAACCTTCGAGGAGGCTGCTTCTTGAAAGGGAAAACATAACCCAGAGATAACACTTCTTGCACCCAAGCATCTGTTGTCAACTGCTGCCATATGTGTGCAAACTGAAGAAGACGGCCCCCTACCTTGGAGTCCCCCAAGTGGAGGCCCGCACCATCAGGCTGATAGTTTCTGTTCTGGTTTGGAAGCTGGCCCTCTAGTGGCCCATTGCTTCTTTGCTTTACCAGACTTATTGTACTGGTTTGATTTGATTAATTTTTACCTTTTGTTTTACCTTGCCACCGAAATGGCCGAAATCCTGAGCCCTTAGACTTCGGATTATAACTGGCAGGAAACCTGACCTTCTTGGATTCAGCTTCTGACTCCAGAATATCTGTGAGTTCCTTACCAAAAAGAATGTTCCCAACAAAAGGCAAAGCTTCCAGAACCTTTTTGGATTCTGAATCAGCTTTCCATGTAGCCAAATGACTCTGCGAGCAGATACCGTTAAGGCTGATGCTTTACTCTGGGAGTAAAGCTGTTTATCTGAATGAAAGATAATTTTCTGTACAGAAAAAAAACAAAGTGTATTTGAGTGAGCAAACGTGAGTGAGCGAACGTAACAAAGAACGTAGTGGACCCAGGGAATTCGGGATCCCGTCGAGTGGTACATCAAGTGAGTGGAGACTTGGTGGCGTGAGGCAGCTGACTCATGTTAATATAGATTTAAGTACAAAGGAGCAAGCTAGGCAATTGTGTTAGAGTACCGCGGCCCAGGGGGTTAGCGAAGGTTTACCCATTTAGTTTTTTTTATACGCTCCGGCTGAGGTTTCGCAGCTTGTGATTCGATTCCAGTGGTCGTACGGCGGATAAGTAACAAGTACCTATACGCTGTGCGATTGGACCGCGCGTACGTGGGTGCAATATTTGGCGCAACGTGATAACCTTTTTACGAGCTTTACGTAAAATCGCGGTATCATTAGCGCTGTATATAGCATACGCAAGCGTGATTTGTGTATAATAAAGGTTTAGGGAGTTTTCGCTGGCCTCTCTCAGGAAATCTCCAACGGCCTATATTTACTGGAAAGGGTAAATTATTCCCAGAAACTTCCAGTAAATAGAGGTTACATAGGGGCCCTAAGTTGGGTACATTGCCTTCGCTATCGACAGTGTATGGTAGTACTGGCCAACGTGGGCGGTGAGCAGGTGAAGAGCGTTCGGAGAACTTTCACCGTTGCCTTATATTGAGTATTTTGTTTTTTTTGTGGGATTAGCCGAAAGGGCAATACCTGCAAAATATGGGGGCCAGTTGCTCAAGTAAGGGACGTTCAACCAGGGTTCAGGTTGACATACCGCGGCCCAGGAGGTCAGCGAGGTTCATAATGTGTGAGAAGCATGGACCACACACAGAAGTTTTATGCAATGAATGGGAACGTATGACTGCGGGAGATAGGGAACCATTCCCCAAGGTATGCAGCTTTGAACCAGAGGTATTACAGAATTTAAGGATAAGAATATGTCTGATAAAATCCCGAAAACAAAGGGTCAGACATACAAATTGTTTAAACCTGTGACAGCAAGAAGGTTTGGTGAGTTTGTTCCAAAGGTATTGCAGGTGGTATGTTTAACCAAAGTCATATAAGACAAAAATGGAAATATAAGAACTGTTTGAACTTGTAGCAACAATAAATAAGTAGGAAGAGGAAAAAAAGAGAATGCAAGTACACCGCCTTATGTAGATGTGGAAGCAGTTACGGCCAGCGTACAAACTATAGAAAATAATAAAAAATATGAAAAATATGACTGTAACCTATATATATATACTAATGAATGTTGAAGTTTTATTTAGGAGGAGAAGGTGACCTGATCGTTTTCAGCCATTTCTCATGCACCCAGAGGAGTATCCAACCGGTAAAAGAAGAGCAGTAGCCTGTGGGGGAAGTGGCTGAGACCAGTGGAACAGGTAAGTATGGTATCATTCGTGTACATATATAGTAAAATCCAAAAATTAAACAACAACAAAAAAATCAAGAAAGTAACGTCAGAAATGGAGAAAAACCTGTCCGCACATTAGTATTTGCCAGCAGGAAAGCGGGCAGAGACAAGGTAACCCCAGTGTATTTTTTTCAGTTACCATATAAGAAGAATTCGTTCCTAGTAATGCCCCTAGTAAAGATGAGCTCGGAAATGTTTGATGGACCATGTACAGACCCTTAATACGGGATGAGAAGGATTGAATAAATACTTCGCATGACCTAGAAGCTTGTTAAACTTTTTTTTGTTTTTGTCTCTTGCAGTAATAGAAAACTCTCCATCTGGATAAGACGACTGGTAAACACTAATTCGGCAAATGGGAGGTGGCTGTCTCTGTGCAAATGGACGGGCTCAATAAGGCATTGAGTGTCAGGGTGCAGACTTCTTTGCAAAATTGGAAAGGTCACAGTAGCTAATCTTAGATAGTGTGCTATTGAACATCACAAGAATAGTGTTAGGCGCAGAGAACAACAGGTGGAGAGGTTGAGGACGGTAAGTATACTGGCACATACAGGAAATACCCATCAGTCCAAACCCCAGATCCCAAATGGTCAATAATATGTTACACTTGTAGGAAGGAAGGGCATTTTGCCAGAGATTGTAGGAGTAGTAGGACACATAGTCAATATAGATCCCCTAGACAGAAAACACAAGCCACATTATTAAACACATAGACGGGACCAAGGGACATATAGTAAAGAATCACGAGCCATATAGAAAACACAGATTCGGTTAATGGGAAGAACAGAATAAATGCAACTTACTAATGTTACATTTCGCTGTTCTAGATGCATGTCCATCACAGGTAGAGGAAATTAACTCACAGATACCGGGTTCCCTATGAACTTAGGATGGACAGGACACTGGATTGATGGCTGGGATAGTCCCAGTAGAGATAAGACACACAGAAATGTTTTTTTAAGGGGAGTAGACCAAGTAGAGAATCACTTCCCCGTAGCGCCCAATCCAGTTGTCAAATTTTTTATAAATTCTTCTTCACCTCTACAAAACTCATCTGTCACCAACCTCTATTCTGTTTCTCTACAGTTTCCTCTACATCTTTTGCGTTCACACAGGGTGGTACAATACATGGACCCAAGTACAGTTCAAACTCCACATGCCTAGGTCCTTCAGAGTTCTGCCCAAACCCAGTATATCTCAACAGCACGATAACACCAGTATTACTGCAGTGTGCCTTGTCATGCACAAAGGGTAGAGAATGGGAATACTGGTGAAGGGAAATTTTGTATAGACACTGATATGCCTGTTGGTGAATGGCAAACCTGACATTTTCTGTTTCCATTTTCTTCTTCCTTCTCTCCTCTAGAGATGTTTCTTCTTTCTTTTTTTTTTCTTTTTGAGTTATGCTCATGGTACTCTACATTGCAAACACACGATAGTTAAATTAAGATACAAAAATTTTTGTTCCCTGCAGGAAGAGGCATTCTGGAGGACAAAGGGGTATGGCCAGGAGTCCTCAGGACTGTGGGCAGGTGGACACGGTACGCCAGTAGCCCTCAGAGCATACCTTCCAAGTCTAGTTGAGGTGGCACATGGTCTGACTCATCTAGGCAAAGAGGGTAGGTACAGGCTGATGAGAGCCTACTGGTGTGCGCCAGGATTCTATTCTCATGCAGGTAAGAGAGCAATGACCTGTCTTACTTGCTTGAGGAAGAATATTGGTAAAGCAATACCAACAGAGCCATCCCATATCCCTCCTGCAGATGGATCTTTTCAGGAAATACAAATCAACTTCGTACAGTTAACACCCTTTAGGAATTATTGTTATGTATTGGTGTGCACTGATGTTTTCTCAAACTGGGTAGAGGCATTTCCTGCCGCCACGGATACTGCTGTGTTTACCGCAAAGAAAAATTGCTCAGAAATTTGTGTGTAGATAAGGATACCCCTGGAAGTAGGAGCAAAGCCTGAAATTGTACTATTGTCATAATAGATACTGCCACTAGTATTATGTAGCTTCTGAACCACTCCCAGATCTTCACTCAACGAATCACCCTCTTCGAAATTTGTTTTTGTTTTGGTTTTGGTATTTGTGTCTTTTTGGTTGTTTTTGGAAGACAACCTCGTGTCATGATTGATCCGCACAATGATCAGAAATACACCAATGAGGTGACAGTACAGTACCTTATTGAGATGAGCCAGCATTTGAGAACTTGACAAAAGAACTTGAAACTGTTGATTGCTGGTATGCCAAATGCTGTCTTGATTATGAACCAAGAAACTGTGTGATTGTCCTTACGCTTAGGTTGCCTAATAGACGGGTGGGAAGGACCATACCAAGATTTGTTGATAGCACTAAAGGTCGCCGAAAGAGAGATTTGGGTCCACTCGTCCCACTGCAAGAAGGTCGCTGACACGGAGAGAACTCGTGACAAAGTAGTTTATTGCACACATTCATCGAGTTTGTGAACTGTGTGTTCGAAGTGAACTGTGTGTTCAAAGAGCAAGGTGAAGAGCAAAGTGAACTGTGTGTTCCAAGTGAACTGTGTATTCAAAGAGCAAGGCAAAGAGAACCTTGTATCACCAGAGACTCTGTTCCGTGGAGACTGAGAGACGGCACTGTTAGACACTACCTGAGCGTACTAAAGGACTGCAGAAAGACCAGTCATTGTAATTGATTTGTTATGAACAAGAGTTGTTTTGTTCTATTTCTCTTTTCTCTCTTTCCCGCTGACAAACATTTTCTATCAGGATATTCTATTTTTGCGAGATTTTTTTATGAGGAGTCGAGTGTGGGACTGGAACTGGTTCTGTAGGAAGGAGTGATCTCCTTATAGGATCTCAGGATTAGCCGATCAGTTTGTTAAAGTCAGAGAAAATCAAAGGCCTAGTAGTTATGGAGTTCAGAGGTAATCAGGAACAGTCAGACAATGGCTATTCACACACTGCAGATAAAGAGCTCACTAACATATGTGGAAGAAAGGTTTATGAGTGGCTCTCCCCGAACTCTGAAGGTTTATGTTATTTAGGAAGGACACTACTTATAACCTTGTTCAATGATTAAACAGACCTAGCATACGTTCCAGAAATGGAAACAATGTTCAGAAAATGATAGGAATATGTAGATCACGAAAATTTTGTCACTGTCACGATTTGTTTGTGTCTTTTTCACCTACCCAGCAGAACCTCAATAGAATCCAAACATCAGTGTACAAAGACGTAGGTACATGTATGTGTGAAATGTTCGCCGCAAATCAGACATTATAGGCCAAAGCACTGTCCCAGCATACTCTATAGGTTGAATGTTGTCCCACACCCAACCAGTGGTCCCGTGACCGCCGAGTGCATATAGAGGATGTCTCGTCCTCCTCCCTGTCTTCCCCAAATATAGTCAAGTGTCTGATTTGCGAAATGCATACATACTTGTGTCTAGGTCACCGATAATGGTATGAAATATTTTTTTCTTATGTTAATAATTGATGGCAGTTATTGTTTACTGCCAAAGGGTGGACTGTCAAAGTCAAAAATATTACATAAAGAGAACATACAAACCACACACATTTAAGTCGCTATACTTGCAAATATGCGCAGCGAGCACAGCAATATATGGTAACACACGTATTTAAACAGACATGCCACAGAAATGGATTCAACACTTATTTCATACAGTACATAATTATAATAATATCAAGTGCCAGACATCATGGTGATTTAAAATTACCTAATGAATTAATGTCATGAATGTGTATTATTTGAACGGAACCAGATACACCTGTCATGTTTACTTTTAAAACAAGCAGATTGGTGTGTAGATTAATTTGATACTTGTTATTAAGTTGTAGGACAGTGCAGCGGATAATTATGATTGAATGTATAAAAGCTAAAATCACTTTGTTAGAACAATGAATGATACAGTGGAATGAGAGAGAGACCCCTCCCCCAGGAACTAGTCACACAGGAAGGTAGTTCCTGTCTCTTGTGGGCTCAGACCTACTTGCTTTTTGGACTCAGACAGAGATGGAGGTTTTGCATGATTTTACAGAGGAAAGAGAGGAAGAGAGGGACAAACTTTTATGAGAAAGACCTGGTAATTGTATCGCTGGCATTTAACTGTAACTATATGTAACTGTGTTTTAACTATGTTCTAACTGTTTACTGTGTGAGTTGTATTCATGAAACTATAGGTATACTGTACTTTGTAATATGTATTGAATCCATATCCTTTTAACAACAAATATATACATCAATGAGCTTTGGAACTCAGATAATGTGTGAGTGTATTGTTTTCTCTTATGGGATACAGTGTTTTGCGATGTACAGCGCACTTTTATCGTATATGGTAGTAAGAGGTGCAGGCATTTACAATATATATTAGAGTGGGCATTTTAAATATTTGTAAGAAATCAATTTGGCATTCATAGGGCTATGAGCTTACCCACCGCACCAAGGTAGCCTATCATTGGGTAAGTCCCTAACACTAACTACAAGGGTTCAGGTCTGGGGGGCAGGACACCCCAAATCCACCCAGCCAGATAACCCCAGGGCACCGCAAGAGTGATACAAGTAAAGAATTATATAGGTAGGAGCAGCTACTGCTGCATGTGTGAATAATGTGAAGAGTGAAAAAGAATGGTGTGAAAGTGTTACACATATATAAAAAAAACCTATAAGTGCCATAGTGTAATAAAATAAATGTTAGATTGCGATATATTACAAGAAATAGGTCCAGGAAGCACAATATGCACTTTGGTCAAAAATTGGTTAGATAATAGGGAGCAGCGCGTTGTGGTTAATGGATCTTTTTCAAATTGGACTGAAGTGCTAAGTGGTGTGCTGCAAGGCTCAGTATTAGGACCGCTATTGTTCAATATTTTCATTAACGACCTAACAAAAGATCTAGAAAGCATGGTATCAATTTTTCCAGATGATACCAAATTGTGTAAAGTTATAAATGCGGAGGGGGATGCTGAGTCGCTTCAGAATGATTTGGTTAAATTAGAAGCTTGGGCAGCGAAATGGAGAATGCGCTTCAATACAGACAAGTGTAAGGTAATGCACTGTGGTAACAAGAACAAAAATAACACCTACATACTAAATGGGGTAAAATTAGGGGATTCTGTTCTGGAAAAGGACTTAGGTGTCCTCATAGATAGCAAACTAAGCAGTAGTACCCAAAGTAGGACTGCAGCAAGGAAGGCTAATGAGATATTAGCATGCATAAAACGGGGAATTGATGCTAGGGACAAGAGTTTTATACTCCCGTTATATAAATCACTTGTGAGGCCACACCTTGAATACTGTGTACAATTCTGGGCACCATACTACAAAAAGGATATCCTGGAGCTAGAAAAGGTTCAGAGGCGGGCGACCAAACTAATTAAGGGTATAGAGACGCTGGAATACGAGGAAAGGCTTGCAAGACTAGGCATGTTTACACTGGAAAAGAGGAGACTAAGAGGGGACATGATCAACATCTACAAATATATAGTTTGTTTTATATATGTGTAACACTTTCACACCATTCTTTTTCACTGTTCACATTATTCACACATGCAGCAGTAGCTGCTCCTACCTATCTAATTCTTTACTTGTATCACTCTTGCAGTGCCCTGGGGTTGTCTGGCTGGGTGGCTTTGGGGTGTCCTGCCCCCCGGACCTGATCCCCTGTAGTTATTGTTAGGGACTTACCCAATGAGAGGCTACCTTGGTGCGGTGTGAGACAGTGCACCTGCATCTTTTTCCCTCTGTATAAAACATACCTTTTGTTAACCGATTTCTTGAATGTCTATAGGATCCACAGGGTGCCCACCCTGACACACCTAGCTTCTATGGGTTACTTCTCTTGGTCACCAGTTCCCGTCACGATTGTATGAGAGTGTGTACCATTCTTCATTCTTTTCTCTCCTTCTTTGGGTTTATTAACTAAACTGAGGAACCAGAGCTGTGGGCAGGGTATGAGGGGAGTATTTGGGGTGACAGTGTACTAATAGCGCTTCACTTGGGTATAAGCAAGCCGTTCAATACAAGCATGGGGTACCCTACCCCACTTCAGTGAATATAGAAATACGTAGGTTGAGTATTGTATGTGGCGCTACCCAATTGCTGACATAGGATATTGTAGTCAAATATGTAAACAAATACACACTTTAATAACCTAAACACCATACAACTAATAAAATACAACTAAAAAAATATCACACCAGGCATAATGTGATAATAGGGAAGGAGTCCTACCGGGGATATACGTAGGGGAGCTGCAGGTGATAGTTTATGCAGGGAAGTCCGGACTTGCCCTGCATTTGCTCCCAGATCTTAAAGTCCTCACTCCGGCAGGTATCACTCCTCTGGTCCAGAAGATGGTAAGACCGTCCAACTGGGGGATGTTTCCAACACACAAGGTTCCTTTCTCAAGGCAGGTAACCCCCTCTGCTCCAGGATCCATTTAAAAATGCAGTGAAATTGGTACTTCCGGTTTCGTCATCCCGGAACCGGAAGTGATGTTGACCGGAAGTGCAGGACTGCTGACCGGAAGTGCGTCAACCGGAAGTCCCGCAGCCGCCATTTTAAATCCACAATATGCTCCTATTCTTCAAACTGTCATTGATACTGTGGGCAAAAGTGTTGGCAAAGGTGATAATGGTCAAAATCAATGATAATCTTGATCCAGGTGGCAACAAAAGATGTATTAAATGCAGTCTTTAGACAATATGGAGTATCCTTATGTGTTTCTTCATTTTAATAGCTGGAACTTGTATAATTTCCTCAGAGAAGGGAGACATAAGAAAAAATAAGAAAATATAAATAAAAAACAGATATAAAAGATACATATTGTTTGATGTTTTACAAAAACCATTTTATTTCAAAATCTTGATTTAAACCAGTTGGTGATAGGGTTTGCAATTTGAATATTGTTTTCATTTCTGTTTTTGCTAGAATCTTCTCTGTATCTCGATTACGCCAAGTTGGTTTAACATGTATAAGTCCTGCAAAAAATTTGATCGAACTAACTGAACAATTATGTTCTAGTCTGCAGTGATCTGAGAGATTGTGCGTTGGCAGACCTTTTCTGATGTTTCTAAGATGTTCTGATAGGCGCGTTTTGAGGGATCTTGATGTCCTCCCAATATATGCTTTGTTGCATGAGCATACAATAACATATACAACATTGGTAGTGTTACAGGTAATGACATTTTTAATCTTAAATGGAATGT
The DNA here is from genome assembly GCF_028390025.1 of Pseudophryne corroboree. Taxonomy (NCBI): domain Eukaryota; kingdom Metazoa; phylum Chordata; class Amphibia; order Anura; family Myobatrachidae; genus Pseudophryne; species Pseudophryne corroboree. Next base: position 494,230,723 of record NC_086447.1, read on the forward strand.
CATTTATTCGGATTTCTGTGTATTTAGAGATATCACTTTTCACTTGTCTACATGCTGCACAAAGACCACAGCGATGGAAACCCTCCGTGCGGATAGGGTTAATGGATTTAAATGGTAAAGTACTTTTCACCAGTTCAGATTTAAGGTTTCTTGCTTTTTTATAGATGAAGGTGGGTTGATCCGGAATAATCTCTTTCAGGGTGTTGACAATCTGTAAAACATGCCAATGCTTTTTTATTATTTTCTCCACCTGTTTGTGGCTGGAATCATATCCAGTGAGAAAGGTCCACTGAAATTTGGAATTATTCTCAGTATTTTCTCTCTCTTTTTTTTGTAGTAAAGTAGATCTCTCCGCATTAAGCACAGAAGCTGCCGTCCGATCTAAATCTTCTCCATTATATCCTTTTTCCAGGAACACTTTTTTCATTTCTTGTATTTGCATATTACATACAGCATCCTCACTGCAATTTCTCCTTGCTCTAATAAACTGGCTCTTTGGTATGCCATTTAGCCAGTTTTGATGGTGTTCACTGTCTACTGGTATATGGCTATTACAGTCTGTGGGTTTCTTGTATATTTTTGTATGTAAATTATTATCTTTTATGTAGATGGATAGGTCTAGGAAATTTACTTCCACATCGCTCATTTGGAAAGATAGCTGGATGTTCCTATCGTTGAGATTTAAATATGTGCAAAATTCTTCTAGATTTTCATTTCCGCCATTCCATACGAATAGGACATCGTCTATGTACCGTATCCATTTAACAATATTTGAATTCTATTCTTGCTTTGAAAGAATGTAGTTGGATTCCCAGTATGACATGAACAAGTTCGCATAGGCCGGTGCAAACCGAGTGCCCATGGCTGTTCCTTTGCGTTGGAGGTAGTAGAAACCATCAAAGAAGAAATAATTGTTATGCAATATGAAATGAATTGATTCCATAATGAAGTTCTTTCTTTCTTCAGAGTGGGAAGTTTAATTGAGAAAATGTTTTGTAGCTTCCATGCCTTTCTAATGGTCTATTATAGTGTATAATGAAGATACATCTGCAGTTATTATTGACATCTCTGATTCCCATGTTATTTCTTGAAGTTTCCTAATAGTGTCTCCCGTATCTTTTAGGTAGGCTGGAGTATTCACAACTAAAGGTTGAAGTAGATGGTCAATGAGAGCGGAGAGATTTGAAGTTAGGCTCCCGGTGCCAGCAATGATGGGGCGTCCTAGTGGAGCAGTAATACTCTTATGTATTTTTGGTAATACATATATGGTAGGAGTTGTTGCATCTTCAATGTTGGTAAAGCCTAGTTCTTCTTCGCTTATTCCTCCAGTCTCTCTGTGTTTGAGTAGTAGCTTCTGAAAATTCGATTTTATTCTTGCGGTGGGATCACTTTTGAGTTTTTGGTAGACTTCAGAGTCGGATAATTGTCTTGAAATTTCACCTTTATAGTCCTCTGTATTAAGGATCGCGATGCCTCCACCTTTATCACAAGGTTTTATCGTAATGGTTTCATCTTCTTTTAATGTTCTAATGGCGTCCCTTTCTTTCCTAGTGAGATTCAAATTTCTTCCATTCTTTCTCCTTGTTTTCAGGTTTTTGAAGTCTTTAATCACCAACTGTTGAAAAGTGTTTATGAAATTCCCTTTTATATGAGCAGGATAAAATGTAGATTGTTTCTTAAACCTGTTCTCTGATGTATTCATGTTGGGCGTTGTTGTCAGTGTCTCATTCTCTTTTATTTTGAAGAATTTTCTTAGTGATATTTTCCGAATGAACTTGTGGACGTCAATAAATTTTTCAAAATCATCTGGTTGTGCCGTGGGTGCAAACTTTAAGCCTTTTACAAGGACCTTTTCTTCTATTTTGGTGAGGGTTCTCGAGCTCAAGTTAAAGACCATTTTCTTAACCTCTATATTGGATTCAAGTGATTGATTATTGGTTCTAATGATGTTAACTTTTTCCTTTTTCCGTTTTCCTCCTCTAGTTCCTCTTCTTGATTTCTTTAATTGTTCCCCATATTTTCTCTTTTTGGAATTCTTTTTCTTAATTTTCTTCTTTTTAGTTTTTATCAATGTTGTCTCCTGTCCCGTCTCTGTTCCCGAAAAGGGGTTCCAGAAGAAACATGCGATGGTCCTGCTATTTCTTTATCCACACTCCTTCTATCATTGTTCCTCGGTCGTGATGTTTCTACTGATGGCCATCTATCCACGGTCCATTTTTTCTCCGCTCTGAAATGCCTGTCTTTATTGTGATTCCATTCTTCTTTATGAGACTCCTGATGTTCCCTTTTTCTTTGGAATCTCCTCCTGTATTGTCGATCCTGATGAATTCTGGGTTCCGAACGGTACCTGTTGTTATATCTCCTATAAGGATAATGAGATCTAAACCCGGGTTCTCTTTGATCATAAAATCTATGGGAATTTTCCCTATGGTTCCTTCGATATGGAGACTATATTCTTGTTTTCCTTATGTCTTGTCTATCCTCTCTCTCTCTAGTGATGGATTGATGTCTGTTAGAGTTCTGTTCCTTTAACCTTATCGTATCTTTTATGTTGCCAGCTGGTTTGGGTTGTTTAGATTTTATGATCCCAAATTTATAGAAATCAAAATCTCTTTGGAGTTTTTTCTGCTTTTTCTTTATCAATTCCTTTGTGTTCTGTTCGATCTTTACTTTGATTTCTTCCTCTGGTGTGTTATAAGAGGGTTGATTTTTATACGGTTCCATCAAAACTTGTAGTGTATCAATTCTTTCCTTGACTTCTATCAATTTACTTTTCCTTTCTTTCACTATTAAATTCATGAGGGCAAAGGAGCATGTATCTAACGAGTTTGTCCACTCTTTTATGAAAGTTTCTGATGAATCTGAAAATGATGGTTGTTTATCAAAGCGTAAGCCTTTTGGTATTACTTGTTCTCCTATATATTTTTCAAGTGTGGCTACTTCCCACCAAAGGCGGTTCTCCTTCAATAGCCACTCTCCCATCTTATACATGGCAGTTGATAAATTCTCTGTAGTCATCTCAATTTCTTCTTTTTTAAAATCAATACTAAAAGCTCCCTTGACATCTTGTGACCTTCTCGTAATATGGTGTAGCATGATGCTGCTCAGGACTCTGTCTTAGGGTAAAAATAACTGGACAAAGTATTTGGGGTGACAGTGTACTAATAGCGCTTAACTTGGGTATAAGCAAGCCGTTCAATACATGCATGGGGTACCCTACCCCACTTCAGTGAATATAGAAATACGTAGGTTGAGTATTGAATGTGGCGCTACCCAATTGCTGTCATAGGATATTGTAGTCAAATATGTAAACAAATACACACTTTAATAACCTAAACACCATACAACTAATAAAATACAACTAATAAAATATCACACCAGGCATAATGTGATAATAGGGAAGGAGTCCTACCGAGGATATACGTAGGGGAGCTGCAGGTGATAGTTTATGCAGGGAAGTCCGGACTTGCCCTGCATTTGCTCCCAGATCTTAAAGTCCTCACTCCGGCAGGTATCACTCCTCTGGTCCAGAAGATGGTAAGACCGTCCAACTGGGGGATGTCTCCAACGCGTTTCGGAACACACAAGGTTCCTTTCTCAAGGCAGGTAACTCCCTCTGCTCCAGGATCCATTTAAAAAGGCAGTGAAATTGGTACTTCCGGTTTCGTCATCCCGGAACCGGAAGTGACGTTGACCGGAAGTGCAGGACTGCTGACCGGAAGTCCCGCAGCCGCCATTTTAAATCCACAATATGCTCCTATTCTTCAAACTGTCATTGATACTGTGGGCAAAAGTGTTGGCAAAGGTGATAATGGTCAAAATCAATGATAATCTTGATCCAGGTGGCAACAAAAGATGTATTAAATGCAGTCTTTACACAATATGGAGTATCCTTATGTGTTTCTTCATTTTAATAGCTGGAACTTGTATAATTTCCTCAGAGAAGGGAGACATAAGAAAATATAAGAAAATATAAATAAAAAAACAGATATAAAAGATACATATTGTTTGATGTTTTACAAAAACCCTTTTATTTCAAAATCTTGATTTAAACCAGTTGGTGATAGGGTTTGCAATTTGAATATTGTTTTCATTTCTGTTTTTGCTAGAATCTTCTCTGTATCTCGATTACGCCAAGTTGGTTTAACATGTATAAGTCCTGCAAAAAATTTGATCGAACTAACTGAACAATTATGTTCTAGTCTGCAGTGATCTGAGAGATTGTGCGTTGGCAGACCTTTTCTGATGTTTCTAAGATGTTCTGATAGGCGCGTTTTGAGGGATCTTGATGTCCTCCCAATATATGCTTTGTTGCATGAGCAAACAATAACATATACAACATTGGTAGTGTTACAGGTAATGAAATTTTTAATCTTAAATGGAATGTCATTTATTCGGATTTCTGTGTATTTAGAGATATCACTTTTCACTTGTCTACATGCTGCACAAAGACCACAGCGATGGAAACCCTCCGTGCGGATAGGGTTAATGGATTTAAATGGTAAAGTACTTTTCACCAGTTCAGATTTAAGGTTTCTTGCTTTTTTATAGATGAAGGTGGGTTGATCCGGAATAATCTCTTTCAGGGTGTTGTCCATCTGTAAAACATGCCAATGCTTTTTTATTATTTTCTCCACCTGTTTGTGGCTGGAATCATATCCAGTGAGAAAGGACCACTGAAATTTGGAATTATTCTCAGTATTTTCTCTCTCTTTTTTTTTTGTAGTAAAGTAGATCTCTCCGCATTAAGCACAGAAGCTGCCGTCCGATCTAAATCTTCTCCATTATATCCTTTTTCCAGGAACACTTTTTTCATTTCTTGTATTTGCATATTACATACAGCATCCTCACTGCAATTTCTCCTTACTCTAATAAACTGGCTCTTTGGTATGCCATTTAGCCAGTTTTGATGGTGTTCACTGTCTACTGGTATATGGCTATTACAGTCTGTGGGTTTCTTGTATATTTTTGTATGTAAATTATTATCTTTTATGTAGATGGATAGGTCTAGGAAATTTACTTCCACATCGCTCATTTGGAAAGATAGCTGGATGTTCCTATCGTTGAGATTTAAATATGTGCAAAATTCTTCTAGATTTTCATTTCCGCCATTCCATACGAATAGGACATCGTCTATGTACCGTATCCATTTAACAATATTTGAATTCCATTCTTGCTTTGAAAGAATGTAGTTGGATTCCCAGTATGACATGAACAAGTTCGCATAGGCCGGTGCAAACCGAGTGCCCATGGCCGTTCCTTTGCGTTGGAGGTAGTAGAAACCATCAAAGAAGAAATAATTGTTATGCAATATGAAATGAATTGATTCCATAATGAAGTTATTTCTTTCTTCAGAGTGGGAAGTTTGGTTGAGAAAATGTTTTGTAGCTTCCATGCCTTTCTCATGGTCTATTATAGTGTATAATGAAGATACATCTGCAGTTATTATTGACATCTCTGATTCCCATGTTATTTCTTGAAGTTTCCTAATAGTGTCTCCCGTATCTTTTAGGTAGGCTGGAGTATTCACAACTAAAGGTTGAAGTAGATGGTCAATGAGAGCGGAGAGATTTGAAGTTAGGCTCCCGGTGCCAGCAATAATGGGGCGTCCTGGTGGAGCAGTAATACTCTTATGTATTTTTGGTAATACATATATGGTAGGAGTTGTTGCATCTTCAATGTTGGTAAAGCCTAGTTCTTCTTCGCTTATTCCTCCAGTCTCTCTGTGTTTGAGTAGTAGCTTCTGAAAATTCGATTTTATTCTTGCGGTGGGATCACTTTTGAGTTTTTGGTAGACTTCAGAGTCGGATAATTGTCTTGAAATTTCACCTTTATAGTCCTCTGTATTAAGGATCGCGATGCCTCCACCTTTATCACAAGGTTTTATCGTAATGGTTTCATCTTCTTTCCTAGTGAGATTCAAATTTCTTCCATTCTTTCTCCTTGTTTTCAGGTTTTTGAAGTCTTCAATCACCAACTGTTGAAAAGTGTTTATGAAATTCCCTTTTATATGAGCAGGATAAAATGTAGATTGTTTCTTAAACCTGTTCTCTGATGTATTCATGTTGGGCGTTGTTGTCGGTGTCTCATTCTCTTTAATTTTGAATAATTTTCTTAGTGATATTTTCCGAATGAACTTGTGGACGTCAATAAATTTTTCAAAATCATCTGGTTGTGCCGTGGGTGCAAACTTCAAGCCTTTTACAAGGACCTTTTCTTCTATTTTGGTGAGGGTTCTCGAGCTCAAGTTAAATACCATTTTCTTAACCTCTATATTGGATTCAAGTGATTGATTATTGGTTCTAATGATGTTGTTAACTTTTTCCTTTTTCCGTTTTCCTCCTCTAGTTCCTCTTCTTGATTTCTTTAATTGTTCCCCATATTTTCTCTTTTTGGAATTCTTTTTCTTAATTTTATTCTTTTTAGTATTTATCAATAGATACGACAGATGTTTTGAGTGTATTTGCGCAATGAACTTGATGGGCAGCTAAAAGTGTGCAGAGTAGATGTGAATCCCACACACCAACAAGGCAAATGCGTATGAACAGAGACAGTGCACACTACACAAGCGCTCACCAATGACTATGTATACCCATGTGTACCATAACCAACGATTTAGAGGTATAAATACATTCACCCTTTATAGGATGATAGTCCTCAAAGGCGAACCACGGTTTTTCTATATGATTCTTTCCTTCACATATGGGACTCAGGTCCGGCCAATTGATCCTTTAGATAACCTAAAACAATAAATACCTCTATTCCCAGTATATGAGAATATTAGGAGGTATACAGAATGGCAAACATAGTGTGATATTGCTTAAAAACACGCAGGATTTATTTCCATAGTTTGCACTTACAAGAAGGTAAAATTATAACAGCATGTAAATATGACTCCGTATACGGATATATCACCCAGAGGGATCCAACGCCACAGATGTAGAACAGTGTGGGGTGCAAATAAGCCCTCCGGAAGGCTTACAGCATTGCAGGATCAAACTCCAGGCAGATGGTATGTTCCGCAGATACCGGGGTCAAAGTCCAGATTAAAATATCGGGTCACGCTTGACGCGTATCGGACATCAAGTCCTTCCTCAGAAGCATGACCCAGTAGCTCCAGGTGGCAGTTTATATAAGCCATTCATTAGTGGTCTCAGCTGAAATGTCCCTTTTTCCGCTCCCACTACCAAACAGACACTCCTTCCGCCGCCGGCTCCCGCCGGAACCGGAAGTGACTCGTGCGTTCCACATGCGTTTCACAGGGTGGTGTTTCCGTCTATACGTAGAGCCGAGATTCACCTTGATATGTGTTCCACTAATCCGGAAGTTCCTTAGTACACTCTCTACATCCACAAACGGAACCGCTGCAGGTATAGAATGTCCAAGGGGTAAAGTCCCAAGTATTGTCCATAATAAAGTCCCGAACTGATATATATAAATGGAATGTGACACAAACACAAATAAAAAGATAAATTAATCAACCTGAATTCTAAAAACGATACATATAGAAGTGCATGATAGTACAGGTGATATTCATGTGAGTGATTTTACTAGGTTAGAAAGCATTTCAATTCAAAGTCACCGTTGAGACCCTGTCTATATGTATCGTTTTTAGAATTCAGGTTGATTAATTTATCTTTTTATTTGTGTTTGTTTCACATTCCATATATATATATATATCAGTTCGGGACTTTATTATGGACAATACTTGGGACTTTACCCCTTGGACATTCTATACCTGCAGCGGTTCCGTTTGTGGATGTAGAGAGTGTACTAAGGAACTTCCGGATTAGTGGAACGCATATCAAGGTGAATCTCGGCTCTACGAATAGACGGAAACACCACCCTGTGAAACGCATGTGGAACGCACGAGTCACTTCCGGTTCCGGCGGGAGCCGGCGGCGGAAGGAGTGTCTGTTTGGTAGTGGGAGCGGAAACAGGGACATTTCAGCTGAGACCACTAATGAATGGCTTATATAAACTGCCACCTGGAGCTACTGGGTCATGCTTCTGAGGAAGGACTTGATGTCCGATACGCGTCAAGCGTGACCCGATATTTTAATCTGGACTTTAACCCCGGTATCTGCGGAACATACCATCTGCCTGGAGTTTGTTCCTGCAATGCTGTATGCCTTCCGGAGAGCTTATTTGCACCCCACACTGTTCTACATCTGTGGCGTTGGATCCCTCTGGGTGATATATCCGTATACGGAGTCATATTTACATGCTGTTTAATTTTACCTTCTTGTAAGTGCAAGCTATGGAAATAAATCCTGCGTGTTTTTAAGCAATATCACACTATGTTTGCCATTCTGTATACCTCCTAATATTCTCATATACTGGGAATAGAGGTATTTATTGTTTTAGGTTATCTAAAGGATCAATTGGCCGGACCTGAGTCCCATATGTGAAGGAAAGAATCATATAGAAAAACCGTGGTTCGCCTTTGAGGACTATCATCCTATAAAGGGTGAATGTATTTATACCTCTAAATCGTTGGTTATGGTACACATGGGTATACATGGTCATTGGTGAGCGCTTGTGTAGTGTGCACTGTCTCTGTTCATACGCATTAGTTTTTATCAATGTTGTCTCCTGTCCCGTCTTTGTTCCCGAAAAGGGGTTCCAGAAGAAACATGCGATGGTCCTGCTATTTCTTTATCCACACTCCTTCTATCATTGTTCCTCGGTCGTGATGTTTCTACTGATGGCCATCTATCCACGGTCCATTTTTTCTCCGCTCTGAAATGCCTGTCTCTATTGTGATTCCATTCTTCTTTATGAGACTCCTGATGTTCCCTTTTTCTTTGGAATCTCCTCCTGTATTGTCGATCCTGATGAATTCTGGGTTCCGAACGGTACCTGTTGTTATATCTCCTATAAGGATAATGAGATCTAAACCCGGGTTCTCTTTGATCATAAAATCTATGGGAATTTTCCCTATGGTTCCTTCGATATGGAGAGTATATTCTTGTTTTCCTTATGTCTAGTCTATCCTCTCTCTCTCTAGTGATGGATTGATGTCTGTTAGAGTTCTGTTCCTTTAACCTTATCGTATCTTTTATGTTGCCAGCTGGTTTGGGTTGTTTAGATTTTATGATCCCAAATTTATAGAAATCAAAATCTCTTTGGAGTTTTTTCTGCTTTTTCTTTATCAATTCCTTTGTGTTCTGTTCGATCTTTACTTTGATTTCTTCCTCTAGTGTGTTATAAGAGGGTTGATTTTTATACGGTTCCATCAAAACTTGTAGTGTATCAATTCTTTCCTTGACTTCTATCAATTTACTTTTCCTTTCTTTCACTATTAAATTCATGAGGGCAAAGGAGCATGTATCTAACGAATTTGTCCACTCTTTTATGAAAGTTTCTGATGAATCTGAAAATGATGGTTGTTTATCAAAGCGTAAGCCTTTTGGTATTACTTGTTCTCCTATATATTTTTCAAGTGTGGCTACTTCCCACCAAAGGCGGTTCTCCTTCAATAGCCACTCTCCCATCTTATACATGGCAGTTGATAAATTCTCTGTAGTCATCTCAATTTCTTCTTTTTTAAAATCAATACTAAAAGCTTCCTTGACATCTTGTGACCTTCTCGTAATATGGTGTAGCATGATGCTGCTCAGGACTCTGTCTTAGGGTAAAAATAACTGGACAAAGTATTTGGGGTGACAGTGTACTAATAGCACTTCACTTGGGTATAAGCAAGCCGTTCAATACATGCATGGGGTACCCTACCCCACTTCAGTGAATATAGAAATACGTAGGTTGAGTATTGAATGTGGCGCTACCCAATTGCTGACATAGGATATTGTAGTCAAATATGTAAACAAATACACACTTTAATAACCTGAAAGAGATTATTCCGGATCAACCCACCTTCATCTATAAAAAAGCAAGAAACCTTAAATCTGAACTGGTGAAAAGTACTTTACCATTTAAATCCATTAACCCTATCCGCACGGAGGGTTTCCATCGCTGTGGTCTTTGTGCAGCATGTAGACAAGTGAAAAGTGATATCTCTAAATACACAGAAATCCGAATAAATGACATTCCATTTAAGATTAAAAATTTCATTACCTGTAACACTACCAATGTTGTATATGTTATTGTATGCTCATGCAACAAAGCATATATTGTGAGGACATCAAGATCCCTCAAAACGCGCCTATCAGAACATCTTAGAAACATCAGAAAAGGTCTGCCAACGCACAATCTCTCAGATCACTGCAGACTAGAACATAATTGTTCAGTTAGTTCGATCAAATTTTTTGCAGGACTTATACATGTTAAACCAACTTGGCGTAATCGAGATACAGAGAAGATTCTAGCAAAAACAGAAATGAAAACAATATTCAAATTGCAAACCCTATCACCAACTGGTTTAAATCAAGATTTTGAAATAAAATGTTTTTTGTAAAACATCAAACAATGGCCCTCATTCCGAGTCGTTCGCTCGGTATTTTTCATCGCATCGCAGTGAAATTCCGCTTAGTGCGCATGCGCAATATTTGCACTGCGACTGCGCCAAGTATCTTTGCTATGAAGAAAGTATTTTTACTCACGGCTTTTTCATCGCTCCGGCGATCGTAATGTGATTGACAGGAAATGGGTGTTACTGGGCGGAAACACGGCGTTTTATGGGCGTGTGGCTGAAAACGCTACCGTTTCCGGAAAAAACGCAGGAGTGGCCGGGGAAACGGGGGAGTGTCTGGGCGAACGCTGGGTGTGTTTGTGACGTCAAAACAGGAACGACAAGCACTGAACTGATCGCACAGGCAGAGTAAGTCTGAAGCTACTCTGAAACTGCTAAGTAGTTAGTAATCGCAATATTGCGAATACATCGGTCGCAATTTTAAGAAGCTAAGATTCACTCCCAGTAGGCGGCGGCTTAGCGTGTGTAACTCTGCTAAAATCGCCTTGCGACCGATCAACTCGGAATGAGGGCCAATATGTATCTTTTATATCTGTTTTTTATTTATATTTTCTTATTTTTTCTTATGTCTCCCTTCTCTGAGGAAATTATACAAGTTCCAGCTATTAAAATGAAGAAACACATAAGGATACTCCATATTGTCTAAAGACTGTATTTAATACATCTTTTGTTGCCACCTGGATCAAGATTATCATTGATTTTGACCATTATTACCTTTGCCAACACTTTTGCCCACAGTATCAATGACAGTTTGAAGAATAGGAGCATATTGTGGATTTAAAATGGCGGCTGCGGGACTTTCGGTTGGCGCACTTCCGGTCAGCAGTCCTGCACTTCCGGTCAACGTCACTTCCGGTTCCGGGATGACGCAACCGGAAGTACCAATTTCACTGCCTTTTTAAATGGATCCTGGAGCAGAGGGGGTTACCCGCCTTGAGAAAGGAACCTTGTGTGTTCCGAAACGCGTTGGAAACATCCCCCAGTTGGACGGTCTTACCATCTTCTGGACCAGAGGAGTGATACCTGCCGGAGTGAGGACTTTAAGATCTGGGAGCAAATGCAGGGCAAGTCCGGACTTCCCTGCATAAACTATCACCTGCAGCTCCCCTACGTATATCCTCGGTAGGACTCCTTCCCTATTATCACATTATGCCTGGTGTGATATTTTATTAGTTGTATTTTATTAGTTGTATGGTGTTTAGGTTATTAAAGTGTGTATTTGTTAGGGTATGAGGGGGATGGACCGAGGTATCTTGGGATCTCAAAAACTTAACTGTTTTGGTGCATGTTGCCTGGTCTCCAGCATCATATCCCAAGGTTATCCCTGTGGATCCTATAGACCTCCTAAGAAAACCATAACTCTTATTTTCCTCTCCTTTTACTGTGAGAGTGATAACCAGAAAGTTTATCATAAATAACAGTGATTTAGATCAGAAATAACAGTGAAAAAAGACCAAAAGAGTGATGATCAAGGTGATTAGTGAAGCATGTTAGAAAAAAAGCATTTTAATTTTCTGTTGATATTCTTGTTAAACTGCACTAACTAGCACACCTATGCACTTTGTTAGGAACGTTTTCTTTCTGGACTGCAGCCTTGAGATTTTACAACATAATTGATTCAGCTATAAGTCTGCCAAGATGACCGTTCTTTGCTGTTGCTAACCCAGTGAGTTCCATTATTAATTCACTAACACTTCCACAGTATTATTCACTTATATTGTTTCTTGAAGGTTTTAACATTTTGTTGTGCTAGCTAATAGCATTTTTTGAGGTTATGGGTCAATAGAAATACAGTAAAGTCTACATTCATTAGGTCGGCACCAAATGGTCGACAGTGAAAAGTCTACACGGATGGGAAAGCATGAAAAAGTAGAGAAAAAAAACCCTCATATCGAACATTGGCATGTCAACCATTTGAACCTGTCGACTTTTTGTACCTGTTGACCATAACCACTGTTGGCCTAATGACCATGTCGACCATTTGTTGTCAACCTATTGACTAACTAGACACTGTAGATCTATAGACCGCATACCTTTTTTAAAATCATACCAATAAGTTATTACATTTTAATACAGTGTTTCTCAAATTTGGTTTTTGCATCCCCCCCAGCAACAATCTAGGCTTTAAAGATATCCATGTTTGACCACAGGTGACTTACTTCAGTCATCTTGATTTTGGGAAGGTGGAAGATGGCATTAACCACTTAACTGACATTTTCCCCCTAAAAAAACGCTCAGAAATTGTGTGACCAGGTCAGATAAAGCACTTGCTGGTATGTATGGTTGCATCTGATGCGACAATACCAGGCAAGTGGTTAAATGACACCTCTGCGAGCCTCTAGAAACCAAGCAACCTGATGAGCACAGACAAGTCTATGGTAATGGGCTTATATGTATACACCATCTTTGACGTGCAGAAGTAACACCACTCCAGCTTAGGGGTCTATTCAATGCCTGTCAGATCCTCTCGGACAGAGAGGATCCGACAGGTCAGTATTCAATTAGCGGGCATTTCCGGTTTTGCCCGTTTTTGACAATGCTGATCCAACTTTTTTTAAGTTATAGTTACATACAGTAGTTTCTGAGGTTGAAAAAAGACAATTTGCCCATCGAGTTCAACCTATTGAGGTCTCCTACGCTGTATTATTTTTAGGACTAATTTTATCTGTTGTGAAAGTCGGGTGTTTTGTTTACTCCTCTTTTTTTTTTTTTTAACTATAGCCTACTCACCATATCCCTGTATATCCTTATCCATTAGGAATTTATCTAGCCCATTCTTAAAAGTATTGACCAAGTCCGCCATTACTACTCTATCTGGCATTCCAAATACATATTCTCCTTACTGTGAAGAAACCTTTTCTCTTCTGTGTGCGAAATCTACTCTCTTCTAATCTAAGCGGATGTCCACGTGTCCTCTGATTTACTCTTACCAAAACCAGATCCCCTGCAAGCTCTGTGTATTGTCCCCTTATATATTTGTAAATGTTAATCATGTCCACTCTTAATCTCCTCTTTTCCAGTGTAAACATGCCAAGTCTAGTAAGCCTTTCCTTGTATTCCAGCGTCTCCATCCCCCTAATCAGTTTGGTCGCCCTCTTCTGAACCTTTTCTAGTTCCAGGATATCATTTTTGTAGTATGGTGCCCAAAGTTGTGTACAGTATTCAAGATGTGGCCTCATTAAGGATTTATATAATGGGAGTATAACACTCTCATCCCTTGCATCAATTCCCCGCTTTATGCATGCTAATACCTTGTTTGCCTTCTTTGCGGCAATACTGCTTTGGATACTGCTGCTAAGTTAGTTATCTGTGTGAACACCTACGTTTTTTTTCCAGTACAAAAACCTGTAATTTTACCCCATTTAGCATGTAGGTGGTATTTATGTTCTTGCTACCAAATTGCATTACCTTACACTTGTCTTTATTGAACCTCATTCTCCATTTTGCTGCCCATGCTTCCAATATAAATAAGTCATTCTGAAGAGACACAGCATCTCCCACCGAATGTATAACCTTACATAGTTTGGTATCGTCCACAAAAATTTACATTATGCTCTCTGGACCTACTGCTAGATCATTTATGAAAATGTTGAACAATAGTGGTCAAAGTACAGACATTTGTGGCACACAACTTAGTGCTTCAGTCCAATTTGAAAAAGTTCCGTTAACCACAACTGCTCCCTATTATCTAACCAATTTCTAACCCAAGTGCATATTGTGCTCCCTAACCCCAGTTCTTGTAACTTATAGATAAGTCTCATGTGCGGTACTGTGTGGAAAGCTTTAGCAAAGTCTAAAAAGATTACATCCACCTCCTTACCCTTAACTAGGTTTGCGCTGTTTCATAAAAGCCTAGTAAGTTTGTTTGACATGAGCTATCCTTCACAAATCCATGTTGGTTCCTATTAATAACCTTATTGGCTTCAAGTAACTTCTGTATACTATCCCTTAGACTACCTTCCAGTACTTTCCCCACTACAGATGTAAGACTAACTGGTCTATAGTTACCCGATTCAGATTTACTTCCCTTTTTGAATATCTGCACTACTTTCGCTATATGCCAGTCCTTGAGAATCATGCTTGATGTGAGTCATTGAAGATCAAAAATAGCGGTCTTGCTAGTTCAGAGTGTAGCTCCTTGAGAACCCTTGGGTGAATTCCGTCTGGACCAGGGACAAGTTGGATCAGTATTGTTGAAAAACGGGCCAAAAAACGGTAGGACTTGGCTTTCAATTCGACAAAACACGTGGATCCGCGATCCACGTGTTTTCCGACAAGTCAGAAAAACGGCAACTCCATTGAATAGGTCGAATCCTGATTCGACCTAAAAAAGTCGGAAACTGACGTCTTTCCGACAGGCATTGAATAGACCCGTTATCGTTTAATATGGTGCTTCTACACACAAAGTACCCAAATACATGCTGTTACAGAGAAACTGGGATTAAAATGCAGCCACAAGTTCATTTTCTTTCTGGCTTTTTTAAGATGCTTTATAAAGCAGAGTAGACCGATTTTAATTATGACAATGGTCCATTTTACTGTAATTAAATACATTGCAAAATTGTCTGCTATGGTACAGTAGGTCAATAAAGTGTTAATCTCAACCCATGTACTGTATTGCAGTTATGAACAGGTTTGTTAATTATATTTTAATGTATTAACTAGAATAAGCATCAAGGTGAGTTTTACAATACAAGAAAGGAATTAAAATGTTTTATCCCTTGTGTAAAAGTAAATCAGTTCACTTTAGGGCCTGTGTTTAAAAGAAAGAGAAAACGGTCTTTGACGTCAATTGAATAGTGGTTCATTAGTACTGATCACCCACTTTTCCACAGCAATGCTCAGCTAAGTATTTCAGACTCTGGAATTGGATTGTAACAAGAGCATGTGAAAAGAATCTCTTATTTTCTCCTGGATTCTTTATACTGTATGTATAAAAGTATAAGATTAAAAGTTAATGTAATCAAACACTTAGAAATAAAACCCATAGGCATCATTTACAGTGCCACATCTTTCCAGGATTTATTTAAAGCAAGTGGTAAATAGTAGACATACTAACAACTGTTACCTGGTTGTTGCAGGATGCAAAACTGGATATGAGCTGTTTTGGATGTTTTTTTATACGCATCCTGGTCCTAAATAATCTGACCCAGTCCATCTGCCCCGTGTGCAAACCTATTTTAATATAACGGATGCTGTAAGAAGGACACACACACACACACACACACACACACACACACACTCACACACTCACACACACTCACTCTCTCTCTCTCTCTCTCTCTCTCGTGAAAGAAAAGACAGTTACGGGTGACACCCAGCCATCTTACCTAGGCAATAGAGGAGGAGACATTATCAACACAGGTGCAGAGGGTTGGAGAGGAGGCGGCTTTGTCTTGGGCAAAGTTGATACGCTCAGTTTCTGAAATATTACGTTTCAACAAGTGATATGCCAGACAGGAGGTGAAATAAACACAAAGGGCTAAACTACACTGCTCAAAAAAAATAAAATAACACATCCTAGATCTGAATGGATGAAATATTCTTATTAAATACTTTGTTCTTTACATAGTTGAATGTGCTGACAACAAAATCACACAAAAATTATCAATGGAAATCAAATTTATTAACCCATGGAGGTCTGGATTTGGAGTCACACTCAAAATTAAAGTGGAAAAACACACTACGGGCTGATCCAACTTTGATGTAATGTCCTTAAAACAAGTCAAAATGAGGCTCAGTAGTGTGTGTGGCCTCCACGTGCCTGTATAACCTCCCTACAACACCTGGACATGCTCCTGATGAGGTGGTGGATGGTCTCCTGAGGGCTCTCCTCCCAGACCTGGACTAAAGCATCCGCCAACTCCTGGACAGTCTGTGGTGCAACGTGGCGTTGGTGGATGGAGTGAGACATGATGTCCCAGATGTGCTCAATGGGATTCAGGTTTGGGGAACGGGCGGGCCAGTCCATAGCATCAATGCCTTCGTCTTGCAGGAACTGCTGACACACTCCAGCCACATGAGGTCTAGCATTGTCTTGCATTAGGAGGAACCCAGGGCCAACCGCACCGGCATATGGTCTCACAAGGGGTCTGAGGATCTCATCTCGGTAGCTAATGGCAGTCAGGCTACCTCTGGCGAGCACATGGAGGGCTGTGCGGCCCCCCCAAAAAACTGCCACCCCGCACCATTACTAACCCACTGCCAAACCGGTCATGCTGGAGGATGTTGCAGGCAGCAGAACGTTCTCCTTGGCGTCTCTAGACTCTGTCACGTCTGTCACATGTGCTCAGTGAGAACCTGCTTTCATCTGTGAAGAGCACAGGGCGCCAGTGGCAAATTTGCCAATCTTGGTGTTCTCTGGCAAATGCCAAACGTCCTGCACGGTGTTGGGCTGTAAGCACAACCCCCACCTGTGGACGTCGGGCCCTCATACCACCCGCATGGAGTCTGTTTCTGATCGTTTAAGTAGACACATGCACATTTGTGGCTTGCTGGTGGTCATTTTGCAGGGCTCTGGCAGTGCTCCTCCTGTTCCTCCTTGCACAAAGGTGGAGGTAGCAGTCCTGCTGCTGGGTTGTTGCCCTCCTCCAGCCTCCTCCACGTCTCCTGATGTACTGGCCTGTCTCCTGGTAGCGCCTCCATGCTCTGGACACTACGCTGACAGACACAGCAAACCTTCTTGCCACAGCTTGCATTGATGTGCCATCCTGGATGAGCTGCACTACCTAAGCCACTTGTGTGGGTTGTAGACTCCGTCTCATGCTACCACTAGAGTGAAAGCACCGCCAGCTTTCAAAAGTGACCAAAACATCAGCCAGAAAGCATAGGAGCTGAGAAGTGGTCTGTGGTCACCACCTGCAGAACAACTCATTTATTGGGGGTGTCTTGCTAATTGCCTATAATTTCCACCTGTTGTCTATTCCATTTGCACAACAGCATGTGAAATTGATTGTCAATCAGTGTTGCTTCCTAAGTGGACAGTTTGATTTCACAGAAGTGTGATTGACTTGGAGTTACATTGTGTTGTTTAAGTGTTCCCTTTATTTTTTTGAGCAGTGTATAATAGAAGCAGGAAGTTTGGATTTTTTTGCGAGTCTGGCCAGGTTGGTTTTGCTGTGTAAAGGTGCAGACACACCAGGCGATTTTGAGCTCAAAGTAGCTCATTTTTTACATTTACTTTGAGCTCAAAATCGCTTAGTGTGTATGGCTGGGGGGTGAGCACTAATGTGCTCTCCCGCATCATCCCTGGCCGCCGCCGTCTGTCGAACTGTTTTACCGGCCGAGTGAACCACTTTCCACAGTCTCCTACTGTGAAAAGTGGTTCACCTCCGTGAAAATCGCTGGACCGGGTGAAAATCGTTCAGTGTGTATGCACTGAGCGATTTTGTCGCCAGTGCTTACACACTGGCCAGAAAATCGGGGGGGGGGGGGGGGGGGGGGCTTGGTATTCTATTGTTAGGATAAAACAGACACCCAACTGAGGGCGGGTATTTTAATTGTTAGGAAAATACAGACACCCAACTGACTTTTCAATCTAATAGACAGGAAATAACAGACATCCAACCGGCTTTTCAAACAATTGAATATACCCCTAAAAATCTAGCCAAACTCGCAAAATATCCCACACTTCCTGTTTCTTGCAGACTATTACAATTTAGGTGTTTATTTCACCTCCTGTCTGGCAACAATTACAATTAGCCCAAAGTTTGAACACTTTAAATCATATTTGCTGAACGAGTCTGTGACCTTGAAAAGTTGACTTCATTAAACTTAGGGTGTGTACACACGGTGAGATCCCTGCTATGTTCGATTTTGACTATGCGATTTCCCTTGAACTCCCCCAGAGCCCAGATAGTACAGATTTTGACTCTGTGCTTATGATTTTGTCTATGTACGATTTTGACTAATTGCCAATTTTGACTATACTTTGTACTAGATTGTACACTAGATAGTCAAGATTGACTTGCCTGCACAGTCTATCTAGCCTTACGATACCCACAGGAGCGAGCATCGGGATCGAATCTGTATCGCAAGCTGCCTAGCACCATGAGATATGCACTAACTTTTCATAAGATATTGACTATATAGTCAAAATCTCACAGATTTATCTCACCGTGTGTACACACCCTTAATCATGTGCTATACAAATTAAAGTCTGTTATTTTCACAAAATAGTTCAGAACATATCTGAATCCTGTCCTGAGAAAATTACATTTTGTATTTCCACAAGTGCCTTAATTTGTGATTTTATAAATAACCAAGAAAATGAGAGAAAAATGTCAAATTCAACATTTGTAGCCAGCTTTGATGACCCATTTAGTATGAAGAGTGCAATAAAAATTGGGAAACCAAAAGTAAAAGTAATAATAATTAGAAATTAGATCTGTTGATGTAGAAAGACCTAAAATAATTATCTTGTTTTTATAAGTCTGTATTTAGGTAATTTGCATAATCTATCTGTAAATAGTTGGCTACAAAGAGGCATCACCTTTCCATGCTTCAGAATGAATACAAATAGCCATGCTGAATTTCCCAAGTCCTGGACAAATATATAGTGATTTTTTTACCACCCATTTTTTTTCACACTAAGAAGGATAGCCAATTACCCGCGGTACATTAACGCGGGTAATGATATCGCCCAAGGTAAACTTATTAGCACTTATTGTGGATTGTGACACCTGCCTCAGGGCTGGCTCCCCTCAGAGTGCTAACACCTCCAGCGTAAGAGCCCCCACCTGGCCGGTGCACTCTGGGTGGATGCGAGTCACAGGGCTGAGTGCCAACTTCCAGGTACCCTCCCTGCAGTCCCTGGCTGCAACTGTTGCAGGACACTGACTGGAGGGGTTGCCACGACTAGGGAAGGTAATCCCAGGCCATTTTTTCAATCCCGGGTATCGGGATTAAAAAACGGCCAATCCTGGGATACACGGGATTGGCTTTTAACTATGTGGCCGCCCCCTCGCACACATAACTCACCATATACCGGGCGCGGGCGGGTGGGGAACATCCTCCGCTCTCTCCTGGTGGCTCCCAGCGGCGTGTGACGGTGCAGCATGACCTCTCACGCTGCGCTGGGGAGCCGGAAGAAGGAAGCTGGGCAGCTTCTGAGCGTGTGGATGCTAAATGCTGATGCCTCAATCCCCGGGATTGGCGCTTCCAATTCCGGGATTGAATCCCGGCCACTTTTGGCCTTAAATCCCGGGATCCCGCCGATCCCGATCCTGGGATTGGCCACCATAGCCACGTCTTATCAGGGATTTTACTTCACTTGCCTCAGACAGATGATGCAAAATTCCCAATAAGTGTCGGCTTTTCAGGGCTGCAGCAGCGAAAACACAGGTTTCACTGACCCTGGGTGTTTTCGGCCCCCAAAAATATTTTTTTCATGGGAGATCTAATTGGATACCCTGTAATAAAATTTTTGGATGAAACATCAGAAAAAAATCGCGAAAAACACCTGTTTTTTGCTCCTCGTAGGTGATTGGATACCTCCTAAATCCAGTTTTTCCTCTTGATTTCATTGCTGCTTAGCTGTGGATGAACAGATGGTAATACAATTTCTTGGATGATATGAAAAGTTGACTATCCTTGGGCAGAAAATGTGGATTGGCTCTCAAAACAGGAAGCATTCGATATCCCGGCTGTCAGGATACCAGCGCCAGGACACCGACAACTATTCTCCCTCTTGGGGTGACCACGACACCCCTGGAGGGAGAATAAAACAGTGCCCGCAAGGGGCTCTTTTGCACTCACCCCACTGCCGGTATTCCGGCAGGCGGGATCCCCTCAGCCAGGATATCGTAGTACACCCCTCAAAACGTTATCTTTAACCACTTAACTGACTATTTTTTTTTTCACCAAAAAACGCTCAGAAATTGACGTTTTTTTAATGAGTGAATTAGGTGAAGAACATGAAATTAACCCTATCCAAAATGATTTTAGTTAAAAATAAGAAAAAAAAAATGTTTCTCTTACATCCTAGAGGATGCTGGGATCCACATTAGTACCATGGGGTATAGATGGGTCCACTAGGAGCCGCTGGCACTTTAAGAGTTTGAGAGTGTGGGCTGGCTCCTCCCTCTATGCCCCTCCTACCAGACTCAGTTTAGAAAATGTGCCCGGAGGAGCCGGTCACAGCTAGGGTAGCTCTGCAGAGTTTCTCTAGTACAAGTTTTTTTAGAGTTTATTATTTTAAGGGACTAAGGGGGGGGGGGGGAGTAGTGTCCGCCCTGCGGGGTCTGAGCCACTATCTCCGCTGACAGGACACTGAGCTCCTGAGGGTGCTGATCGTTAGCTGCTCCAGGTGACCGCTCACTCCTGCAGCACGCCACCACCCCCTTACTGAGCCAGATGACTTCGGTGGCGAGTGAGTCACCGCCCCCCGGCAAGCGGGGAGCCGGTGTGAAGATGGTGGCAACAAGGTAAGGAGCGCAGTACTAACTGCGCTCCGGGGCTCAGCGGTACATAGTGCAGCGCTGTGAGGGGCGCCCTGAGCCAGTGCCTATACTCTACACTGGTCATGCAAGCCTGTCAGGGTCCCCGGATCGCTGCCACCAGAAATCCTCTGGCCAGTATAATGTAATGAAGAGCGGGAAGCAGCGCCATGTCGGGGGGCAGAGCTTCTCCTCAGAATGGACCCAGCAGCGTTCGGCGCCATTTTCCTGCCTGCAGTTCCTGTGCAACAGACGCTGACAGGGAGAGCTGTCCCTCCAAGCAACTCCAGCTATCCTGTGCGGTACCAGGGGGTTGTAGAAGGCTGTGTAAAGTCTGTGTAGTCTATTAAGGTACACAGACAGCGCTGGTAGTTTCATTAGTTCTACCTCAAAAAGCGCTGTGTGTGGGTTGGCTCCAATCTCTGTGTCTCTCTGTGGCATACTTAGGGGGAAACTGTGTCTGACATTTCCGTGTGTGTGTGTTTAATATCTCACATAGCCATGTCTAGGGACTCTGTGTCATATGCTGCAGAAGATGTTTCCTCTCAGGAGGGATCCATTCCATGTACACAGGATTGTAATGCTTTGAACCTGAGTGGTTAACTTCTATCAAAGGAATGATCTCTCAGATCTCTACTAGGGTAGCTAATACTGAGACTGAAACTCAGGTGTTGAAGAAGTCTATGGCAGTTTGGGCAGGCTCTGTCCCTATTCCTGCAAAATCCCCAAGCATGTTCCCACAGAAACGTGCACTTGCCTAAATTATGCAAGATGACACGGATACCGATTCTGATACTGCAGATGGTGATGGGGATGTGCTGAGGGGGGCGGCATCCCTTGCTAAGGGCGTACAGCTCATGATTGAGGCCATTAGAGATGTGTTAAACATTAATGACACCACACCTGAGCTGGTTGAGGAGGCTTACCTCACTGACAATAAGAAAGCCTTGCTAACCTTCCCTGCGTCTAAAGAATTAAACGCTATATTTGAAAAATCCTGGGAAAACCCAGAGAAAAAATTCCAGATCCCAAAAAGGGTTCTGGTTGCTTTTCCCTTCCCTGAGGAAAATAGGAAAAAAATGGAAAAACCCACCCATTGCTGACGCATCTGTCTCCAGACTGTCTAAAAAGGTGGTTTTACCTGTCCCTGGATCTACCGCGTTAAAAGAATCGGCTGATCGTAAGATTGACACTACACTCAAATCCATATACACTGCTTCAGGAGTGGCGTTAAGGCCCACTATTGCCTGTGCATGGATTTCTAAAACCATAGTAAAGTGGTCAGGCACATTACTAGAGGATTTGGATACAATGGATAGAAGTGTCATTGAATTGTTTTTACGTAACAAACAAGATTCGGCAGGGTTCATGGTGGAATCCATGAAGGACCTGGGTACGCTGACTGCACGGATATCTTTCATGTTGGTCTCAGCTCGCAGGGGACTCTGGCTATGCCAATGGTCTGCAGACGCGGAATCCAGGAGAAGTGTAGAGAACCTACCCTACACAGGTCAGGCTCTATTTGGGGAAGCGTTGGATGCGTGGAATTCCACGGCAACCACGGGTAAGTCACCTTTCCTTCCCTCTGCTACTCCTTCTATGAAGAAACCATTTTCTTCAGCTATGCTGCAGTCCTTTCGGACCGCTAAGACAAAAAAGTCCATGCCTTCTACCACTTTCTTTAGAGGTGGTCGGGCAAAATCCAAAAAGCCTGCACCCGCAGGCTTCCAGGACGAGAGACCTGCTTCTGGTTTCTCAAAATCCTCAGCATGACTGTGGACCTCAAAGCCTGGAGGACGGGCTGGTGGGTGCGAGACTCAGACGTTTCAGGCACGTCTGGGTGTCGTCCAGCCTGGATCACTGGGTACTGGATATTGTGTCCCAGGGGTACAGACTGGAGTTTCAAGAACTCCCGCCTCACCGATTCTTCAAATCAGGCTTGCCAGCTTTGCTGACAGACAGGGCTATCCTACAGGAAGCCATCCTAAAATTGGAAAAGTCACAGGTCATTGTCCCAGTTCCACCTCATATGCAAAACAAGGGTTATTATTCATACCTTTTCGTGGTACTGAAACCGGATGGTCCGGTCAGACCAATTTTGAACTTTAAATCGTTGAACCCTTACCTGAGGGTGTTCAAATTCAAAATGGAGTCTCTCAGAGCAGTGATTTCAGGTCAGTAGGAGGGAGAGTTTCTGGTATCCCTGGATATCAAGGATGCGTACCTCCACATTCCAATTTGGCCGCCTCACCAGGCTTATCTCAGATCTGCACTGTTAGACAGTCACTATCAATTCCAGGCACTGCCATTCGGCCTCTCCACAGCACCGAGGGTGTTCACCAAGGTGATGGCAGAGTAGAGATGAGCGGGTTCGGTTTCTCTGAATCCGAACCCGCCCGAACTTCATGTTTTTTTACACGGGTCCGAGCGACTCGGATCTTCCCGCCTTGCTCGGTTAACCCGAGCGCGCCCGAACGTCATCATCACGCTGTCGGATTCTCGCGAGGCTCGGATTCTATCGCGAGACTCGGATTCTATATAAGGAGCCGCGCGTCGCGGCCATTTTCACACGTGCATTGAGATTGATAGGGAGAGGACGTGGCTGGCGTCCTCTCCATTTAGATTATAAGAGAGAGAGATTTACTGGAGCTTAGGACTAGGAGGAGTACTGTAGAAGTGTAGAGAGTGCAGAGAGTTTACTAGTGAGTGACCACCAGACAGTGCAGTTTATTTAATATATCCGTTCTCTGCCTGAAAAAAGCGATACACACAGTGACTCAGTCACATACCATATCTGTGTGCACTGCTCAGGCTCAGCCCAGTGTGCTGCATCATCTATATATATTATATATCTGTCTGACTGCTCAGCTCACACAGCTTATAATTGTGGGGGAGACTGGGGAGCACTGCAGTGCCAGTTATAGGTTATAGCAGGAGCCAGGAGTACATAATATTATATAGTGAGTGACCACCAGACAGTGCAGTTTATTTAATATATCCGTTCTCTGCCTGAAAAAAGCGATACACACAGTGACTCAGTCACATACCATATCTGTGTGCACTGCTCAGGCTCAGCCCAGTGTGCTGCATCATCTATATATATTATATATCTGTCTGACTGCTCAGCTCACACAGCTTATAATTGTGGGGGAGACTGGGGAGCACTGCAGTGCCAGTTATAGGTTATAGCAGGAGCCAGGAGTACATAATATTATATTAAAATTAAACAGTGCACACTTTTGCTGCAGGAGTGCCACTGCCAGTGTGACTGACCAGTGACCTGACCACACTGACCACCAGTATAGTTAGTAGTATACTTATATTGTGATTGCCTGAAAAAGTTAAACACTCGTCGTGTGACTTCACTTGTGTGTTGTTGTTTTTTTTATTCTATAAAAATAAAACTCATTCTGCTGACAGACAGTGTCCAGCAGGTCCGTCATTATATAATATATAATATATACCTGTCCGGCTGCAGTAGTGATATATATATATTTTTTATATCATGTATCATCCAGTCGCAGCAGACACAGTACGGTAGTTCACGGCTGTGGCTACCTCTGTGTCTGCACTCGGCAGGCAGTCCGTCCATAATTGTATACCACCTAACCGTGGTTTTTTTTTCTTCTTTATACATACATACTACTACGACATCTCTTTATCAACCAGTCTATATTAGCAGCAGACACAGTACAGTACGGTAGTTCACGGCTGTGGCTACCTCTGTGTCTGCACTCGGCAGGCAGTCCGTCCATAATTGTATACCACCTAACCGTGGTTTTTTTTTCTTTCTTCTTTATACATACATAGTTACATAGACATCTCTTTATCAACCAGTCTATTTTAGCAGCAGACACAGTACAGTACGGTAGTTCACGGCTGTGGCTACCTCTGTGTCTGCACTCGGCAGGCAGTCCGTCCATAATTGTATACCACCTAACCGTGGTTTTTTTTTCTTTCTTCTTTATACATACATAGTTACATAGACATCTCTTTATCAACCAGTCTATATTAGCAGCAGACACAGTACAGTACGGTAGTTCACGGCTGTGGCTACCTCTGTGTCTGCACTCGGCAGGCAGTCCGTCCATAATTGTATACCACCTAACCGTGGTTTTTTTTTCTTTCTTCTTTATACATACATAGTTACATAGACATCTCTTTATCAACCAGTCTATATTAGCAGCAGACACAGTACAGTACGGTAGTTCACGGCTGTGGCTACCTCTGTGTCTGCACTCGGCAGGCAGTCCGTCCATAATTGTATACCACCTAACCGTGGTTTTTTTTTCTTTCTTCTTTATACATACATAGTTACATAGACATCTCTTTATCAACCAGTCTATATTAGCAGCAGACACAGTACAGTACGGTAGTTCACGGCTGTGGCTACCTCTGTGTCTGCACTCGACAGGCAGTCCGTCCATAATTGTATACCACCTAACCGTGGTTTTTTTTTCTTTCTTCTTTATACATACATACTACTACGACATCTCTTTATCAACCAGTCTATATTATTAGCAGCAGACACAGTACAGTACGGTAGTTCACGGCTGTGGCTACCTCTGTGTCTGCACTCGGCAGGCAGTCCGTCCATAATTGTATACCACCTAACCGTGGTTTTTTTTTCTTTCTTCTTTATACATACATAGTTACATAGACATCTCTTTATCAACCAGTCTATATTAGCAGCAGACACAGTACAGTACGGTAGTTCACGGCTGTGGCTACCTCTGTGTCTGCACTCGGCAGGCAGTCCATAATTGTATACTAGTATCCATCTCCATTGTTTACCTGAGGTGCCTTTTAGTTGTGCCTATTAAAATATGGAGAACAAAAATGTTGAGTTTCCAAAATTAGGGAAAGATCAAGATCCACTTCCACCTCGTGCTGAAGCTGCTGCCACTAGTCATGGCCGAGACGATGAAATGCCAGCAACGTCGTCTGCCAAGGCCGATGCCCAATGTCATAGTACAGAGCATGTCAAATCCAAAACACCAAATATCAGTAAAAAAAAGGACTCCAAAACCTAAAATAAAATTGTCGGAGGAGAAGCGTAAACTTGCCAATATGCCATTTACCACACGGAGTGGCAAGGAACGGCTGAGGCCCTGGCCTATGTTCATGGCTAGTGGTTCAGCTTCACATGAGGATGGAAGCACTCAGCCTCTCGCTAGAAAACTGAAAAGACTCAAGCTGGCAAAAGCACCGCAAAGAACTGTGCGTTCTTCGAAATCCCAAATCCACAAGGAGAGTCCAATTGTGTCGGTTGCGATGCCTGACCTTCCCAACACTGGACGTGAAGAGCATGCGCCTTCCACCATTTGCACGCCCCCTGCAAGTGCTGGAAGGAGCACCCGCAGTCCAGTTCCTGATAGTCAGATTGAAGATGAAGATGTTGAAGTACACCAGGATGAGGAGGATATGGGTGTTGCTGGCGCTGGGGAGGAAATTGACCAGGAGGATTCTGATGGTGAGGTGGTTTGTTTAAGTCAGGCACCCGGGGAGACACCTGTTGTCCGTGGGAGGAATATGGCCGTTGACATGCCTGGTGAAAATACCAAAAAAATCAGCTCTTCAGTGTGGAGGTATTTCAACAGAAAAGCGGACAACAGGTGTCAAGCCGTGTGTTGCCTTTGTCAAGCTGTAATAAGTAGGGGTAAGGACGTTAACCACCTCGGAACATCCTCCCTTATACGTCACCTGCAGCGCATTCATAATAAGTCAGTGACAAGTTCAAAAACTTTGGGCGACAGCGGAAGCAGTCCACTGACCAGTAAATCCCTTCCTCTTGTAACCAAGCTCACGCAAACCACCCCACCAACTCCCTCAGTGTCAATTTCCTCCTTCCCCAGGAATGCCAATAGTCCTGCAGGCCATGTCACTGGCAATTCTGACGAGTCCTCTCCTGCCTGGGATTCCTCCGATGCATCCTTGCGTGTAACGCCTACTGCTGCTGGCGCTGCTGTTGTTGCTGCTGGGAGTCGATGGTCATCCCAGAGGGGAAGTCGTAAGCCCACTTGTACTACTTCCAGTAAGCAATTGACTGTCCAACAGTCCTTTGCGAGGAAGATGAAATATCACAGCAGTCATCCTGCTGCAAAGCGGATAACTGAGGCCTTGACAACTATGTTGGTGTTAGACGTGCGTCCGGTATCCGCCGTTAGTTCACAGGGAACTAGACAATTTATTGAGGCAGTGTGCCCCCGTTACCAAATACCATCTAGGTTCCACTTCTCTAGGCAGGCGATACCGAGAATGTACACGGACGTCAGAAAAAGACTCACCAGTGTCCTAAAAAATGCAGTTGTACCCAATGTCCACTTAACCACGGACATGTGGACAAGTGGAGCAGGGCAGGGTCAGGACTATATGACTGTGACAGCCCACTGGGTAGATGTATGGACTCCCGCCGCAAGAACAGCAGCGGCGGCACCAGTAGCAGCATCTCGCAAACGCCAACTCTTTCCTAGGCAGGCTACGCTTTGTATCACCGCTTTCCAGAATACGCACACAGCTGAAAACCTCTTACGGCAACTGAGGAAGATCATCGCGGAATGGCTTACCCCAATTGGACTCTCCTGTGGATTTGTGGCATCGGACAACGCCAGCAATATTGTGTGTGCATTAAATATGGGCAAATTCCAGCACGTCCCATGTTTTGCACATACCTTGAATTTGGTGGTGCAGAATTTTTTTAAAAACGACAGGGGCGTGCAATCGATGCTGTCGGTGGCCAGAAGAATTGCGGGACACTTTCGGCGTACAGGCACCACGTACAGAAGACTGGAGCACCACCAAAAACTACTGAACCTGCCCTGCCATCATCTGAAGCAAGAAGTTGTAACGAGGTGGAATTCAACCCTCTATATGCTTCAGAGGTTGGAGGAGCAGCAAAAGGCCATTCAAGCCTATACAATTGAGCACGATATAGTAGGTGGAATGCACCTGTCTCAAGCGCAGTGGAGAATGATTTCAACGTTGTGCAAGGTTCTGATGCCCTTTGAACTTGCCACACGTGAAGTCAGTTCAGACACTGCCAGCCTGAGTCAGGTCATTCCCCTCATCAGGCTTTTGCAGAAGAAGCTGGAGACATTGAAGGAGGAGCTAACACGGAGCGATTCCGCTAGGCATGTGGGACTTGTGGATGGAGCCCTTAATTCGCTTAACAAGGAATCACGGGTGGTCAATCTGTTGAAATCAGAGCACTACATTTTGGCCACCGTGCTCGATCCTAGATTTAAAGCCTACCTTGGATCTCTCTTTCCGGCAGACACAAGTCTGCTGGGGTTGAAAGACCTGCTGGTGACAAAATTGTCAAGTCAAGCGGAACGCGACCTGTCAACATCTCCTCCTTCACATTCTCCCGCAACTGGGGGTGCGAGGAAAAGGCTCAGAATTCCGAGCCCACCCGCTGGCGGTGATGCAGGGCAGTCTGGAGCGACTGCTGATGCTGACATCTGGTCCGGACTGAAGGACCTGACAACGATTACGGACATGTCGTCTACTGTCACTGCATATGATTCTCTCAACATTGATAGAATGGTGGAGGATTATATGAGTGACCGCATCCAAGTAGGCACGTCACACAGTCCGTACTTATACTGGCAGGAAAAAGAGGCAATTTGGAGGCCCTTGCACAAACTGGCTTTATTCTACCTAAGTTGCCCTCCCACAAGTGTGTACTCCGAAAGAGTGTTTAGTGCCGCCGCTCACCTTGTCAGCAATCGGCGTACGAGGTTACATCCAGAAAATGTGGAGAAGATGATGTTCATTAAAATGAATTATAATCAATTCCTCCGCGGAGACATTGACCAGCAGCAATTGCCTCCACAAAGTACACAGGGAGCTGAGATGGTGGATTCCAGTGGGGACGAATTGATAATCTGTGAGGAGGGGGATGTACACGGTGATATATCGGAGGGTGATGATGAGGTGGACATCTTGCCTCTGTAGAGCCAGTTTGTGCAAGGAGAGATTAATTGCTTCTTTTTTGGGGGGGGTCCAAACCAACCCGTCATATCAGTCACAGTCGTGTGGCAGACCCTGTCACTGAAATGATGGGTTGGTTAAAGTGTGCATGTCCTGTTTTGTTTATACAACATAAGGGTGGGCGGGAGGGCCCAAGGACAATTCCATCTTGCACCTCTTTTTTCTTTTCTTTTTCTTTGCATCATGTGCTGATTGGGGAGGGTTTTTTGGAAGGGACATCCTGCGTGACACTGCAGTGCCACTCCTAAATGGGCCCGGTGTTTGTGTCGGCCACTAGGGTCGCTAATCTTACTCACACAGTCAGCAACCTCATTGCGCCTCTTTTTTTCTTTGCGTCATGTGCTGTTTGGGGAGGGTTTTTTGGAAGGGACATCCTGCGTGACACTGCAGTGCCACTCCTAGATGGGCCCGGTGTTTGTGTCGGCCACTAGGGTCGCTAATCTTACTCACACAGCTACCTCATTGCGCCTCTTTTTTTCTTTGCGTCATGTGCTGTTTGGGGAGGGTTTTTTGGAAGGGCCATCCTGCGTGACACTGCAGTGCCACTCCTAGATGGGCCCGGTGTTTGTGTCGGCCACTAGGGTCGCTAATCTTACTCACACAGCTACCTCATTGCGCCTCTTTTTTTCTTTGCGTCATGTGCTGTTTGGGGAGGGTTTTTTGGAAGGGACATCCTGCGTGACACTGCAGTGCCACTCCTAGATGGGCCCGGTGTTTGTGTCGGCCACTAGGGTCGCTTATCTTACTCACACAGCGACCTCGGTGCAAATTTTAGGACTAAAAATAATATTGTGAGGTGTGAGGTATTCAGAATAGACTGAAAATGAGTGTAAATTATGGTTTTTGAGGTTAATAATACTTTGGGATCAAAATGACCCCCAAATTCTATGATTTAAGCTGTTTTTTAGTGTTTTTTGAAAAAAACACCCGAATCCAAAACACACCCGAATCCGACAAAAAAAATTCGGTGAGGTTTTGCCAAAACGCGTTCGAACCCAAAACACGGCCGCGGAACCGAACCCAAAACCAAAACACAAAACCCGAAAAATTTCAGGCGCTCATCTCTATGGCAGAGATGATGGTTCTCCTCCGCAGACAGGGGGTGTATATAATGCCATATCTGGACGATCTGCTGATAAAGGCATCGTCTAAGGAGAGGTTGTTGCACTCCATTGTTCTCACGACTCATCTGCTCAGGGAACATGGTTGGATCCTGAATCTTCCAAAATCACATTTGGAGTCAGCCAGGAGGTTGTCTTTTCTGGGAATGATCCTCAACACTGAAGTGCAGAGGGTGTTTCTTCCGGAGGAGAAAGCGTTGGTGATACAAACAATGGTCCGGATGTCCTGAAGCCATCCTGGGTTTCGGTTCATCAGTGCATTCGCCTTCTGGGGAAGATGGTGCCTCTTAGGAGGCTCTACAGTACGGAAGGTTTCATGCTCGGCCCTTCCAACTGGATCTCATCTACACATGCACCAGAGAATTAGTCTGTCGCCGAAAGCCAGGATTTCACTCCTCTGGTGGCTGCAACTACCTTACCTTCTGGAGGGCCGCAGGTTCGGGATTCAGGATTGGATGCTTCTAACCACGGATGCAAGTCTCCGGGGCTGGGCACAGTCACTCAGGGGGAAACCTTCCAAGGAAGGTGGTCAAGCCTGGAATCCAGCCTTCCAATAAACATTCTGGAACTAAGAGCCGTCTACAACGGTCTTCTCCAAGCGGCCCATCTTCTGCGAGATCGAGCCATTCAAGTGCAGTCGGACAATGTAACGACGGTGGCTTACATAAACCGACAGGGCGGAACGAAGAGCAGAGCTGCAATGTCAGAGGTAACAAGAATCATCCTCTGGGCAGAAAAACGCATGTTGGCACTGTCAGCATTCTTCATTCCGGGAGTAGAAAACTGGGAAGTGGACTTCCTCAGCAGACACGAACTCCATCCAGGAGAGTGGGGACTCCATCCGGAGGTGTTCATGGAGGTAACAGATCTTTGGGGTGTACCTCAAATAGACATGATGGCCTGTCATCTCAACAAGAAGCTTTAGCGGTATTGTTCCAGGTTGAGGGACCCGCAAGCCGTGGCGGTGGACACCCTAGTGACTCCGTGGGTGTTCCAGTCGGTGTTCGTGTTTCCTCCACTTCCACTCATTCCAAGAGTTCTAAAACTCATAAGGAGAACAAGAGTTCAGGCAATCCTCATTGCTCCGGACTGGCAAAGAAGGGCTTGGTACGCGGATCTTCTGGATCTACTGCCAGAAGAGCCGAGGCCTCTTCCTCATCGGGAGGACCTGCTGCAGCAGGGGCCGTTCGCTTATCAAGACTTAACACGGCTACGTTTGATGGCATGGAGGTTGAACGCCAGATATTAGCTTGGAAGGGCATTCCGAACAAGGATATTCCTACCCTGATACTGGCTAGGTGTTACGTTCACTGTACTTGGTACTCCTGAAACTGGGCGGATGAGCCCCAAGTACAGGAACCGTAATGCCTGAGTGGGAACGGAGTTCAGCAGCAAACCCCTACAAAACCCTGACTCCGTGTTCCACCCACGTGGTCAGTCTACGCCTGCGAGACTATGTTTGCTTGGGCCCACGGCAGCCGCGTTTGAAGAGCGGATTATGTCTGCCCAACTCCGATGCCCCCCGGTCTTAGTTGGAGACAAGGCGTAAACTGAGATGGGGCAATAACAAGGGGGACCTCTAACTAAACAGAAACCCGAGTTAGGGGCAACTACAGAACTCAAACAAAAGCATGTGCGGCACAGCAGCCAGGACAAACTACAACAAATAAAATGCTGTCCACACGCCGACACAATACTACTGTGTACCGGCGATGACAGCATACGCAGAACCCTCTGCAGAAATATAACGGACAGATACGGCCAAAGCCGCTACTCACAACACCGGTGCTAATACAGACAGGTGAACGGAAACCCCGAGGCCGCAGACACAGGCTCACAGGAATGGAAAGCTGGAAGGATTCCAACAGCAGGCCACAGAACACCAGGACTCAGGATTACAGGATCAAAGGTAGACTGTAACTCAGGATTCCAGGACAGGAATGCTCCAGGGCAGGAAGCAGCTCACAAGAAGCTCCGGACTCTGACATAGCTGAGTACACAGGATTCCAGTATCAGACAGGGCCAGGACACAGATGCAATACTGGACAAGACACTAATCAGGAACATCCAGGTATAGCTACAAATGTCTATCACCAGCTCAAAACTGCAGAGGTAGCTAGGTAATAAGGGAACACGCCCCAATCAGGATGGCTGGAAGCCAGGCACAAGGTAATTGCACAAACAGGTGAGTCTAACACAGACAAGAGCCAGATTGCAGTACAGAGACTCACCACATAATGATCAACTATCAGACAGGTGAGGCTAAACACATAGAAACAGGCTGAATTTTTGTTTGGCCCCCAAAGGATTTTCTAAATATCCAAATGGCCCTTGGTAGAAAAAAGGTTCCCCACCCCTGGTCTAGAGGATAATGGGGAATGGAGATGACACCAAACAACAGTCTTTAACTTTGTGAATCTGAAGTCAACAATTAAGGGACCACCAACAGCGTGCGACGATCAAAACAAGTTGATGCTCACTCATAGGCTTACATAAGGCAATGAGTTCCATGCTTAGAAAGGTATCTTTAACTTTATATAATTAAAACCAAGGGGCTTCTCAATTTTTCATACTTAAAGGATCCGGGGAATAACCCGCTTACACGTATGCTTACTTGAATCAGGTATTGTATAATCACGTAGCGGTTTCTTTTCGTCCCCACACGGTCCAGGATTTTCCCACAGGTTGGTGTTGATGAGTGGGGAAACAAATAAAAGGTTCCAATGTATAGGTTTGCTTTGTGAAATATGATTATTTAAAGAATGGGATCTATGTAGAACTAAATTACTATTCCATGTGCACGCAGTATGTGTAACGGGACCACCCGGGGTGTGCAAAGAATAGATGGGCCCTTTTTGTTCTTTATCCACCCAGCTGTCATTTTGTTTTTACATCCATCCAGGCCAGGCCTTCATAACTTGGTGCCCTTGGTGTTTTTAATTGTTTTTTTTATGCGATTTTATTCTTGTACCCAATAAATAACGTTTTAATCAAAACACGGTTGATGTATTGGGAGCCATAATTTTTATGCGGGGAGGTAAAGAAACCGCTACGGGATTTGACAACACTTGTTTCAAGCAAGCGCATGTGTAAGCATAATTATTTTATCAGTCCATAAGATACTTACCATGTGTAAAACCTGAAAGATATGACTGCTTAAGCCTGAGAGTGAGCATTGATAGAAATATATTCTCACCACTCCGCTGGATATGACAGGTACAGGTCTAGGTGTCCCAAAACACACTTTCCACCAACACGTTTTGACTACTCAGGTCTTCTTCAGGGTGATGGTGTGTGTCAGATCCCAGAGCTATCTATTTAAACTCTGTGTAGTCCCACCCACTTATAATTCAATTGGGCCTAAAACATATACAGTACATTGTGGTATAAAACATACAAGTTTGCAAATAAAATAATATAATAAACAAATATTGTGTGCTACACAAACACTTTTAGCACTTTACACAGCCTGCATATTGGTAACTCCGGTTTTATTTGTCCCGGGTTGCCTTGGCAACCTAGATAAATGACTGATGCAAATGGAAGGGTTTTAACCAATAAACGGCGGTGATAAATATGCGCCAATAGCATTAACACGGAAGGTGCATTGAACTCAACACTAGACCAATAAAACACGGCCACAAGGTGACGCACTTCCTATTCCATGCGTTCCACCGGTGCCTGGAAGTAACCAATGAAATACCGGCCGCCGGGTGATGTGCTTCCTTTCCCATGCGTTCCACCTGTGCCCGGAAATAACGATATGTGTATCAAGCACTGAAATCGGAAAACTGTTGATGTAACTACACTCAGCCTGCATTCCACCAGTGTCTAAAAATATGGCCGTGCGTTCCAAAAACGCCAGGGTCTATGAAATTGCATTACAATCATATTACAGTCACATTAAGATACACAAGGGAGAATAAATAGTGAACCAGAATAAATATTAACAATGGTGAAGATACAAAGTGAACTCATAACAGAGGTCTTCTAAAACCCCGTTATAATGCGTACAATAGACCTATGATCTGTATTCATTCTGTCAGGTTATACGGACCTCCCGCCAGGAGATGTTATTCCGCATTCCAAACACTATGCTTAGATAGCTGGTAATGCGCACCCAAGTGGTATGCGTTTATATCTGTTTTTCGAACACATTCCTCTGTTCATCTTATAAGAATACTAACCAATGTACTAAACGATTGATAGCGGTAATATTCTCACATGATGGATAAAACGGAAAACATTCAAAACTAGCTAAAAATGTATTTTCAAACTGAAATTCTAAAAACTCATAAATTAAATTACAAAAACCATTTTAGCTCAAAATCCACGTTTCAACCTAGTGGGATGAGAGTTTTCATATCATAGATGTATTTCATTTCTGTTTGAGCTAATAACGTGCTGGTTTCCCTTTTTCTCCAATTGCCATTAATTTTTTTATACCAATAACCAAAGTAATGGAACCGGGGGAGCAATTATGTTCATTTTTAAAATGATTAGATAAATTATGTTTGTCAAAGCCCTTTTTAATATTCCAGGTATGTTCGCCCCATCTTTCCTTAAGTGATCGTGACGTGCGTCCCACATACTGTAAATTACAGCTACATTGTACTACATAAACGCAATTCTTACTATTGCACTTTATAAATTCCTTAATGGGGTATTTGTTACCAGTTGCTGTTGAGAATTCTAAGACTTTTTTCGGAGTGTCTCTTTGTATTTTACACATTATACAGTCTCCACATCTGTGGAAACCAACCGTTTTCACTCTGCCCATTTTTTTCTCTGGGATTGCACTTTTAACCAACTTGGATTTTAAATTGTTCGCTTTCTTATGCACGAATTCTGGCCTTTCTGGAATAATTTCCTTCAACAGTGGGTAACTTTTAAGTATGTGCCAATGCTTTTTTACAATTTTTTCTATTTCTTTATATTGAGTGTTATATTGTGTAATAAAGGGAACTTTTTTTGCTGACACGGCGGTCTTATCCTTGTTTTTTAGTAGAGTGGTATGTTCTAGATTTTTTATTTCGTTCATCGTGCTGGTAATCTCTCCTTCTTTGTATCCTTTTTCTACAAATCTCTTCTTCATCTCTAGCGCCTGTTCTTCAAATGTATTGATATTCGAGCAATTTCTTCTAATCCTTTGTATCTGGCTTCTTGGGATACCTTTCAGCCAAGTGGGATGGTGATTACTTGTTCTCGGTATATAGGTGTTATTGTCGGTCGGTTTCATATAATTTTTTGTTTCTATGGAATTATTCTCTAATATATATATATATATATATATATATATATAAGTCCAAAAAATGGACTTCTTTCATACTAATTTCAAAAGTAAGGTTGATGTTATAAGTATTTTTATTCAAAATGTAGCAGAAAATCTTCAGATCATCCTCTTCACCTTGCCAAACAGGATGTCGTCTATATATCTTCCCCATATTAGTATATTCTTCAGATAGACATTGTTGTTCCAAATACAGTGATCTTCCCAATACCCCATGAACATGTTAGCGTAGGCCGGGGCAAATCTTGTGCCCATGGCCGTACCTTGTATTTGTTGGTAGAAATTATCTTTGAACCAGAAAAAATTGTTCTTGAGAATGAATTCTATGGATTCCTTTAAAAATTCTATTTTTGTTTTCTCAATACCACTTTTTTTCAGGTAATAGTCAACTGCATTAACCACCATGATGTGGTCAATGATGGAATATAAAGAACTCACATCGGCTGTCACCAGAAAACATCCTTCTTCCCAGGTGAGGCTAAAAGCTTTGACTATTCCCAAGATGCTCAGTGCCGCCTCCTCTATAACCCCGACTCCGTGCACAGGAGATCAGTTTGTAAGTTGGTGCCTGCAGTGCTCCAGCATCCATAAGAAGAGCTATTTTATAGAAGATAGAAGACTTCAAGGGCTGCAGCAGAGGCACGCTAATGCTAGATTTCATTCTGATATCTCCTGCTGCAGCTCCATCACCTCCCCCAGCGGCGCTGTATACTCCCGCGTCCCTGGTTGCCAGGTACTTACAGCGGAGGTTCCGGTTCTTCACCCAGGGCACACAGACTAACCGAAGTTCTCCGGGATCGCGTGGCTGCACTCAGGGAGGAGGTAAGAAGGTCCACCAGGCGGGACCCGCTGGAAATCGCGATCCGCCTCGGCCATTAGGAGGCGGGCCGTGCGCGCTGGCGGGGACACTGGCAGTACAGGGACCCCCCACTAGACCACCAGGGCAAGGGCACAGGTCAAATTAGGCTATAATCCATTGTATTACGGCCCACAGCACCCGGTGGTGAGGTCCAGCAAGGGGATAAGGCTCTGGCCTGTAGACCCTCCCCCAGCCCCTGGGCACTAATTAGAGTAAATGTTCCTGCCCTGGAGCTGCATCTCTCTGTCTCCCTCACTCCCTGTCAGCGTTTGGGCACCATTACACACAGCTGCGCTGATTCTGGTATTGCTGGGTGATGCCTCCTCTGTAAAGCCACCTGCATCATCAGCGCTGTGCATTTACAGGACACTTAAGTATTCTACATGTCATTTAGACAATGTTAGTTAAGAACAAGTGCATACTTCAGGGTTATATAGTACAAGTACTGTGCGATATTCACCCAGTTTTTACTGTGCATTGTTATATCTGTTTATATACATAGCTTTACTCAAGTAATAGTATTGCTAGTCCAGTGTAGTTTTATTGTTTGTCATAATTCCTGCATTGTACATGTGACTGTGTGTGCATATAGCTACTGGGTGATTTCTACTCAGTGTATCTCACTCCTACTGCTATCCCTATATTCTGTAACCTGAGGGGCTCCGTGCGTCAGGGTTATCTGATAATATAGGTACTTCACAGGCTATACGTATTTTGTATTTTTCTCTGTGTTTTTCAGTCACATTTTACCTCAGAAATCCTCTGTTTGTGCTGTCACACTGCACGGGGGGTTTGTGTTAGGTATTATATCTGCTGATATTGTACTGTGTCGCCCGTGGTTTACGCTTTCATATTATGTCAGCTACAGGGGGCGATGGGTCTGGGGTTGATTCCGCCCGTCAGATGCATTTGAGGATAACATGGCTGCTGAGGGTTCAGGGGGTTCTGTACCCCCCAGTCAGTTTGTAACAACGGTGGTGCATCAGGCTTTGGTCTACCTTTTCTAATTTGCTGACTACCCTGGTAACTAGACTTGCTCCCCCTATGGGACCTACTGTGCCTTATCAGCCCTATATGGTCCCTGCGGTGAATCCGCCATGGACAGATGCCCTGTCCACTCAGTTACAGCACTTGAATAACTCTTTGGATAAACGTATTTCTGACCCTCGCCCACCTAAGACTAAACCTAAGAAGTGCTCTAAGCGGGCTGTTACTTCCTCTCAATCCACGCATGTTCCGGATACCTCTTCAGATGAAGATGGCATGTATACTGACCCCACAGACTCTGATCATGACGTTTCTG
Source organism: Pseudophryne corroboree (assembly GCF_028390025.1). Lineage (NCBI taxonomy): Eukaryota > Metazoa > Chordata > Amphibia > Anura > Myobatrachidae > Pseudophryne > Pseudophryne corroboree. Next base: position 494,268,156 of record NC_086447.1, read on the forward strand.
ATGGGGAATCTGTTTCACAGGTGGATGTTCCTGATCTATTAGAGGCTATCAGGCTCATTCTTCAGATTGCTGATGATCCTGAGCCTGCTACTACATCTAAGAAACCGGACAGGTCCAAACGTCAGAAGGTTACTAAATTGGTTTTATCTCATTCTGACCACTTCGTTGACATACGTCAGGAATCCTGGGAGAGCCCAGGAAAGAAATTCACCCCGCACAAGAAAATGCTATCCCGCTATCCCCTTGCGGCAGAATTGAGTAAAAATTGGGAAATGCCCGCCGGTGGATTCGCAAATCGCTCGGCTGGTGGTGTCATCTGCTCTGCCTGTCACTACCGTCACTTCTCTTAAGAAGCCGACGGATAAGCGTGTGGAGGGCTGCTTAAAAGCGATCTATAACCTTGCAGGGGCTAAGCATAGGCCCACCATTGTGGCTGCTTGGGTCGCAGAAGCTATTGAGTCATGGGCTCAGGAAAATTTCTGTCCAATTTTTCTGAACATGCCAGACAATGTCTCTTATATTGTCACGGCATCTCATTACATTAAGGAAGCAGCTTCAGATGCATGTGTTCTGGCTGCCAAGGCTGCTACGACATCCATTTTGGCCTCACTGTATTCTTTGGTTGCGGTCCTGGTCAGTGGACTTGGACTGTAAGAAAACCCTGGAGGTGCTCCCGTTTAAAGGAAACATCCTCTTTGGTGAGGATATCAACAAGTTTGTCACTGACTTAGCGTCTGCTAAGACGGCATGTCTACCTAGTACTACTCCTTCGGCCCCGAAGGCTAAGAGTACTTCCTCTCGTTCCTTTCACCCTCCGGGTAAAGCAAAGGGTCAGGCGTACCCAAAACAGTCTCGCACTTCCAAAACCACCAAGCCCAAGCCTAAACGTGCCTGGGCTACCCGTCAGCCAGCTTCCAAATCTGAAAAGCCTGTGGCATGACGGGGCAGGCCTCCCCTTGGGGGATCCCAGGGTGGGAGGCCGACTTCTACAGTTCACCCAGGTATGGTTGGAGACCACTTCAGATGCTTGGGTATGGGAAGTCGTCACTCACGGATACGCTATAGCCTTCAAAACATGTCCCTCTCCTCGCTGTTGCCTGACGGACATCCCTTCAGATCAGGTGAAGGCAACAACTCTCCGTTTAGTGGTAAAATCCCTCCTGGACACCGGAGTGGTAGTGCCTCTGGCTCAGAGGGGCACTATTCAACGCTGCTCCTAGTCCCCAAATTGAATGGTTCCTCCCGGCCCATTCTCAACCTCAAATCTTTGATCAAGTTTGTGAGGGTCTCCAAGTTTCGTATGGAGACCCTTTGCTCTATTGTCCTGGCTTTGGAACCAGGGGACTATATGGTATCCCTGGATATACAGGATGTTTACCTCCATATCCCTATTGCCATGTTACATCAGCAATACCTGCGGTTTGCTATTGGCAATCTCCATTACAATTCTGGGCCTTACCATTTGGTCTAACCACGGCTCCGCAAATTTTCACCAAGGTCCGCCGTCGGGGCATCAGGATCCTGCCGTATCTGGACGACCTGCTGATCCTGGCCAATTCCCCAGAAGTTCTCCTTCATCATTTGTATCTGACGGTCCAGTTTCTGCAAGCCCACGGGTGGCTCATCAACTGGAAGAAATCATCCCTGGTCCCTGCCCAGAGCATGGTACATCTGGGAGTGTTGCTGGACATACACAACCAGAGGTTGTTTTTGTCACAGGAGAAAGTCCTGAAGCTTCAGGACAAGATACGTTGCTTCCTCTCTCGTCCGCGTGTGTTGATACACTCGGCAATGCAAGTACTAGGCCTCATGGTGTCGGCTTTCGAAATGGTGGAATAAGCTCAATTTCATTCCCGCCCTGCAGAAACTGATTCTTGCCAAGTGGGATAGCCTGCCTCGCTGGATCAGGTCTCAAATGATCTCCTTGTCTCCGGAGGTCCATCTGTCACTGACCTGGTGGCTACAGGACCAACTTTTGAGCAGGGGTCGTCCCATCTGGATCTCCAACTGGGTCCTTCTGACGACGGATGCCAGTCTGAGGGGTTGGGGCATGGTGTTGGAGCAACACTCTCTTCAGGGTCGGTGGACCAGGGAGGAGTCTCTCCTCCCGATAAACATTCTGGAATTGCGGGCAGTGTTCAATGCTCTGAAACTGGCCCAGCATCTGGTACTGAACAGGCCTGTTCAGGTACAGTCAGACAACGCCACCACGGTGGCGTACATAAATCATCAAGGCGGCACTCAAAGCCGTATGGCAATGATGGAAGTGTCAAAGATTCTTCAATGGGCGAAACGCCATCTGCCAGCCATATCAGCAGTGTTCATTCCGGGGGTCCTCAACTGGGAAGCAGACTTCCTCAGTCGTCAGGACGTACACGCCGGAGAGTGGAGCCTTCATCCAGAAGTATTTCAACTCCTAGTGGACAAGTGGGGCCTACCAGATGTAGACCTGATGGCGTCTCGACACAATCACAAGGTTCCGGTCTTCGGAGCAAGAACAAGGGATCCTCAAGTGGTGTTCGTGGACGCACTGGCAATTCCATGGAACTTTCGGCTGCCGTACTTGTTCCCTCCGGTGTCACTCCTGCCCAGAGTAGTGAGGAAGTTCAAGCAAGGAGGAGGAATCCTTCTTCTAATAGCTCCAGCATGGCCCAGACGGCGTTGGTTCTCAGACCTACAGGGTCTCTCGCTAGAGCGTCCTCTTCTACTTCCGCAACGACGAGACCTCCTCGTTCAGGGCCCTTGTGTTTACCAGGATTTGGCCCGACTGGCTTTGACGGCGTGGCTGTTGAAGCTTCCATACTGAGGGCCAATGGATTTTCTGAGGCGGTCATTCACACTATGTTGAAGGCCCGTAAGCCGGCTTCTGCTCGGATTTACCATAGGGTCTGGAATGCTTACTTTGCTTGGTGCGCATCTAACAATCATGACGTTTACAAGTTTAGTACGGCCAAACTTTTGGCCTTCCTACAACAGGGCCTGGACTTGGGTCTTCGGCTGGCCTCCCTCAAGGTTCATATTTCTGCCTTGTCGGTATGGTTTCAGAGGAAAATTGCCTGATGTTCATACATTCACTCAGGGTGTTTGACGGATTCAACCTCCCTATGTACCACCTGTGGTTTCTTGGGATTTGTTGTTGGTTCTGGAGGCTTTGCAAGAGTCTCCGTTTGAACCTGCGGACCTTAAGTGGCTTTCCCTCAAGGTCTTTTTTCTGCTGTCTATTGCCTCTGCTAGACGGGTATGAGATTTGGGTGCCTTGTCTTGTAGGTCCCCCTATCTGATTTTTCACAGTGACCGGGCTGTTCTTCGAACGCGCCCTGGTTATCTACCGAAGGTGGTGTCTTCTTTCCACCTTAATCAATGGATTGTGGTTCCGGCCTTTGTCTCTCCGGATTTATCCTCCAAAGAGCAGTCTTTGGATGTGGTACGGGCCATCCGTATCTATGTGAAGAGGACAGCCTCCGCTAGGAAGTCTGATTCTTTTTGTACTGTTTGGTTTTCACAAATGTGGCTGGCCTGCTAACAAGCAGACCTTGGCCAGATGGATTAGAAAGGTGATTGCATATGCTTATGTACAGGCTGGCCTTAGCTCCTGCTACCATCAAAGCCCATTCTACTCGGTCTGTTGGACCTTCTTGGGCGGCCCGCCGTGGTGCGACCCTTGAATTGTGCAAGGCGGCTACGTGGTCCTCGGTGAACACGTTCATAAGGTTCTATGCCTTCGATACTTCCGCCTCCCAGGATGATTCCTTTGGATGCCGGGTTCTTGTGCCCGCTACAGTGCGTCCCTCCCCATAGGGAACTGCTTTAGGATATCCCCGATGTTATTCCCTGTGGAATACCAGTGTATCCCGCAGCAGAAAAGGAGATTTATGGTAAGAACTTACCCTTGTTAAATCTCTTTCTGCAAGGTACACTGGATTCCACAAGGCGCCCACCCTAACGCACTTAGCTTCTTTGGGTTGGCATGGCATTTGCTGCTGATTCCCTGTGTAATCCAGTGTACCTCGCACAGAGATTTATCAAGGGTAAGTTACCATAAATCTTTTTCCTTTCTCTCCTGCACCAAGCTTCCATCTGCATCCTTCACTTCATCTCCTGTTCTCTCTTCCTCCTCCTCTTCTGACTCTACCACTGACTGCACTAATATATATATTGTGTATATATATATATATATATATATATACCTATAACTTAACATTTAGCTGGTATATATTTCATAATGTTTTCAATGTAAAAGCTAATTGTAGGTTTGCCATTTACATTCCAAGGTGTCATAAAACAAACATTGAACTGAGCTGGCATGTCTTGCTCAAGAAGGCATGGGGGTATATTCAAACTGAAGTCGGATCCATTCCGACATTCATTTGTCGGAATGGTTCCGACCTCGGCTATTCAATGACATCTCAATTCGACTTTTAAAAAAGTCGAATTGAGATGCGGGAGGGGAGACGGGGGAGAGCTGTGGGCAGACGAGGGAGAGCAGCGGATATATAGCCGCTGCTGTAGTGCTGCTCTCCCCCATCTGCCCGCGGCTCTCCCCCCCAGTCTCTCTGCCTTTCCCCGTCCCACCCTGCATTACAGCCGCCGCTCACGGCCGCGTCCACCCAGCTCCAGCAAGCGAGGTCTCGCTTTCTGGAGCCGGGTGGACGCTGCTGTGAGCGGCGGTTGTGACATCCTCCAGCGCTGCTCACCCCGTCCCCGCCTCGGCTCTCCCCGTCTCCGGCGCTGCTGTCCCCATCTCAGACTTTTTTTTAAAGTTGAACTGAGATGGTCAAAAAGGGGGCCAAAACCTGTCAGTTTTGGCCCCGTTTTCGACACAAGCACGTGGATCGGCAGCTATTCCGCTGATCCACGTGCTTTTCGACAAGTCGAATTCATCGACTTGTCGAAAAATTTGGGGTTACACTGAATAGGTCGGAACCCCTTCCGACCTAAAAAAGTAGAAAACTGCCGTCTTTTTGACAGACGGCAGCTTTCGACTTCAATTGAATATACCCCATGGTGTCATAAAACGTGTGGTGCCCACTCTGCCTCAAGCATTGAGAGTATTGTAAAATCGGGAATGTCTTTTCATCCATAGTTCTGTTGTATTGACAAGTTTTCCTGGGGTGGGTTACACCATGTTTTGTCAATGGATGTGATCTCTTTTCTTAGTAGCTAATTTATGGTCCCTAGCTTGGCCTATACTGGACAATAGACAAACCAGTTTTATGATTACCAAAGGCATCCTGAAGCTTGATTTCAATCTACTGTAAGCACACCTGTGAATTCCAGTGTCCAAGTGACCAAAAGAGCTCTCAGTCACATACCTATTATCATTTATGGCCTAAAACCTGTTCTCTTACATAATGATCCATAATCTGGCAGTAAAACACAAATACATACATTCTACTAAATTCTCAAAACAGAAGACTAATACATTCAACCCTATTTAAGTTATTTCATATCTATTCCTTACTAACATACATATATATATATATATATATATATATGTATATCTCCACTATACTATTCACTATGGTTACATCACCTATTTATAATTCATTATATTTTAATTCAGACAATATCCATTGCCCTAATATTATATTAAGTGCGAACAATTACCCATATGACAACAACAGGGGGCGGCTTGGTTTACACTTACCAGCGGCTGCCATTGTCTGCAGCCGCTGGAAGTGGAGGATCCTGCTGTGCTGACCGATCAGCAGCACGGCAATCAGTAGGGGAGAGTGCAGGGAGGCAGAAGGACCCTCCGGTTCTTCTGACAGCAGCAGCAGAGGGAAGTTTCCCTTCCCTGCCGCTGCTAGTACTGTTTATCTGACTGGTCGCATCCTGTGCGACCAGGTCAGATTAAGCACTTGCAGGCATGGTCGCATCTGATGCGACCATGCCAGGCAAGTGGTTAAAATGTATTGCTCAATATTTTTTGCACAACAATGCCTCTCATTAATCAGCTATTCAGTCAGACGTAATTGCCACTTGAAAGTAAGATTTTTTACATCATTAAATCTCTTCCTCTGTGTCCATGTGGGGGACACTGCTTGACCATGGAGTATCAGGAGGGTTTAGAAGCTAGCACTTGACTGGTTAACTTTCTATTATAAAAGCTCCTCCAACTATTTCCTCACACCATTTTTACCTACAACATCATAATGGAGGGATCGCAATGTCCCCCAGATGGACTCCGAGAAAGAGATTTAACAGTAGGTACCTAAAATCTTATTTCCTTCTTCCTCCATCTGGGGAGGGGGGGGCACTGCATGACCATGGTGACATTCTAAAGCTGCCCCTAGGGGAGGGTATGCTCAGCCCTGGCTGAATGTAATACTTTCTTAACAAAAGCAGCATACCTTGATGCAAAGTCATGAAATCTGTAGAATTGGTGGTGACTGTATGAACCAAGGACCATGTAGCTGCACTACATAACTGCGCGGTGGAAGCTCTATGTCACACCACCCATGAAGTCTGGCTGTTCAGCTCCTTGAAATGTTTTCTGAATCGTGGCTTTAATCCATATAGCTATAGTCTGCTTAGTGACTAGCCAACCTCTTTTCAAAGCATAATAAAGGATAAACTATAAGTTTGAACCTTATGGACTGATAAAACAGTTCCTATTCTGTCCACTTGTGGAAGGCCGCCTTTTAGAGTAAATGAAACTTCTTGATTTCGAGACCATTCTCCTGCAATCACTGGTTTCCTGCTCAGATAATCTGCCACTACGTTCTCCCTGGCTGCCACATGGAATACTGAAGAAAGTTCTGAATTTTTTTTCCGAGTGACAATTTTATTACTTCCTTCATTGCTTTATTTTTCTGGCACCCTCAATGCGCTCATTTCAAGTATATTGGGGGTAATTCAGCGTTGATCGCAGCAGCAAATTTATTAGCAGCTGGGCAAAACCATGTGCACTGCAGGTTTGGCTGATATAACATTTGAAGAGAGAGTTAGATTTGGGTGGGTTATTTTGTTTCTGAGCAGGGTAAATACTGGCTGCTTTATTTTTACACTGCAATTTAGATTTCAGTTTGAACACACCCCACCCAAATCTAACTCTCTCTGCACATGTTGTATCTGCCCAACTGCTAACAAATTTGCTGCTGCGATTATCTCTGAATTAGGCCCATTATGTAGATTCTATGCTTTCATTGTCTTCTCAGATACCCTGAGTTTGAGTACCTTTCTTGCAAATCTATATTCATAGTGTTTGTTTGGAATTGGTAATACTTGAGCACAGGTGACTTAATTAGTACCTCAGTCAATATGATTTGACCATCTGTGCTGATGCATGGTTATCTTTAAAATCCGGCCTGTTAGTGCTCTTTGAGGAGCAGGGGTGTAAGGTCATCCCAGTTGCCCGGACACAAGTTGGAGTGTGGTTCCCCCCCCCCCATTTAAAAGAACGGAAAACAAACATGATGTGTGTGAATGTGTTTGAATGCATATGTGTAGATATACACACAAGACTTACAGAATTATTTAGATATCGCTCAGGGACCGGAGCTCGCAGTGACTTGGCATGGCTCCAGCTACGCTGTGTGACAACAGCCGGTGGATAAGGGCAGACTCACGAGATTCAGCCGTCTGCAGCATGTAGAATCAGCATTTTACCGGCGGGTCCCATCTCACAGTCCACAGCAGCGGAGGGTGCACCTTTGCTTGCTGCAGCGCAGGATGAGCAGTTCAAAATGGGAGTCATCCTGCACCCTGTTACAGGTGTTAACAAGGCTCCTGGGACAGAGCCGATTAACTCTGCAGCGAGTGCGCTGCAGAGCTCTATTGAAAGAGCAGCAGTCACACTTGGATCCCGCTATAAACCACACAGGTTCATAGCGCGATATACAGGTGCTCCTATAGTGCTTGGAGCCCAGAGGCAGGCATCTCCATTGCCGCTGGGAGTCGTCGTTGAGAAGTACAAGTCAGGGTTGGGTTATAAAAAAAATATCAAAATCTTTGATGATTCCCAGAGCACCATCAAATCTATCATCTTCAAATGGAAAGTACATGGTACCACAACAAACCTGCCAAAAGATGGCTGGCCACCAAAACTCGCAGACCGGGCAAGGAGGACATTAATCAGAGAGGCAGCACAGAAACCAAAGGTAACCTTGATGAAGCTGCAGAGTTCCACAGCAGAGACTGTTGTATCTGCGCATGTGACCACAATAAGCCCTACACTCCATAGAGCTGGGCTTTATGGAAGAGTGGCCAGAAAAAAGCCATTACTTAGTGTTATAAGTAAGAGGGCACGTTTTGAGTTTGCCAAAAGGCATGTGGACGACTCCCCAAATGTATGGAGAAACGTGCTCTGGTCAGATGAGACTAAAATTTAACTTTTCGGCCACCAAGGAAAACGCTATGTCTGGCGCAAACCCAACACATCACATTACCCCAAGAACACCATCTCCACAGTGAAACATGGTGGTGGCAGCATCATGCTGTTGGGATGTTTTTCAGCATCAGCAGGGACTGAGAAACTGTTTAGAGTCAAGGGAAAGATGGATTGTGCTAAATGCAAAGATATTCTTGAGCAAAACCTGTTTCAGTCTGTCTGTGATTTGAGACTAGGACGGAGGTTCACCTTCCAGCAGGGCAATGACCCAAAGCATACTGCTAAAGCAACACTTGAGTGGTTTAAGGGGAAACATTTAGATGTGTTGGAATGGCTTAGTCAAAGCCCAGATCTCAATCCAATTGAGAATCTGTGGTCAGACTTGAAGATTGCTGTTCACAAGCGGAAACCATCCAACATTAACAAGCTGGAGCAGTTTTGTCTTTAGGAATGGGCAAAAATCACAGTGGCAAGATGTGGCGAGCTCATAGAGACTTATCCAAAGTGACTTGCAGCTGTAATTGCCACAAAGGGTGTCTCTACAAAGTACTGACTTTAGGGGGCTGAATAGTTATGCACGCTGAAGTTTTCTGTTATCTTGTCCTATTTGTTGTTTGCTTCACAATAAAAATAAAAAAAAATCTTAAAGTTGTAGCCATGTTCTGTGAATGAAGTGATGCAAACCTTCAAACAGTCCATTTTAATTCCAGGTTGTGAGGCATCAAAACATGAAAAACAATAGGGGAGGGGGGTGAATACTTTAGCAAGGCACTGTAAATCTACCTGTCCTTACCTAGATTAGACTCCTATCCATTGTAATGGCTGCTATTGCATAAGATAAATACTACTGTAAACAACTAAAAATGTACCATTCTCCCATGGGCTGAAAAAAATTGCAATGCAGTGCTTATGCAGCGTACAAGTTCCTCCATGATATACTGTGTAAGAACTGAGCCTAAGGCAAAATCAGGATTGGCAATCATTTTAAAGTTATTTATATAGCACTCTCTCCTAATAGGATTCAAAAGGGGAAATTCAATTGTTTGAAAAGTCAGTTGGGTGTCTGTTTTTTCCTATCTAATAGACAGGAAAAAACAGACACCCAACTGACTTTTTAAACAATTGAATCCCCACAAAGTGTTTATATTTGCCTTTACAGCACAAAATACAAAACAAGTTTAACAATGGAAATTAGGGTGAACAGGTAAGTCTTGAGTGTATATTTGAAGGATTGAACTGTGCGGGGAAGAGAGTTCAATAGAGTCGGAGCCACAGAGCTGAAAGCTTGACCTCCATATGAATTCTGGGAGATTCTCTGTACTGCTAAAAGTCCTTCATCTACAGATCACAGTAAACAAGTGGGGCAGTATGGGATCAGAAGCTGCTATAAGTACCTAGGGCCCTGGTCATGTAGGGATTTGAAAGTCAGTAAGCCAATCTTGAAAACGATTTTCCATATTACTGGCAGCCAGTGAAGGGAGTAGAGAATGGCTGGAACGGTGCTGGTTGGTTAATAGCCTGGCAAGCTGCATATTGTACCATCAGTAAGCGGTGCAATTCTTTTGCTGGGAGACCCATGTAGAGAGCATTGTAGTAGTCTAACCGTGATGATACAAATGCATGTATGGACTTAAGGCAGATCTTCTGAGGAAATTAAGTGCTTGATTCTGGCTATGCTCCTCAGATGAAGGAATGAGAATTTAATTGTGGCTGATACCGGATGTTTGAGTGTATAGATTGTGAAGATTAAGATTTCTAGTAACAATGGCGGTAACAAAGGAATTTTCAGGGAACACCTGAAGCATTAGGTAAAATACATCATATTATAGTACAATATATATAGTAAAATTTCATGCATCATTAAACTCATTTTGTAAAAAAACAAAAAAAGACTAGATTTATTTTTTTTGTATCGCTTTTTCACATTCCCTACTCCAACCATTGAGAACATAGCACAAACCCCTTTTCTTTCCCTCCATTTTATTTTACTATTTACTTTAAAAAGGTGCTGTATGTCATTGTACCTCCATGCTGCATTGATGTTCCACCTTAACAAATAAATCTTTGAAAGACTAGAAAAGGCTGCTATATTCAGTAGCTAATGTACGTAGTTAAGCAGTACTTGAAATGGCAACTAAACATATAACCTCTATACTTCAATTGTAACACATCCTTATACTTTCTTTTCTCACCAAAGACAAAATTGTTAAGATAAAAGTAAGTTGGGTAGCAATATCAATCATAATATAAAAAATGGATCTAGATCATTATAACTTTATGGTTCCCACAAATACGGACAAACATTTATTTTCCAAATAACAAGTTGCTCAGCTTTGTTACATAAAATCAAAACAGCAACCATCTTATATATTTTATTCATTTTTAATATTGTTTTAATTTTAACTTTTCAAACGATTTCCAGTTTAGAAAACAATACACTGACCACATAATTCCTTTTTTTTTAATTTTATACAGTTATACAAATAATCTAAATACACTGTTGTGTTCAGGATGATGGCAAATAAGATTTAACTGTACATAAGGAAAGAAAAAAATATTATAAGCATATTTAGAAACCATAAAAATGTCTATACAAAACAAGCAAAATGGAATAAATCTTATATTTAAAGTATTGCAACAGTCCCACAGTTTTATAACAAAAAAGGTCTTTGCACAGTTCCTCACAATGCCCCATCAACAGCTAAAGCAAGACAGCAATATACTTTTTTATTTTCTGGTTTTTTTTTTTTCTTTTTATAAGAAAATTAAAAATGTCTGAAATGTTACACAGAAATACGATTTGCACATCAAAATAACAAAAGATGTCATGAGCGGAGCAAAACGTGGAGGACACACATCAACCGACTGTATAAAATCCCATTGCACATTATTTTACTCAGTTGTTTCAAAAGTAAAAAAGGTATATTTACAAAATATTTTGCACTTGAACTTAGAAATGATATGGGTGCTCTAGAATTGAGTCCTGATAATGATGTATCTAGAGAGGTGCATTCTGCTTGCCAGTGCTCCTGCCCAAGCAGCAAGCCAGGAAGTCACTGAAGCCTATCGTAAGAAACGCATTTACACAACGATTCCTCTAGCTTGTTCAAACACCTGCATTATAAAACTGTATGTTACAAAGTCAAACGAAAGAAAAGAAAATACTTTGTACATTGTAAAAAGATAGCAATACATAGCAATTAAAATTGAACCCCCAGCACTGATGGAGATGAGTGTTACTTTGAATAATAGTCATAGTAAACAAATTATAAAAATCATGAAAGCAATGCAATCCAAAACAGCACCATGCACAAGTTTGTAGTGTGATAAACATAGAAAGATATAGCACCGGTCACCTCCTAACACATTTCAAAACTGGTCAAGGAGCTGACGTAGATATGGAGCCTTGGAGAGCTCCCGGCTCACTCTTGAGAGCTTGAAAAGTACTGGACAGTTGAGGGAGACGCACTGGATCTGTTGATCACTGCAGCCTGTGCAATTCTTGCATAACTAGAAGGGAAACGTGACAGGAAAAGGCAGTCAATGCGAGACCCAAGGCTGTGATACCAGCAATCCTCTCTTAATATACTGTACAAGCAAACTCTTATCCGGAAAACGTATACCAAATACACAGCAGTTTGGATGTATTCATCATCTATACTTTTTAATACGCTTTATTTTCATTATGGGCATTTCTGTGTTAAAAAATGTTGTTGCATTATAAAATGTTTTAAAAATATTTAACTTCACATTGGGTATGTTGTTTTACTTTTTTGCATTAAGCCATTCTCCGTAAAAACATTTGTATGACAGCTAATAAAATAGCGCTAAATCTTTATGGTTTGTAGCAGGGACTATTGAACATAACTTCAATAGTTAACTAAAATTTGGATAATGGAGATACACAGAAAATGTAAATATGAAAGGTAAGATTACGGTGTATAAATATTGTGCCAGTGTTATGGGCCAAGTGCTTTATATGTGGTGCTCAAGTGTTTTACATTTGTCTGTTGTCAGCGCTGCGGGACATGTGCGTGGTGTCAGCATAGTGGGGCAATTCTCTGTATGTGGGCTGTGAACACTTTTTAGGACAATTGCTCTACTATGTGGGTTTTCTAAGGATTGCAGGCAGAATACGTCACATGTATGTGGTGTCAGCACTGCAGGGAAAGTGCTTTACGCGTGGGAGGTGTCAGCATTGCAGGGCAGGTGCTTTATGAGTGGAGGTGTAAGGTGTCAGCATTGCAGGGCAGGTGCTTTACGGGTGGGAGGTGTCAACATTGCAGGGCAGGTGCTTTACGGGTGGGAGGTGTCATCATTGCAGGGCAGGTGCTTTACGGGTGGGAGGTGTCAGCATTGTAGGGCAGGTGCTTTACAGATGGGAGGTGTCAGCATTGCAGGGCAGGTGCTTTACGGGTGGGAGATGTCAGCATTGAAGGGCAAGTGCTTTATTGGCAGGCGGTGTAAGGACAAGCACCCTCTTACTGTATGTGTGTGGTGTCAGCATTACGGGATAAATTATTTATATCAGGGCAAGTGATTTATGTGCTCTGCGTGGGTAATATATGCATTGCGGGGTAAGAGCTTTAAGTGTGGTTGGTGTCAACATTCAGGGGTGAATGTTTTGCAGGTGAGTGGAGTCAGTGTTGTGGGGTGAGTGCTTTACGGATGGGTGGAGTCAGCATTGTGGGGTGAGTGCTTTACGTGTGGGTGTAGTCAGCATTGTGGGGTGAGTGCTTTGCGGGTGGAGTCAGCATTGTGAGGTGAGCGCATTACAGGTGTGTGGAGTCAGCGTTGTGAGGTGAGTGCTTTACAGGGGGGTGGAGTCAGCATTGTGGGGTGAGTGCTCTACAGGTGGGTGGAGTGTGCTTTGGAGCTTTGCTTTATCTGGGGACTGAATATTAAATATATGTGACTGAAATCTGCATATTACAATGACGAATTTACCTTGACTAGTTGGTTTTGCCTATATTCCAACTCTCTAATTTCTTGATTGAGAATCACTACTACATGCTGTGGTTGACTTCTACATTTATCACAGATCCCATGTTGAGTCAGCTCATCACAGATAGGACAATGTAAAGTGGTAAAATACTGAGAGATTGTGCCTTTTCTTCCGTCCATTTCATTTCGTGCTGTTGAACATGCCTTCTGGATCTGACAGAGGAAACAAAACTGATAACTGTACTGTACAGGTTGGTGATAAAATAACTATTATACAAATATTTAAGCACTCCATAAAACTGATAATAGGACTTTAGTACCTACCGGTAAATCCTTTTCTCCTAGTCCGTAGAGGATGCTGGGGACTCCAAAAGGACCATGGGGTATAGACGGGATCCGCAGGAGCTTGGGCACACTGAAAAGACTTAAACTGGGTGTGAACTGGCTCCTCCCTCTATGCCCCTCCTCCAGACCTCAGTTATAGGAACTGTGCCCAGGAGAGACGGACATTTTGAGGAAAGGATTTTTGTTTAACTAAGGGCTACAATACATATATATATACCAGCCCACACCACAAACATACCGTACAACCGGAGTAACAGTAAACCAGATAACAGTATGAAATAACAACAGCAACAAGCTGTAAACCATAAATATACAACCCGTGTATAAACTAACTTAACCCGCAAGAATACACTGCAAGCAACAGTCCGCACTGGGATGGGCGCCCAGCATTCTCTACGGACTAGGAGAAAAGGATTTACCGGTAGGTACTAAAATCCTATTTTCTCTTACGTCCTAGAGGATGCTGGGGACTCCAAAAGGACCAAGGGGTCTATACCAAAGCTCCAACCCGGGCGGGAGAGTGAGGGCGACTCTGCAGCACCGATTGAGCAAATATGAGGTCCTCCTCAGCCAGGGTATCAAACTTGTAAAACTTAGCAAAGGTGTTTGAACCCGACCACGTAGCTGCTCGGCAAAGCTGAAGTGCCGAAACCCCTCGGGCAGCCGCCCAAGATGAGCCCACTTTTCTGGTAGAATGGGCCTTTACAGACTTCGGCACTGGTAGCCCAGCCGAAGAATGAGCTTGCTGAATCGTACTACAAATCCAGTGTGCAATAGTCTGTTTCGAAGCAGGATGACCAATCTTGTTGGAAGCATACAGGACAAACAGCGCCTCAGTTTTCCTGGCAACAGCCATTCTGGCGACGTAGATTTTCAAAGCTCTCACAACATCAAGAAACTTTGGAACTGCCACAGCATCCGTAGCCACCGGCACCACAATAGGTTGGTTAATGTGAAACGAAGAAACCACTTTAGGGCGGAATTGAGGACTTGTCAACAATTTCTGCCGATCTGAATGAAAAATCAAGTACGGGCTCTTATGAGATAAGGCCGCCAACTCTGACACTCGCCTGGCAGACGCCTGAGCCAACAGCATGACTACCTTCCAAGTGAGAAACTTCAACTCACCCTTACGCAAAGGTTCAAACCAGGAAGACATGAGAAACTGCAAGACCACCTCAAGGTCCCATGGTGCCACAGGAGGCACAAACGGAGGATTGATATGCATCACTCCTTTCACAAACGTCTGAACCTCTGGGAGGACAGCTAATTCCTTTTGAAAGAAAATAGACAAAGCCGAAATCTGCACTTTGATGGAGCCTAATTTCAGGCCTGCATCTACGCCTGCCTGCAAAAAGTGGAGAAATCGACCCAAGTGAAATTCTTCCGCAGGAGCCGTTTTAGTCTCACACCAGGAAACATACGTTCTCCAAATACGGTGATAATGTCTCGCCGTAACCTCCTTCCGAGCCTTAATGAGAGTGGGAATGACCTCCCCGGGAATACCCTTACGAGCTAAGATCTGGTGCTCAACTTCCATGCCGTCAAACGCAGCCGCGGTAAGTCTGGAAACACGCATGGACCCTGCAACAACAGGTCCTCTCTTAGAAGAAGTGGCCAAGAATCTTCCACCAGTAATTCCTGAAGATCCGGATACCAGGCCCTTCTTGGACAATCTGGAACAACGAGAATCGCCTGAACCCTTGCTCGTCGAATGATCCCCAGTACCTTTGGAATGAGAGGAAGTGGAGGGAACACATACACCGACTGGAACACCCACGGAGACACCAGGGCGTCCACTGCACTGGCTTGGGGGTCCCTTGACCTGGAACAATACCTCGGAAGCTTCTTGTTGAGACGAGACGCCATCATGTCGATCAGCGGAATTCCCCAACGCTTTGTCACCTCTGCAAAATACCTCTTGGTGAAGAGCCCACTCTCCCGGATGGAGATCGTGTCTGCTGAGGAAATCTGCTTCCCAGTTGTCCACTCCCGGTAGGAAGACTGCTGACAGGGCGCTCACGTGTTGTTCCGCCCAGCGAAGGATTCTTGTGGCCTCCGCCATAGCCGCCCTGCTCCTTGTTCCGCCTTGACGGTTTATATGTGCCACCGCTGTGATGTTGTCCGACTGTACCAGGACAGGTCGACCCTGAAGAAGGCTTCTTGCTTGTAGCAGGCCATTGTAAATGGCTCTTAACTCGAGAACATTTATGTGGAGACAAGCTTCCTGGAGCGACCATTTCCCCTGGATGTTTTCTCCTTGGGTGACTGCGCCCCAGCCCCGGAGACTTGCATCTGTTGTCAGAAGTACCCAGTCCTGGATACCGAACCGGCGTCCTCCTAGGAGGTGAGAACTTTGTAGCCACCACAGGAGAGAAATTCTGGCTCTGGGAGATAGACTTATCTTCCGGTGCATGTGCAGGTGAGACCCGGACCATTTGCTCAGCAAGTCCCACTGAAACACCCGGGCATGAAACCTGCCAAATGGAATGGCTTCGTACGCCGCAACCATTTCCCCCAGAACCCGAGTACAGTGATGGATCGACACACTTGTCGGCCTCAGAAGTTCCCTGACCATCGTCTTCAGTTCCAGAGCTTTTTCTTCTGGAAGAAATACTCTTCGTAACTACGTGTCCAGAATCATGCCCAGAAAAGGCAGCCGAGTGGTCGGAATCAACTGAGATTTTGGCAAATTTAGCACCCACCATGCTGTCGCAGAACCGACAGCGACAAATTCACACTTCTCAGCAACTGTTCCTTGGACCTTGCCTTTATCAGGAGATCGTCCAAGTACGGGATAATTGTAACCCCTTGCTTGCGAAGGAGAACCATCATTTCTGCCATGACCTTGGTGAAAAACCTCGGGGCCGTGGAAAGCCCAAACGGCAACGTATGAAATTGGTAATGAGAATCCTGTATGGCAAACCTGAGGAAGGCCTGATGCGAAGGATATATTGGTCGTGTAAGTAGGCATCCTTTATGTCGACTAACGCCATAAAATCCCCCCCTTCTAGGCTGGAAATCACAGCTCGAAGAGATTCCATCTTGAACTTAAAAACTTTCAAGTATGGATTGAGGGATTTTAGATTCAGAATCGGTCTGACCGAACCGTCCAGTTTTGGTACAACAAAGAGGCTCGAGTAGAACCCCTCCCCCCGTTGGGATGGGGGAACGGGAACAATGACCCTCTGTTGACACAACTTTTGTATCGCTTCCAGCACCACCCCCCTGTCCGGAAGAGACACTGGTAAGGTCGAAATGAAAAACCGGTGAGGGGGCACCTTCTGAAACTCCAGCTTGTATCCCTGAGACACAATCTCTAGGACCCAAGGATCCAGGTCTGATTGAATCCAGATCTGACTGAAGATCCGCAGACGGCCCCCCACCGGTCCGGACTCCCCCAGGGAAGCCCCAGCGTCATGCGGAGTACTTGGTAGAGGCAGGGGACGACTTTTGGTCCTGGGCGCCTGACATGGCAGGCGACTTCCTTCCCCTTCCTCTACCCTTTGAAGCGAGGAAGGACGAACCTTTTCCACGACTGTATTTATTTGGACGAAAGGACTGCATCTGCTGATGAGGTGCCTTTTTCTGTTGTGTGGGAACATAGGGAAGAAAAGAGGACTTACCCGCAGTGGCGGTAGAGACCAGGTCAGCCAAGCCGTCCCCAAACAAGACATTACCTTTGAAGGGTAAAGCTTCCATAGCTCTCTTGGAGTCGGCATCAGCATTCCATTGATGGATCCACAACGCCCTCCTGGCCGATATCGACATGGCATTGGCTCTTGATCCCAAGAGACAAACATCCCTCGCCGCATCCTTCAGGTAATCTGCAGCGTCCTTGATATAACCAAGAGTCAAAAGAACATTATCTTTATCAAGGGTATCCATATCATTAGCTAAATTCTCAGCCCATTTAGCAATAGCACTACTCACCCGTACCGATGCCACAGCAGGTCTGAGCAATGAACCCGAATTAGCGAAAATGGACTTCAGAGACGTCTCCAGCTTGCGATCCGCCGGATCCTTGAGAGCTGCCATGTCAGGAGACGGAAGCGCCACTTTCTTAGACAAACGAGATAGAGCTTTGTCAACATTTGGAGACGACTCCCATTTTTCCCTGTCATCAGAGGGGAAAGGATACGCCATGTAAATCCTCTTGGGAATCTGCCACCTCTTGTCCGGCGACTCCCAAGCCTTTTCACAAAGAGTATTCATTTCATGAGAGGGGGAAAACTTCACCTCAGGTTTTTTTCCCTTGAACAAGCAAATCCTTGTTTCCTGTACCGCAGGTTCATCAGTAATGCATAAAACATCTTTTATAGCCACAATCATGTATTGAATACTCTTAACTAATCGTGGAAGTAAAGCAGCCTCAGTGAAATCGACCTCGAAATCAGAGTCCGTGTCGGTATCAGTATCTACCACTTGAGTAAATGGCCGCTTTTGCGACCCCGATGGGGTCTGCACCAGAGACAAAGCATCCTCCATGGACTTTTTCCACACCTGTGTCTGTGACTCAGATTTATCCAACCTCTTTGACAAAGAAGCTACATTTGTATTAATTGTACTTAGCAAAGTGAGTAAATCAGGGCCAAATCTAGACCCGCATCTGCTCCCCCAATTACCTCCTCCGGTGAATAACATTCAGACATGCCGACACGTATTTTCGACACACGGACACACGGACACACACACAGACTGTCTCAGCTAGGGGACAGGCCCACAATGAAGCCCGGATAGAGAAACACAGAGGGAGTATGCCAGCTCACACCCCAGCGCCCAAATATCCCGTCAAGGGATATATGTAACTAGCGCTGCTCAAAGTATAATAATATGCACCCCCCCGAGTAGCTCCCCGTTACTTTCAGAGGAGCTGTGGAGGTCCCGGGTCAGCATCTCCTTCAGCCGCGTGTGGAGGAGAAATGGCGCTGTGAGCTGCGCGGCTAAGCTCCAACCCTTCCCGGCGCGCTTCAGCCCGCCAAATTTGAAAAACTGAAAATGCCGGCGGGGGTCTGAGAAACGGTGCCGAGGCACCGAAAAGGCTTCTGCCGGCTCCCAGACCTCAGTAACATGCTGCCCATGGCGCCCCCCCCCAGCGCCCTGCACCCTGTGAGTGCCGTTGGTGATAGTGTGTGGGAGCATGGAGCGCAGCGCTACCGCTGTGCTGTACCTCCGTTACTGAAGTCTTCTGCCTTCTGCATACTCACCCGGCTTCTTTCTTCTGGCTTCTGTGAGGGGGGTGACGGCGCGGCTCCGGGAACAAGCAGCTAGGCGCACCAAGTGATCGAACCCTCTGGAGCTAATGGTGTCCAGTAGCCTAAGAAGCAGAGCCCTTAAACTAAGAAGAAGTAGGTCTGACTTCTCTCCCCTCAGTCCCTCGCTGCAGGGAGCCTGTAGCCAGTAGGTCTCCCTGAAAATAAAAAACCTAACAAAAGTCTTTTCTAGAGAAACTCAGGAGAGCTCCCCTAGTGAGTGTCCAGTCAGTCCTGGGCACAAAGTCTAACTGAGGTCTGGAAGAGGGGCATAGAGGGAGGAGCCAGTTCACACCCAGTTTAAGTCTTTTCAGTGTGCCCAAGCTCCTGCGGATCCCGTCTATACCCCATGGTCCTTTTGGAGTCCCCAGCATCCTCTAGGACGTAAGAGAAACATATATGTTGTGGCACTAGTAATTGGATCATCTAATATCTGTATTACTGTAGCTGAACGGCTTCAAAAGAAAGTACCTCACCTTTTACATCTGTGCTCTAGTCCTCATCAAGCAGGAGCAACTAGGTTTGTGGTAACACCATACCAAGAAAAAAAATACTTCTGCAACTGTCTCAGAGAAGCAATTGGTGATGTGCATCAGTTGGCAAGTGTTATAGGGCCAATCAAAATAATAAGATTTTACTCACCGGTAAATCTATTTCTCGTAGTCCGTAGTGGATGCTGGGACTCCGTAAGGACCATGGAGATTAGCGGCTCCGCAGGAGACTGGGCACAACTAAAGAAAGCTTTAGGACTACCTGGTGTGCACTGGCTCCTCCCACTAAGACCCTCCTCCAGACCTCAGTTAGGATACTGTGCCCGGAAGAGCTGACACAATAAGGAAGGATTTTGAATCCCGGGTAAGACTCATACCAGCCACACCAATCACACCGTATAACTCGTGATACTATACCCAGTTAACAGTATTATAACAACTGAGCCTCTCAACAGATGGCTCAACAATAACCCTTTAGTTAGGCAATAACTATATACAAGTATTGCAGACAATCCGCACTTGGGATGGGCGCCCAGCATCCACTACGGACTACGAGAAATAGATTTACCGGTGAGTAAAATCTTATTTTCTCTAACGTCCTAAGTGGATGCTGGGACTCCGTAAGGACCATGGGGATTATACCAAAGCTCCCAAACGGGCGGGAGAGTGCGGATGACTCTGCAGCACCGAATGAGCAAACTCTAGGTCCTCCTCAGCCAGGGTATCAAACTTGTAGACTCCTACAAAAATGTTTTAACCCGACCAAGTAACAGCTCGGCAAATTTGTAAAGCCGAGACCCCTCGGGCAGCCGCCCAAGAAGAGCCCACTTTCCTCGTGGAATGGGCTTTCACAGATTTAGGGTGCGGCATTCCAGCCGCAGAATGTGCAAGTTGAATCGTGCTACAGATCCAGCGAGCAATAGTCTGCTTAGAAGCAGGAGCACCCAGCTTGTTGGGTGCATACAGGATAAATAGCGAGTCAGTTTTCCTGACTCCAGCCGTCCTGGAAACATATACTTTTCAGGGCCCTGACTACGTCCAGAAAACTTGGAATCCTCCAAGTCCCAAGTAGCCGCAGGCACCACAATAGGTTGGTTCACATGAAAAACTGATACCACGTTAGGAAGGAATTGGGAACGAGTCCTCAATTCCGCCTTATCCATATAGAATACAGATAAGGGCATTTGTATGACAAAGCCGCCAATTCTGATACACGCCTGGCCGACGCCACGGCCCACAGCATGACCACTTTCCACGTGAGGTATTGTAGCTCCACGGATTTAAGTGGCTCAACTCAATGCGACTTCAGGAAATCCAACACTACGTTGAGATCCCACGGTGCCACTGGAGGCACAAACGGGGGTTGACTATGCAGCACTCCCTTGACAAAAGTCTGAACTTCAGGCAGTGAAGCCAGTTCTATTTTGGAAGAAAATCGATAGAGCCGAAATCTGGACCTTAATAGAACCCAATTTTAGGCCCATAGTCACCTCTGAGTTGTAGGAAGTGCAGAAAACGACCTAGCTGAAATTCCTCCTTTGGGGCCTTACTGGCCTCACAGCACGCAACATATTTCCGCCATATGCGGTGATAATGGTTTGCGTTTACTTCTTTCCTAGCTTTAAATAGCGTAGGGATAACTTCCTCCGGAATGCCCTTTCCTTCAGGATCCGGCGTTCAACCGCCATGCCGTCAAACGCAGCCGCTGTACGTCTTGGAACAGACAGGCCCCCTGCTGCAGCAGGTCCTGTCTGAGCGGCAGAGGCCATGGGTCCTCTGAGATCATTTCTTGGAGTTCTGGGTACCAAGCTCTTCTTGGCCACCCGGAACAATGAGTATAGTTCTTACTCCTCTCCTTCTTATTATTCACATTACCCTGGGTATGAGAGGCAGAGAAGGGAACACATACACCGACTGGTACACCCACGGTGTTACCAGAGCGTCCACAGCTATCGCCTGAGGGTCCCTTGACCTGGCGCAATATCTTTGTAGCTTTTTGTTGAGGCGGGACGCCATCCTGTCCACCTGTGGTCTTTCCCCACGGTGTACAATCATTTGGAAGACTTCTGGATGAAGTCCCCACTCTCTCGGGTGGAGGTCGTGTCTGCTGAGAAAGTCTGCTTCTCAGTTGTCCACTCCGGGAATTAACACTGCTGACAGTGCTAACACATGATTTTCCGCCCATCGGAGAATCCTTGTGGCTTCTGCCATCGCCATCCTGCTTCTTGTGCCGCCCTGTCGGTTTACATGAGCGACCGCCGTGATGTTGTCTGACTGGATCAGCACCGGCCGGTGTTGAAGCAGGGGTCTAGCCTGACTTAGGGCATTGTAAATGGCCCAAAGTTCCAGAACATTTATGTGTAGGGAAGTCTCCTGACTTTTCCATAGGCCTTGGAAGTTTCTTCCCTGTGTGACTGCCCCCCAGCCTTGAAGGCTGGCATCCGTTGTCACCAGGACCCAGTCCTGTATGCCGAATCTGCGGCCCCCTAGAAGATGTGCAGTCACCACCACAGCGACACCCTGGCCCTTGGAGACAGGGTTATCCGCCGATGCATCTGAGAATGCGACCCGAACCACTTGTCCAACAGATCCCACTGGAAGCTCCTTGCATGGGACTTGGCGAATGGAAATTCTTCGTAAGAAGCTACCATCTTTCCCAAGGCTCGCGTGCATAGATGCGCCGATACCTGTATTTGTATTAGGAGGTCTCCGTCTAGAGACGCCAACTCCTTGGACTTCTCCTCCGGGAGAAACCCTTTTTATCCTGTTCTGTGTCCAGAACCATACCCAGGAACAGTAGACGCGTCGTAGGAACCAGCTGTGACTTTGGAATATTCAGAATCCAGCCGTGCTGTTGTAGCACTTCCCGAGATAGTGCTACTCCGACGAACAACTGCTCCCTGGACCTCGCCTTTATAAGGAGATCGTCCAAGTACGGGATAAGTACTTCGGCCATTACCTTGGTAAATACCCTCGGTGCCAGGGACAGACCAACGGCAACGACTGGAATTGGTAATGACAATCCTGTACCACAATTTTGAGGTACACCTGGTGACGAGGGTAAATAGGGACATGCAGGTAAGTATCCCTTGATGTCCAGTGATACCCTGAAATTTTCCAGGCTTGCAATAATCGCCCTGAGCGATTCCATTTTGAACTTGAACCTTCGTATATAAGTGTTCAAGGATTTCAATTTTAGAATGGGTCTCACCGAACCGTCTGGTTTCGGTACCACAACATTTTGGAATAGTAACCCCGGCCTTGTTGAAAGAGGGGTACCTTGATTTTACCTGCTGGAAGTACAGCTTGTGAATTGCCGCCAGTACTACCTTTCTCCGAGGGCAGCAGGCAAGGCTGATGTGAGGCAACGTCGAGGGGGAGTCGTCTCGAACTCCAGCCTGTATCCCTGTGATACTACTTGCAGAACCTAGGGATCCACCTGTGGGCAAGCCCACTGATCCCTGCAGTTCCCGAGACGCGCCCCCACCGCACCTGTCTCCACCTGTGGAGCCCCAGCGTCATGCGGTGGACTCAGAGGAAGCGAGGGAAGATATTTGATCCTGGAACTGGCTGACTGGTGCAGCTTTTTCCTTCTTCCCTTGTCTCTGTGCAGAAAGGAAGCGCCTTTGACCCGCTTGCTTTTCTGAAGCCGAAAGGACTGTACCTGAAAATACGGTGCTTTCTTTAAGCTTTTGTGAGGAAACCTGAGGCAAAAATTTTCTTCCCAGCTGTTGCTGTGGATACGAGGTCCCAGGGACCATCCCCAAACAATTCCTCACCCTTATAAGGCAGAATCTCGATGTGCCTTTTAAATGCAGCATCACCTGTCCACTACCGGGTTTCTACTACCCTCCTGGCAGAATGGACATTGCATTAATTCTGGATGCCAGCCGGCAATATCCCTCTGTGCATCCTTTATATATAAGACAACGTCTTAAATATGCTCAATGTTAGCAAATATTATTATCCCTGTCTTAGCGTATTAATATTATCTGACAGGGTGTCAGACCACGCTGCAGCAGCACTATTTATGCTGAGGCAATTGCAGGTTTCAGTATATAACCTGAGTGTGTAAATACAGACTTCAGGATCGCCTCCTGCTTTTTATCAGCAGGTTCCTTCAAGGTGGCCGTATCCTAAGACGGCAGTGCCACCTTTTGACAAACGTGTGAGCGCCTTATCCACCCTAAGGGATATCTCCCAACGTGACCTATCCTCTGGCGGGAAAGGGTACGCCATCAGTAACTTTTTAGAAATAACCAGTTTCTTATCGGGGGAAACCACGCTTCTTTACACATGTCATTCATTCATCTGATGGGGGAACAAAACAGTGGCTGTTTTTTCTCCCCAAAAATAAAACCCCTTTTATGTGGTACTTGGGTTTATGTCAGAAAATGCGTAACACATTTTTCATTGCCGAGATCATGTAACGGATGTTCCTAGTGGATTGTGTATATGTCTCAACCTCGTCGACACTGGAGTCAGACTCCGTGTCGACATCTGTGTCTGCCATCTGAGGTAACGGGCGTTGTTTTGAGCCCCTGATGGCCTTTGAGACGCCTGGGCAGACGCGGGCTGAGAAGCCGGCTGTCCCACAGCTGTTACGTCATCCAGCCTTTTATGTAAGGAGTTGACACTGTCGGTTAATACCTTCCACCTATCCATCCACTCTGGTGTCGGCCCCACAGGGGGCGACATCCCATTTATCGGCCTCTGCTCCGCCTCCACGTAACCTTCCTCATCCAACATGTCAACACAGCCGTACCGACACACCGCACACACACAGGGAATGCTCTGACTGAGGACAGGACCCCGCAAAGTCCTTTGGGGAGACCGAGAGAGAGTATGCCAGCACACACCAGAGCGCTATATAATGCAGGGATTAACACTATAACTGAGTGATTTTTCCCCAAATAGCTGCTTGTATACATATATTGCGCCTAAATTTAGTGCCCCCCCCCTCTCTTTTTAACCCTTTGAGCTTGAAAACTACAGGGGAGAGCCTGGGGAGCTGTCTTCCAGCTGCACTGTGAAGAGAAAATGGCGCCAGTGTGCTGAGGGAGAAGCCCGGTCCCATTTTCGGCGGACTTTCTCCCGCTTTTTCTGTGATACTGGCAGGGGTAATTTTACATCTATATAGCCTCTGGGACTATATATGATGTATATTTTGCCAGCCAAGGTGTTATTTATTGCCCTCAGGGCGCCCCCCCCCAGCGCCCTGCACCCATCAGTGACCGAAGTGTGAGGTGTACATGAGGAGCAATGGCGCACAGCTGCAGTGCTGTGCGCTACCTTGGTGAAGACCGAAGTCTTCTGCCGCCGATTTTCCGGACCTTCTTCGTGCTTCTGGCTCTGTAAGGGGGACTGCGGCGCGGCTCCGGGAACGAACACCAAGGTCGGGTCCTGCGGTCGATCCCTCTGGAGCTAATGGTGTCCTAAGAAGCCCAAACTACCACCTGTTAGGTAGGTTCGCTTCTTCTCCCCTTAGTCCCTCGCTGCAGTGAGTCTGTTGCCAGCAGATCTCACTGAAAATAAAAAAACTAAATATACTTTCTTTCTAGGTGCTCAGGAGAGCCCCTAGTGTGCATCCAGCTCAGCCGGGCACAGAAATCTAACTGAGGTCTGGAGGAGGGTCTTAGTGGGAGGAGCCAGTGCACACCAGGTAGTCCTAAAGCTTTCTTTAGTTGTGCCCAGTCTCCTGCGGAGCCGCTAATACCCATGGTCCTTACGGAGTCCCAGCATCCACTTAGGACGTTAGAGAAAAATAAAATAAATTCTGGGTGGTAGTATAGAACCAGTTAATATCAGCTGGAAAATGCAGAAATAGGGTTGGTGGTCATGGTCTGATGATATATGAGGCATACCTGGCAGCTACATCAGGAGTGCACAATGTACCTAATCAGACCTGATCGCTGGGCAGCGTTTTTTGCTGTCCTGCAATCAGATAGTCGCCGCCTACAGGGGGAGGGTATTTGAGCTGTGCAAGTGTGCAAACGCATGTGTAGCAGAGCTGCATAAACTGATTTTGTGCAGTCTCTGCGCAGCACAGGACTTCGCTGCGATCACTTCAGCCTGTCCTGGACCAGATTTGTGACGTCAGACACCCTCCTTGAAAACGTTTGGACAAACCTATGTTTTTCCAGACACTCCCTGAAATTGGTCAATTGCCACCAACAACGCCCTCTACCTGTCAATCTCATTGCGATCGCTTTTTTCGCAGCATTTTGTTGCTATGCACCTAAACACGGTGCAGTCGTCCGAAGCGCCTGGGCATTGCGATGCATATGCACATGCAGTTCGTACCTGATCGCAGGCTGTGAGAAAACGCAGCCTAAAGATCAGGTCTGAATTATCCCCCAATGTTTGGTCACCCAGTCATCTAGAATAAGCATACTGACAATTAACTGCTATAACATCTTCATTATGTAACACTGCCTCTGATGGATCATGTCTTATTGGAGAAACACATGCGATTATATAGCAGATTTTTGCTTCAATCACTTAGGTGCAGTAAAGCTGGGTACACACTACACGATGTGTGTACACAATAACACTGCGCACGATGGGACCTGGTGGGGAAGCCGCCATAAACACTTGCCAATGCAGAAAGTGGTGGCCATGCTGCATTCGGCAGCATGGCCCTCGCTAATGATGTCTACTGTTGGCCCTAGATGTAGGGCCCCTTGAGGATGCTGTTGATGACCGCAAGGAGCGTGGTGACATAGCGAGTACACACTAAACGATGTGCACGATATGTTGGTCAAATTCGCCAGATTGGACCAACATATCATCTAGTGTATTCCCAGCTTTAGACATGTTCCACAGTTCAGTTAAATGTATCTAATGCAGCCACGCTTCACAGGTATGACTAGTCGATATTCAGAAGGCAGACACCAGAATGTCGACATGCATTCAGGTTTATGATCAATATTTAGACATGCATTCAGGTCGACACGTTTAGAATGTCTACATTTAACATGTTGACATGATCTTTTTGTTACTAACTCTAACCTAACAGTCAACTTTGTGGTGTCATGTCAACATTCTGTTGACCTAAATGCACGTTTGCATGTTGATTGTCAATCTAATGACCATGTCGCCCTTCTGTCTGTTGACAAGTTGACTAGATACTGCTTAAGCATGTCATGGTGAGAAAAACAGACACGCCTGGGATCTACTATGCTTGTACCCTAATCTCAGATATACAGACACTATGTATGTGCACACTATCAGTACACAAGAGATCAACTAGATTCCTTAGCTGCACTGCAAGTGGGACAGAGGAAAGCGCTGTTATAATACCACCATCACAGCTCCAAGATCCTGTCTTTAAGTAATACAGGATGCTAATCCTGAAGAAATTTTTCAACAGCTATCTAGCCAACATAGGGCCTAATTCAGCATGGAATGCATCTACGATGCATTCGCATGCTGCCGCCCTTCTGTAGTGTCTACACGTACAGAAGCCGTACTGTGTGCACACACAGTGAGATGCAGCGGCATCTCACATATACAAACGACTCTGCACGTTCACGGGGTGGCGCGATGGTCTGGACAATGCAGGCGTGTCCGGACCATTTGCGGGGTGCAAGAGCCTACACATGGCAGGTAGCAGTCTGCCTTCTCAGCTAGGCTGCACAGGCAGAGGGCTACCCTTAACATGTGAGCGCTTTGCATGGTAGTGGGGTAGAAGGGCCCGGCCTGCGGAGCGGATTTGCCCTGCGCTGGGCGTCCCCTTACATGCTAGTGTAAAGGGTTCTAGTTGCACGATTTTCCGCAAAGCTACAACCCATACTGAATTAGGCTTATAATCTTCTGCTTATTACTGTGTTT